>NW_027187236.1:1687009-1748510 GCF_028583685.1 Petaurus breviceps papuanus
CTTTCTTTCTTTCTTTCTTTCTTTCTTTCTTTCTTTCTTTCTTTCTCTCTTCCTTTCTCTCTCCCTCCCTCCCTTCCTCCCTGTAGCAGCATCCCCAGGGTGTTGCCAACACAGGTTCTTGGATCTGCTTTGATAAAGGAAAGCAACTCAAAATGGGTTAACAAGCTTATTTTAATCAGTCAGATATGTATCATTCACCTAGTTCAGGGGAAAAAGGTCAGCACCCCAAACTTCAAAGTATACAGACAGAATTATCAAGACAAAAACAGATCAAGTAGACAGATCTCCAAACTGTCTAACCATTACATCCATACCAAACAACATCTGGGTTTCAAAGACGGGGGGGGCTCTGGAAAACGGCTTTCCAGAGTTTCATCTGATCAAATCACAGAACACTTCTCAAAGTGAGTCCCAAAACAAAGCTACACATCAGGGCTTATATAGCCTTCTCCTGGCTCAGAGAATGTAACAACCTTCTGGACCCACTGGCCAATCAAGAAGTATCTACTGAAAAACAAGCCTCCCACCCCAGGCTCCAGGTGCACTTTAGCCTAGGGGCAGGGAAGATCTTAAAAATTTACATTCCCGTTACACTCCCTCCCTCCCTCCCTCTCTCCCTCCCTCCCTCCCTTCCTTCCTTCCTTCCTTCCTTCCTTCCTTCCTTCCTTCCTTCCTTCCTTCCTTCCTTCCTTCCTTCCTTCCTTCCTTCCTTCCTTCTTCCCTTCCCTCCTTCCTTTTTTCAACATTTAAAATAGATGTTTATTTATATCTTTTATTTTTATGTTACTTAGATTTTGCCCCTGTATTCCTTCCTCTCCTGGTGCCAGAAAGTCATCCCTTATAATAGAGAATTTTTAAAGAAGAAAAAAGATGATAAAAGGAAAAAAATTTCACAAACCAATCGATAGTTGGGGGAAATTCTATGCAGTGTTTCTCTGACAAGGAGGAAGATGAGGTATCAGAAAAGCATTTTCATGGTGTTAGAGATGTCAGGCTAGAAGGGCCCTCCAAGTCCTTCATTTTATAGAGGAGGCAATTGAGTCCCAGGGAGGAACAGGGACTTGCCCAAGGTCACACACAGGATCCTAGCTCTAGAGCTGACAGGGCCCTCAGAGAGGAAGAGAAAGGAGGGCTGGGGGTGATGTGTATAGCTCAGAAAACCTCTCTGATTCATCATGTATTTAACAAAGCTTGAGAAACCATCTATGGCAGGGGTGTGGAACCCGCAGCCTCAAGGCCACATGTGGCCTTCCAGGTCCTTGGGTGTGGCTTTTTGACTGAGTCCAAGTTTAACAGAACAAATCCTGTTATTAAGGGCATCTGTTCTGTGGAGTTTGGATTCAGTCACAGGGCTGCACTTGAGGACCTGGGGAGATTTGTTCTGGGAAGTTTGGCTTCAATGGGCTGTCATTGAGGACCTAGAGGGGATTTGTTCTATGATGTTTGAATTCCATCAAAGGGCCACCCTTGAGGAGCCAGAGGGGATTTATTCTGGGATGTTTGTATTCAAAGGGCCGCCCTTGAGGAGCCAGAGGGCCACATGTGACCTTAAGGCCACAGGTTCCCCATCCCTGGGCCAGGACAAGAGGCTTACCTTGCTATCCTTCGGGTAGTAGGGTTTTGAGGGCCATGGCTGGATTATTTCGGGGGCTTTGTCCACACTGATGTTCAGGCAGGGCAAACTGCTCTCCTCCTCCATATCCCCAACCTCGGAGTTCTTAGGAAGCCCAAAGTCACTGCCCAGTTCATGTACAGGTCACTTAGGACTTAAGTTTCACTATAATCTGAACATGGAGTCAATAAAAGCAGGGCCTTTCACATTTCATGGCAGAGGAAGTTTGGATTTTTTCCTTATAGATGAGATGAATAGAATCTTTTTATTTTGCCTCTTTTGACACAAATCACTTGGCCTTCTGGTCTGGGAGCTGGGAGCTTTATCTGTGACATGGAGTCTCAGCCCCAACCACTGGCCTCCCCTCCCTTCTATGCTTTTGAGAATTGGAAAGGGCAGAAATAGAATATTTCATGCACACCTCCCCTCGGCTGCATTATGAAACATACAGTGTATGAACTATGTCAGGGTCACACTCCTTGGATGATACAAATGAAAATATCTGTAAAGCAAGGGGATATTTAGAGCCTAAGTTCAAATGAAGCTGTGTGAAGGCTGTTGTTGTCTAATGGCTGACCAGGCTTCTCAGATTTGCCTTGGGAGTTGCAGAGTCCCTGGGTGGACAGGCTTTCAGGTGCTCACATCTCAAATATGAGTGAGCCATATAGCACATTAGGATTGTCAGGGACCTTGGAACACTGATCACCAGAACTGGATGGGACCTCAGAATGGAGAGTAAGAGCCCAGGAGGACCTCAGAATGGAGAAAGTCAGAGCCGGGAGGATGTTGGAGTGGAGAAGTCAGAACCGGGGAGGATCTTGGATCTGGACATTCTCCCCACAAGATAAGCCCAACATTGAGTCAAGGGCTTTCGCTTATATCTTTTAGTGATTTTTAGATACAGACCCAGCATTTGGGCTGGCTACATGTTGAGACAGCAAAGTAGTCCCTTGGCTAAAGTGCTGGACCTGAAGTCAAGAAGGCCTGAGTTCCAATCCTTGCCACTTTGAGCAAATCGAGTTTCACCCTTTTCCACCTGAATTTTTTCATCTCTAACATGGAATCACAATAACACCTACCACATGGGTTTGTTGTGAGTCTCGAAAGAGATAATATATGTAAGATGCTCCTACCATAATTGTTATTTTCCCTAAAAAGAGAAAAAAAAGTTTTGCTCATTTTTCTTTACCATTGATGCCATTTGCCAATTTTCATCCCCATGGGAACCCTCCTGTGTAACAGTGAAGCAAAAAAAAGGCAACCTGTCAAACACATCTGACAGTATGTACCCTATTCCATACCTAGTAATAACAATAGCTAACATTCATTAAGGAAATGGCAAACCACTCTGGTGCCTTTCCAAGAAAACCCCCAGAAGGGGGTCACCAAGAGTTGGATATGACTGAAACAAATGAATGACAATTAGAACACTATGCTAAGTGCTTTACAAATATTATCTTGTTTGATCCTCAAAACAACCCTGAGAGGGGGTGGCTAGGTGGCACATCGAATAGAGCACTGGCCCTGGAGTCAGGAGGACCTGAGTTCAAATCCAGCCTCAGAAACTTGACACTTACTAGCCGTGTGGTCTTGGACAAGTCACTTAACCCCAAATGCCCTCCAAAAAGAGGGGGGAACCCAACCCTGAGAGGTAGGTGCTATTATTATCCCAATTTTGCAGATGGGGAAACTGAGTCTAAGTGACTTGCTCAGGGTCACACAGCCAAGAAATGTCTGAGGCTAGATTTGAATTCAGGTCCTTCTGAGTTTGGGCCCAGTGCTCTGTGTACTGTGTCCCCCACCTCCCACCTTGAGGGGGGAAAGGCTTTTCACCATCAGTTTTCTGGCATCCATCTGGGTAATTGGCATTGGGTTGAACTTGTGTGTCTTTTGGTGTTTTTCTTTCCATTTCTGTGGTCACTGCAGACTCTTCTTCTGATTCTGCACTCTTACCAAGGTGCCCTGAATTCTCCATAATCTTTATTTTTTTGGCACAGTCATATTTCATTCCATTTCTATATCATGAACGGTTGGGCCCTTCCCCACTTTGTTTCCAGTTCTCTACTCCTAGAATGCTCCCATAAATATTTTGGCATTTTGTATGGATTGTCCCAAGAGTTTCCAAGCACACCCAATAAGCCTATTGGGCCATTTCCTCTGGCTTTGACCTCCTTTGGGCTCCCCCCCTCCCTCACTCCCATTACATATGACCTGCCTACTTTTCCACTGGCCTTTGTATCACCTGCCAGTATGGTTCTTCTTCTGGTATTCCATGGTGTTCCAATGGTGTTCCATGACCATCAGCCATAAACCAAGAAGAGCTGACATTTATCTAGTCCTCTGAGATCTGCATCACCCTTTATACACATTGTTTTGTTTAATGCACTCAGCTAGGTGGTTCAGTAATTAGAACACGAGGCCAGGAGTTAGGAAAACCTGAATTCAGATCTGGTCTCAAACACTTATTAGCTATGTGACCCTGGGCAAGTGATCTAACCTCTGTTTGCCTCACTTTCCTCAACTGGAAAATGGGGAAAATAATAGCTTCTCCCCAACCCAGGGTTGTGAAGATCAAATGAGCTAATAATTGTTGAGCATTTAACACTATGCTGAGCACATTATAAGCACTATCTAAATGTTAGCTATTGTGGTTGTTGGTATTATTCTTTTACAAGAGACTTAAATAGAGCACTGGCCCTGGAGTCAGGAGGACCTGAGTTCAAATTTGGCCTCAGACACTTAACACAAAAACTAGCCATGTGACCTTGGGCAAGTCACTTAACCCCAGTTGCCCTCCAAAAAGCAAAAAAAAGAGAGAGACTTAACATAATGGATAGAAAACTCACCCCAAAGCCAAAAAGACTTTGGTTCAAACTCCACTAAGCACATACTTAGACCAGCCAATTACTTTTTTTTGCCTTTTGGAGGGGAGGTCAATTGGGGTTAAGTGACTTGCCCAAGGTCACAAGGTTAGTTTTGTGTTAAGTGTCTAAGGCTGGATTTGAACACAGGTCCTCCTGATTCCAGGGCTGGTACTCTATTCACTGTGTCACCTAGCTGTCCCTTGCCACTTACCTTCTTGATGCTTCAGGAAATTTTCTAAGTCAACACAGCAAACTAGTAAACCCTACTATGTGCCAGGCACTGAGAATACAAAGGAAGGCAAAAGACAGACCCTGCCCTCAAGCAGTTCACAGTCTAATTAAAGTCTCTAAGACTGTATTTTGCAAGGAAGGTGCCAAGCTGAATTGGCAGAGAGAGTTTCCTGCACCCATGAAATCACAGGTCCTCTCCTCATCCTTAGAGGGATTATTACCTATATTTGACAAAGGAGGAAACATCTACTAAGCATTTGAAGCAGGATTCGAGCCCAGGTCTTTTTTGATTCCAAGCCTAAAGCTTCATCACTGGGAGACAGCTGCTCTTCAGAACAGCTTTCTATGCTGGTCTGAAAGCTCAGGGGAAGAGAAAACTACATAAGATGAATCACATGTCTGTGCCCAGCCTAGGAGACAGTTGGCATTCTGTGACCAAGGGGTAGTTAGAAAAGGAGCTCTCGACAACAAAGCTTGCTACAGTCACTCTAACAATTCCCCTCTACAAACAGGCCATTGTGTTTCTGGGAGAAACAATGTCCCCTAGTCCCGTGTGGGCTGAGGGTGACATTTGTACCACTACATTGAGATGGCTTTTCAAGGGCCCAGATCTTTAGAATACCCTAAGTCTGCTCAAATTACTGTCCCTTCCTGGGGCCTCAGTTTCTTCCTTTGTAAAATGAGATGGATGGAGTAGGTGACCTCTAAAAATCCCTAACAGCTCTAATTGAATTGAGCTTTCTGAATGGGGCATGTCAAAGTAGTAAAGGTCTGTTCCCCAGCATCAGTCAGAAACCAAGTGTTTATGGAATGCTTCTATGTGCCAGGCCTGGGCTAACTGCCGGGGGAGGGGAAGCAAAAGAACTTTGAGTCAGCTCTTTTGTAGGTCTCTTCAGGCTTGGTTAGGGTGGTGCC
Source organism: Petaurus breviceps papuanus (assembly GCF_028583685.1). Taxonomy (NCBI): domain Eukaryota; kingdom Metazoa; phylum Chordata; class Mammalia; order Diprotodontia; family Petauridae; genus Petaurus; species Petaurus breviceps. The sequence continues at coordinate 1,692,632 of NW_027187236.1, forward strand.
TTGTTTAATAGAGTCCTGCCAGCCCTTCCAGGGACTTGGAGTCAAGCTGAAGAAGAGAAAACTCACCTAGAGAAAAACCAAAATGGGGGCAATGTCAGGCAGCAGTAAGAGCAAGGGACTGAGAGTCAGGAGATCTGAGTTCAAATCCTGCTAAGCTGCTTTACTGTCAATTAGGCTCTGGATCACAAGGATCCCCATACCTTTCCAATTAAGTGCTGATTTCCAGGCCTCTCAGCACTAAGCCAATCAAGTCTTTGACTGGAAACAGCATATAGCTAGATAGCTAGATACAGATATATAGATATATATTGTATTGCTTGGAGGGAGAGGTGTGGGCAGAAAGAGAAGTAGGCGGAGGGAAGAACTTGCCAAGGGGAACTTGCTTATGGGGAGTCTTGACAGAGAGAACACTTGGGATGGCAGAGCTCCCTGGACTGGTAATGAATATCTTCCTGAACCTTGCTTTTTGGTATCCTAATAGCAATGTCCCAAATAAATGCTTTGATTTTGTCTTGGAGGAGGATGGTTTATTATATTTTGTGAACAAACCCTGGGAATATGTATGCCTATTCATAGCAGCTGCTATGAATATCGCATTTGTTACAGCTGTCCTCTTCTGTTTTATGTGTGAGTTCATCCCATTCACATTCATGATTATGATTGGTAATTTGTATTTCCCTCTATCCTACTCTCTTATATTTATCCTTATTTCTTTTTTTTTTACTCTCTCCTCTCCTCAAGAATCAGTCTTGATTCTGACCACTGCCTCCTTTAATCTACCCTCCCTCTTATCCTTGTCCCTCTTTGTTGTAGCCCCTTTCCCTCCTAGTTTCCTGTTGATAATAACAATTTCTGTACCCAATTGTGTGTATGTATAGTCTTCCCTCCTTGAATGAGTTCATGAGAGTGAAGTTCAAGCCATACCTGCTCTCCCCCATTTTCCCTCCACTATAAAATCTTTTCCATGTGTATATCATTTATATGAGATAAATTTCCCTATTCTTCCTCTCACTTCTCCCTTTTCGTAGCACATTCCTCTTTCTCACCCTTCCGTTCTTCTTTTGAGATCATCTCAACAGAGTAGACTAAGACTTATACTTTCTATGTGAGTATATTCCCTCTAACTGCCCTAGTGATAATAAAGTTCTGAGGGTTTACATATATCATCTTCCCATATAGGAATGTAAACAGTTCAGTCTTATTTAGTCCCTTATGATTATCCTTCCATGTTTACCTTTTTATGCTTTATGAGTTTTGTGTTTGAATATCAAATTTTCTATTCAGCTTTGGTCTTTTCATCAGGAATACTTGAAAGTCCTCTATTTCATTAAGTATCCATTTTCTCCCTGTAGGATTATATTTAGCTTTGCTGGGTAGGTTATTCTTGGTTGTAATCCTAACTGCTTTGGCTTCCTGAATATCATTTTCCAAGCCCTCTTTCTTTATATGGTAGTGCTAATCTTGTATGATCCTGACTGAGGCTCTGTAGTATTCAAATTGTTTCTTTCTGACTGCTTGCAATATTTTCTCCTTGACCGGAGAGCTCTGGATTTTGACTTCCTGGGATTTTTCATTTTGAGATCCCTTTCAGGAAGTAATCAGTGGATTCTTTCAATTTCTACTATGTCCTCTGGGTCTAAGATGTCTGGGGAGTTTTCCTCTATAATTTCTTGAAATATGATAAGACTTGTTGTTGTTCATGACTTTTGGGTAGTCAAATGATTCTCAAATTATTTCTCCCATCTATTTTACAAATCAATTGTTTTTTTCACATTTTCTTCTATTTTTCAGTCTTTTGACTTTGCTTTGTTGTTTCTTGATATCTCATGGAGTCATTAGTTTCCATTTGACTAATTCTAACTTTTTTTTTGCTTTTTTTTGGAGGGGGGAAGATAGGTCAATTGGGGTTAAGTGACTTGACCAAGGTCACATGGCTAGATTTGTGTGTGTGTGTGTGTGTGTGTGTGTGTGTGTGTGTTAAGCATCTGGGACCAGATTTGAACTCAGGTCTTTCTGATTCCAGGGCCAGCACTCTATTCACTGGGCCACCTAGCCACCCCAGACTAATTCTAATTTTTAAAGAGTTATTTTCTTCAGTATTCTTTTTTGTATTTCTTTTACATTTTGACCAATTCTGCTTTTTTAAAGATTTGGTATTTTTGCGCCTCTTTTACCAAACTGTTAATCCTCTTTTCATAATTTTCTTGCACAGATCTGATTTCTTTTCTCATTTTTTCCTTTACTGCTTTAATTTGATTTTTTAAATCTTTTTTTTTCTTTTGCTCTTTTGAAAAATCTCTTTCTAAGAATTCCTTTCCTAGGAATTTTTGTTGGGCTTGAGTCCAATCCACATTTTTTTGAGACTTTGCTTGTAGATATTTTCAAATCAATATCCTCTGTGTTTATGTCTTGAGCTTTTATGTCTCCGTGGTATTTTTTAATGGTTGTGGTTTTTTTGTTGTTGTTCGCTCATTTTTCCAACCTACTTCTTGATCTAGGACACTATGGGCTCTGTTTACCTTTTGATGGAGGGGAAGGAAAGGGAAGTCAGGGGAATGACTAACCTGAGCTCTGTCTTTTATGTCCTTCTGCTGCTTTCACAGGAATATGGTGTGATCCTGGGAGGGATGTGTTCACTGCCCTACTGGTCTGCAGATTTTTACTCCATTTTGTGTCTGTTGGCTTTTATGCATATGAGTCTCTGTGGACTGCTGTTAGACTCCATCATTGTTAACTCTAAGGGAGGTTCTGCAGGTTCAGAGCCACTGAGCTGTTCATTTTCCCTTGGTCTTGGTTTCCTGCCTTGGTTTATTCCACTGAAGGCTAATGTGTGTGGCTAACGGCTAGAATTGAATCTCAAAGCCACAAAGCCATGGTTTTGGAACTTGGTCCTTGCTTTTTTTAGAAAGGTAGAGTCCCTGCTCACTTGAGACTGTTCCTCCCCTCCCTGGAACTGTGACCCAAAACTGGGTAATGAGTGAAGTACCAAGTGGCACTCCTTCCTATACCCAGTGCTAAAATGTGGTGATCCCTGGGATCTCTTTCTGCCTAGGTGTTTAGTCTCCTGGGTCCTGGGCTATTCTCCTCCACAGACTGTTTCCACCTGCTGCTGAGGAGGGCTTCTGGCCAGCCCTAGTCCCAGTGTCCATATACTTCTTTGTCTTCCTGAGCTGCCCTAAACTGGAAAAATGACTCACTATAACTGTTAGGCTTTCTCAATCAAAATTTATTTGGCATTATTTATCATGTATTAGAGCATAAAAACTCAAAAACAAATTTTAAAAATAGAAATATTAAAAATATACTTTACTGATCACAATGCAGTAAAAATTATGTAGAATAAAGGATCAACAAAGAAAATACTGAAAATTAATCAGAGACTAAGTATCTTAATCCTAAAACTTTGGTGGGTCAAAGAACAAATTATAGAAGCTCTAAATAATTTGTTCAGAGGTAATTTCAGAGAGACAAACAACCAGAATTTTTAGGATGTGTGCAAAGCATTCTTTAGGTAAAATTTAAGTTTCTAGACACTTTCATCAACAAAAGAGAAAAAGAACAGATTGGTATATTGGTTATGCAAAAAAAAAAAAAAACCTTGAGGACTAACAAAATTTAAAAACCCAATTAAATACCAAAATATAAATCCTGAAAATCAAAGAAGAGATTAACAAAATTTAAAGCAAAAAAAAAAGATTTAAAAATTAGGAGCTATTTAAAAAACAATGAAGCAAATAAGCTACTAGTTTATTTGATTTTTAAAAAGAAAAGAAAACCAAATTGCTAATATCAAAAATAAAAAGGAGAATTCACAACAAATTAAAAGGAAAATTTTAGAAATTATTTTGGCTAGCTATATGCCAATAAAACTGACAACTTGAATGAAAAAGGTAAACATTTACAAAAATATAAAATGCTTAGATTAACATAACAAGTAGAGAATTCAACCCAATCTTAGAAAAAGAAATTAAACAAGCCATAAATAAGTTCACAAAGAAGAAAATCCCACAACCAGATGGATTTACAAATGAATTCTGCCAAATATTCAAATAAAAATTCAAATATTACATAAACGGCAAAAAAATAAAAAAAAGGGATCCTACTTAATATTTTCAATGATATAAAGATACTTAAACCAGGGAGAATCAAAACAAAAAGGAGGGGTAAAGCAAAACCAATATCACTAGTGGATAATGACACAGAAATTTTAAATAAGATATCATGAAAGAGGCTACAACAATCCTTCTAATGAAGGATCATACATTATACACCAGGACCAACTTGGATTTATATCATAAATTCATGGGTGGCTTAACACTAAGAAAACTATAAACAAAATATACCATATTGATAATAAGAACAGAAATTGTATGATCATATCAACAGATGCAGAAAAAGCTTTTGACAAGGTACAGCACCTGTTTCTAAGAAAAAAAACACTAGGGATGGCTAGGTGGCGCAGTGAATAGAGCACTGGTTCTGGAGTTAGGAGGATCTGAGTTCAAATCTCACCTCAGACACTTAACACTTACTAGCCGTGTGACCTTGAACAAGTCACTTAACCCCAATTGCCCTGCCTTCCCCCTCCAAAAAGCAAAAAAAAAAAAACCCACACCATTAGACAACATAAGAATAGATGGACATTTCCCTAATATTTTAAGTACCATTCATCTAAAACCAAGAGCCAGTAATATATGTAATGGGAATCATCTAGAGGTCTGTCTTAAAAGAAAAGGGATAAAGCAAGGATGTTCATTATCGCTAGTAGTATTTAATGCAATACAAGAAATGCTAGCTGTAGAATTAAGACAGTAAAAAAGAAGTTGGGGGAATAAACAGAGGCAAAGAGGAAACCAGAGTTTCACTTTTTGCAGATGATATGATGGTTTTATGTAGAGAACCCTAGAGAATCAACTAAAAATAACTTGAAACAATTACTTCACCACAGTTTCAGGACATAAAATAAACCCACATGTGATCAGCATTTCTGTATATTAACTACAAAACTCAGCAGGAAAAGATAGAGAAATTCCACTTCAAATAGCTATGGGAGATTTTATGTATTATATTAATGTATTATTACATTATTTATATATGTATATGTATGTATGTGTATATATATATTTATAAACACATATACATAGACACACAATACATATACTTATGTCTATATATGTGCTGTGTGTATATATTATGTATATATACATATACATACATGTATATATATACATACATATATTTGAGTCTACCTGACAAGACACACACAAGAAACTCAACTACAAAACACTCTTTATAGAAATAAAGGCAGACCTGAATTAGTGGAGAGACGTCAATTGCTTATGAGTAGGCTTGCCAATATAATAAAAATGATATTACTTAAATTCATTTATTCGTTCTGTGCAATATCAATCAGACTACTGAACGATTACTTTACGGAGCTAAAAAAAAAATTAAAGTCATCTGGAGGAATAAAAGGTCTGGAACATCAGGGGACATAATTATGGGAGAGGAGGAGGAGTGAGAAGGAAAGAACCTGACAATGCCAGATTTCAGACTTTGCTATGAAGCCATAATCTGATTCTAGTGTTTGATAAACCCAGAAATTCTAGCTACTGGGGTAATGAATCACTATTTGACTAAAACTCCATGGGAGACTGGACAGCAATCTGGCAGAAATTAGGTATAGACCAATATCTCATGCCATAGAACAAGATAAGTTCCAAATTGGGTCCATGGTTTTGATATAAAAGGTCATATCATAACAATTGGAAGATTAAGGAATGAATTACCTCTCTGATCTATGGACAAGGGAAGAGTTTATGATAAAAAAATGGATAGAGGGGATCACACAAGATAAAATGGAGATTTGATTACATAAAATTAAGAAGATTTTGCACAGACAAAACTAATGCAGATAAAATGAGAAGGGAATTAGTTAACTAGGAAAAATCTTTGCAGCAAGTTTTTTTTAAATTCTCAGATAAAGACCTCATCTCTAACACATGTGAGGAACTAAGATTTATAAGAATAAGCATCATCATCCAAATGATAAATGGTCAAGAAAGATAAATAGGCAGATTTCAAAAGAAGAAATCTAAATTATAGACAACTATATGAAAAACTCTTCCAAATCATTAATAATTAGAGAAATGCAAATTAAGGTGAGGTCTTACCTCACATTCATCCAACTGGCAAAGTTGACAAAAAACAGCATATGTCTGAGGGGCTGCACAAGGGGATTTGGGGTCACAAGTGTGCCACCTCTGGTATAGTCAATTGAGAGCTAGCTTCAGTGTCTGGTGGCCCTGGGTCCAAATCCCATTTCTGACACATTAGCCATGTGACTTCTCTAGGCAACTTTCTGAAACACTAGGCTGTTGAGAAGGTGCCAACCTACACTATCAGAGGAAGTTTCCTCCTCCAGGAAGAGGCCTGGATCAGTGAAATCACAGATTGGTTTCCACCCCTATCAGAATTTCTAGAGATCAGACTTTACAGTCAAGGCCTAGGTCAGGCTCTGTGATACTGGTCACATCATGCGACCTTTTGGTACCTAGGGTAACTTTCTTTTTTTAAACTTAATTTATTTTTTAATTAATTAATTTTTAGTTTTCGACATTCACTTCTCTAAGTTTTACATTTCCTTCCTCTCCTTCCTCCCTCCCTCCCCAAGATGGCATGCAATATGATATGGCTCTATAAATTTTTACCTTAATCATGTTGCATAAAAGAATTATAATGAATGGTAAAGACCATGAGAAAGAAAAAACAAAATAAAACAAAAAAGAAAATATTCTTCTGCACTCTGCATACCAACTCCATAGTTCTTTCTCTGGATATGGATGGCATTTACCATCTTGAGTCCCTTGGAACTGTTTTAGGTCCTTGCATTGCTGAGAAGGGTCAAGTCTATCAAAATCAGAAGACACTGTGGCTGTTTCTGTGAACAATGTTCTCCTGGTTCTGCTCAGTTCCCTCAGCATCAGTTCATATAAGTATTTCCAGGATTTTCTGAAGTCCACCTGTTCATCATTTCTTATAGCACAATAGTATTCCATTACATTCATATAACACAACTTGTTCAGCCATTCCCCAACTGATGGGCATCCCCTTAATTTCCAGTTCTTGGCTACCACAAAAAGAGCTACCGTAAATATTTTTGTACATAGTGGGTCCTTTTCCCATTTCTATGATCTCTTTGGGATATAACCCTAGAAGCGGTATTGCTGGGTCAAAGGGTATGCACAGTTTTATAGCCCTTTGGGTGTAGTTCCAAATTGCTCTCCAGAATGGTTGGATCAGTTCACAGCTCCACCAACAAAGAATCAGTGTTCCAACTTTCCTGGGGTAACTTTCTAAGACTCTATGGGAGAGTATGTACCAATCTGCATTGGCCACTCGCTGGTACTGTATTGTACCTCAGTGAAATCACAGGTCCAGATTTTTTCTTTAATGGGAGCTTTTAGCTTTTAATTATCATTTTTTAACAAGTAGGATAATAGTAATAACAGAGAATCATAAAGCATGTACTTAAGTGCTAAGTAGTGTGACCTGCATTGGTAATGCCAAAGTTCCAAAGAATTTGAGACTACTTAAACTCAGAGCTTTGGAACAGTAGAAAACTGAAGTTCTGAAAAGGAAAGTGACTTCCAAGGTCACTTAGAAAGTTAGCGGCAAAACTGGAAATAACTGCCTCGCTGTGGTAATCCTGATTTCTGCTTCTCTGTGGTGTTGAGAAAGTCATTTCTCTTCTCTGTCTCCATTTCCCTGTTCGTAAAATGAGAAGGGTTGAACTAAGTAGCCTCGAAGGTCCACTTGGCTCCACCATTTTATGAGCTATGACTCAAGCCCAGGACTTCAACCTCCAGTGTTCTTTCAGCCCCCCATTCCTGAGTCATGGCCAGGGAAAGGCCTGATGGAGGAGATGACTCTTCTTTTGTCAGGGTGAGAAAGGTATCGGAGTGAAGTGGTGACCAGTCTACACAGAGCTTGGAGGGAGCCTCCCCCAGGAGGAAGTCACTTCTAGCAAAGAGCCCATTCCAATCCCTTGAGCTGTTGGAAACCTTGCCTAGATGGCTAGGCAGTGGACTTTGTTAGCTTGGCAGGCTCACCTCTGGCTCAGACATGGCTCACCCAGTAGGTGGAGGCTGGCTTGGTGAAGTCAGCCTTGTTTGTCTGTACTGCTAGGCAACCAGAGGGGAAACTCACCCAGTTCCTCCTCCGAGCTCAGCTGAGTGAAATTCAAGTCATTACGCCTTTGGCTGGGGTCAGGGATTTCTCCTATCCAATTAATTCTTGAACAAATGAGGCAACTCCAATACAGTGCCCAACTCATATATACTTGTAAAGTATATGTACTTTATAAGCAATCATTTGGTGCATTGATTAATTGGAACGTTCTCTGACTTCAGAGGTGTCAAGCTCCTTGTGAACCAGACTTCATTGCCATTGGTAAATGTTTAGCAAAAGAAATAAAAATACAGTACAACATAGATAATGTTGATCTGTGGTTTTCAAAGTCAATATGATACCCCATTTCTATTGGAGTTTGACACCACTGAGTCTTACATCCTAAGAATGCCAAAGCTTTTGAGACACAGAATAGAATCAAGCCAGGTCCCTCACCCACCTTGTGGAGTAGCCATGGCTGTTCACACACCTTAGAACAATAAGGGGTCACCAACTCCAATTCTTCCAGCGACTGACCTATAAAGTGATACTTTATATTAAGGTCCCTCGAGTCTTCCCCTCTGACCTGCTGGTACCCCATACAGATTTCTGGGAATTACCATCTGTTCTCCTGCTGCATCCTAAGGAGCCCTGGGCTTTGTGTTGTGCTGTTGCATCCTTAGGACTCCTAAACCTTTCTCTCCAGCCTGCAGCTGAACTCTCCCATATGTATATGTTGGTTCCCCCATTTAGAGGGTGAGCTCCTCAAAAGCACAGTCTAGGGGCGGCCAGGTGGCTCAGCGAGTAAGAGCACCAGCTCCAGTGTTGGGATGACCTGGGGATCCAATCCGGGCTCAGATACTTAGCACCACACCCAGAAATAACTGACCATGTAACCTTGAGCAAGTTACTTAACCCAGATTGCTTTAAAAAAAAAAAAAAGCAGAGTCTGTCTCACTGTTCCATTTGTACAGCTAGGTCCCAATTAGGGAGGAGAATGAAGCCCTTAAGTAGTGGCATTATTTGAATTCACACTCAATATTTCCCTCAAGTTAGAAACTATTACCACAGTTTATATAATTATAACTTTAATAGTGTATATTTGCATGTATCTAACCACTGGGGGGGACGGAAATTGATTGTTCGCACTAATTGGGATCTGGTTGTATTTGAACACTTTAGCACAGGCGTGGGGGACCTGTAGCCTCGAGGCCACAAGCAGCTCTCTAGATCCTCAAGTGCAGTCCTTGGATTCAGTCAAAGGGCCATACTTGAGGACCTAGAGGGCCACATGTGGCCTCAAGGCCACAGGTTCCCCACCCCTGCTTTAGCCCAAGTTCTTGACATATAGTAAATGATTAATCAATGCTTTTTCATTCACTCATCAAGAAAACATCAGAACATTTAGAACCAATCACAGAACTGGGGGAGCGAGGAGATCATTCAGTTCAACTTCTTCATTTTATGGAAGAGGGAACTGAATACCAGAGGAAATGAGTTGCCCAAGGTCACACAGTCAGCGTATAGCAGAGCTGGGACTCAAACCCCCAGGCTTTCTGGTTTGAAGTCCACTGATTTTTGTTGTTTTTCTGACCTTAAGCACAAAAAGAGAACATTTCTATCTGCACAAAACATAAAAAGAGGTTGAGTCACCATTTCCTACTCCTTACTTTAAAAAAAGACCTAATTCCTCATGTGCCTTTCAGAATTGTCCTGCTTATTTGTGTTTGTCTTGTCAATCTATTCTGCTTTTCTCATCCTGCACATTCTATGCCCCTCCATGTATTTTTAAAACATTTGAATAGCCCTTTTTGGAGCCTCACTATTACTGCCCCCTTCTTCCCGAGATCCCTCCCCCAATTAAAAATCAAGAGAAGGGAGGCAAAAATATAACAAAGAAGCATGGGGACGCCAAACCAAGCCCCGGACAGAGATGTGATGGACAAAGGCACAGAAAGAGAGACATTAGGGGCATGGCCCATCATTGCCTTGATCACAGTTCTGATGTATTTTAAAGGTGTTTTTCTGTGTATTGTTACTGTTTTTGTATAGATTATTCTCCTAATTCTACCCACCACTTCACTCTGTATCAATTCATATCACCTTGAATTTTCTAAAGCTTTCCCTTTCATCATTTCTTGTTGTTTAGTCATTTCAGCTTCACGACTCCATTTTGGGGTTTTCTTGGCAGAGATACTGGAGTGGTTTGCCCTTTCTTTCTCCACCTATTTTACAGATGAGGAAACAGAGGCAAAGAGGGTGAGGTGCCCAGGAAGTGTTTGAGGCAGGATTTGAACTCTTGAAAATGAGTCTTCCTGGTTCCAAGCCAATGCTCTATCCACTGTGCCACCTTGTTGCCCTCATCTTTGGGGCAGTTAGGAAGACCTGAGTTTATCTATAAAATGAGTTGGACAAGGAAATGACAAACCACTCTAGCATCTTTGCCAAGAAAACCCCAAAAGAGGTCACAAAGAGTCAGAAATAACTGAAAACAACTCAACAGCAGCAATGCTTCATTACATTCATATACCATAATTCGTCCAGCCAGTTCCCAATTGATGAGTTTAGGTTCTAGTTCTTTGCTTTTCCTTTTTTCCTTTTTAATCCCCACTTTGAGAATTAGGAAATTCATTTTGCTGGCTATTCCCTCCTTAGTATTTTCCTCCCCACCATCCCTACTTGTTTCCCTGTTGATTTTGACGTATTTTAAATTTGTGTGTCTTCGACCCTCCTTCGTCCATTTCAGAAGAGAACATAAATTTCATCTGATGCCCACAGCCTCCATCTCCATGGATTGTATGATGATGCAGTGCTAACATTCTAACAGGGGAAGAAGAAAAATCCAAGTGATGCTTCAGAATTGGAATGACTTCAAAAGGGAAGATAAGCAAAGGACCACAGGCGAATTGGTTCCATTGAGAATTTTAAGAGGGGAAATAAATGAAAAAATGAATACATACTAGTGTAGAAAAGAGGAAGTGGTGGAACTTGTTATTTTTCACAATTTCAATGTGTGAGAAGAAAAGTATATTAACACCAAGCAGTATAATAAATTACTGTAGATCTAGAGATCCCCAATTAGAAGGAGCAAATAACTACATAACAATTGTAAGTGATGATATAAAGGGAAAAATGGACTTTACATAAGTCCTACATGAATGCTTAAAAGAAATGAAACAAGAGATAAAAAATTAAATAAAAACTTTAGAAGAAAGAATTAGAGAGTAAATCACTTAGAAGATAAAACCATAAACCTTACTCAAGTCATAGACACATCCTGAAAACTGGAATAGACTAAACAGAAATAAATGAGTCCATAAGATTGTAAGAAGTACTAGAACAACATTTTTAATTGCAACATAACTGCTATTTTAAAAAAATAATTGAATTTCCTGAAAACCATGATTTTTTAAAAGCTTATACATTATATTTCAAGTAATCTTAAATGAAAGCTGGCAGCTTCTACTAAAAATGAGAGCTCTTTAAACATAATATTCCAAAAGGCAAAAGATATAGGCTTTAACCAAGAATAATTTACCTTGTAAAACTGAGGATGATCATATAGGAAGAAAATATATTTTTAATAGAATAGAGGACTTCCAAGCATTTCTGATTGAAAAAAAAAACAGAGCTGGTAGGAACTTTAAAGTGCAAATTTAAGAGTAAAGAGAAACCTAGAAAGTTTGTAGCAACTGGAGTGTCTCTTCAGAATCTTAATATCTTCAAAGGGAAGGAGTTCAAAAAGAAAAAACAGAGGATCCTGAAGATGGATTTTAAGCCCTCATACTATTACTACATCCCCTCCCTGCCCCACCCTCCCATGCCTTTGATATTTGAAGGTCACAGTGCTGGTTCTTCAGGGACTTCTATGGGGTTTTCAGGAGATAGTACTAGAGAGCCCTGGCCCTAGGCACTGATGCCCCGCTCTGGTCCCTGCTGCTTCCCTAGGCTTCCAAGCCTCTGACATCCCTGGGACTTGGGGGAGGAGGGATGGCCCAGCAGGAAAGAGGACCATCATTCCTATTGCCCCTGGACACAGAGCTTTTTGAGCCAAAGGATGGTGTTTCTGACCAATCCCTAGGTTGAACATGGAGACTTAGGGCAGGGGGTTGCCTGTATTGGTGCTGATATTGTTAGTGACCAGCTTCTTTTCCATTGCCTGCAGATGTTCAGATGCCTTTTTGCCCAGTTTTGGGGTGTTAGAATTCACTTACAGTAGTTTCTCCTTAGATTTCTTGATTGTTTCTTATAAGGTGTAGGGCAAATGTCAGGTTTTTGCTAGACCTGTGTATTCTGCCTCCCCTTCAGGCATTCATCTTGGCTGGAAGTCTGTCTGCTGCTTTTTTCCCCACGCCAACCTCTTTCTCCCTACCAGACTAAGCTCTATTTGGGCTGGGACTAATGCTCTCCATTTTTATTCCACTCCACACTCTCCTGCAGCCTGGCTTCTCTGTCTGACGCCTGGCCTGATCACCCCCTATTCATTTGTGCGCCTTCAGGGAGTGAACCTGCACCTTGGATGCCAAAGTAGTGGAGTCTGTACAAACAAGCCTTATCCCCGCTACTAATTGAACAATCACTCACCGCCAACAGCCATAATTATTTTTAATCCTTGTCTCAAAGGGATGAAATGAATCTGCCGCATGCAGGCATTGGGCACCGCACCCAGACCAAAGGCTGTGCTAGCATGTCAATGGACTGTTTTATAGGTGGCATGTGCCAATAAAGAGAAACAAACTAGAGAGCCAGTTGGTTTTTTGAAATACCCCCCCAGGCCCTACTTCTATGGTATCATTATTTCATAGGCACGTTGAGCTTGAAGGAACTTTTGAGATCATCTGGTCCAGACCTTTAATTTTATAGAGGATGAAACTGAGAAACACAGAGAGAAAGGAGCCTGCCCAATAAAACTAGTAAATGGAAGACCCAGGATTTGAACCTGAATTTCTGGCACCACATCCAGTTCTTTTTTTCTGCGGTACAATGCTATCTCTGAAAAAAAATATATATATATAGCATATGCCTTTAGGAAACTTTCCAGGGCTTGTCCATTCCCTAAGCACTACACATTAGGTGTCCAAGGGGTAGAGGACCTGAGTTAAAATCTGGCCTCAGACACTTTTAGCCATGTGACCTTGGGCAAGTTGCTTAACCCCAATAGCCCTGCAAAAACAAACAAACAAGAGACTGAACATGAGAGGCAAGAGGCTTGAGTTTGAACCCTCGATATGGCCCTTGTTAGCTATGGAGACCATGAGAACTTCGTCACTGGATGTCAGTTTCCTCAGATGTAAAATGAGGAAGTAGTACTAGATCATAAATGGTTCAACAGATCCTAGATCTAACTGGATCATAGGATAAAAGGGCCCTAGATCTAGCTGGATCAACAGATCACAGATATAACTGGATCAAAGGATCCTAGATCTAGCTGGATCATGGTATCAAAGTATCCTAGATCTAACTGAATCAAAGGATCCTAGATCTGGCTGGATCTTAGGATCCTAGATCTAGCTGGATCATAGGATCAAAGGATCCTAGATATAGAACAGAATGGAGTCTCAGAGGCCATCTACGTCAACTCTCTCTTTGTTTTACAGAGAAGGAAACTGAGGCCAAGGGAGGGGATGGAACTTGGTCAAAGTCACACAATTAGTGTCAGAGGTTGGGCTTGAAGGTCATTTATTCCCTGAAAATGCTCTCTCCAAAATCACAGTGATGATCACTCTTGAAGTCCAAACCCAGTGGCCTTTTCTCAGTCCTCAGTCTGCCAGTTGGTTTACCTGCCTTTATTTTTAGTGTATGTGTGTCTCTCATTTTTCAATGTGTTTTTTTGTAAACAGCATATTATTAGGTTCTGGTTTTGGTCCATTCTGTTATCTGTTTCCATTTTGTGGGTGAGTTCATCTCATTAACATTTAAATTTATAATTACTAGTTGTATATTTCCCTCTATCCTATTTTTCCTTATTGTTTCTTCTTCTTCTCCTCCTTCTTCTCCCCCTTCTTCTCCTTCTCCTTCTTCTCCCCCCTCTTCTCCCCTTCTTCTCTTTATTCTCCTCCTTCTCCTTCTCTCTCTCCCCTATATCTCCTCAGAAATATAATTTACTTCTGACCACTGCCTCTCTAAGCCACACAACCTTCTAAAAGTCCCTTCTTTATTCTTTTCTCTTGCCCTCCCATTTCTTAATCCATACTCCCTTCTAAGGGTCCCTCTCTTATCCTATCCACTTGCCCTCCTATTCCTTTGTAAATTAAGAAGACTTTCATACCCAACTAAATGTGTGTATATTACTCCCTCTGTAACATAGTTACAATGAGAATAAAATTCTCATGCTACCCACCCTCCACCCTGTCCTGCCTTCCACTGTAATAGTTCTTCCATTCACACCTCATTTGTATGAGATAATTTTCTCCCTTTTACCTCTCCTTACCCAATTTTATTTTTTAGGATTATCCCATCATAAACAGCTCAACCCCAAGCCTTCTAGTTATGTATGATCTTTCAAACTACCCTAGTAATGATAACATTCTTAAGAATAACAAATATCAGTTCTAGTCCTTTCCTCAAAAATACCTTAAAATCCCTTAGTTCATTAAATATTCATTTTTCCTTTTCAAGATTATACTCAGCTTTGCTGTGTAAGTGATTCTTGGTTGCAAACCCAGTTCCTTTGCTCTTTGGATTATCATATTCCATGCCCTTTAGTCTTTTGATGTAGAAACTACTAAATCTTGCGTTATCCTAACTATAGGATATATTTTTTTTTGCTTTTTGGAGGGTAATTGGGGTTAAGTAACTTGCCCAAGGTCACATGGCTAGTTTTTGTGTTAAGTGTCTGAGGCCAGATTTGAACTCAGGTCCTCCTGACTCCAGGGCCAGTGCGCTACTCACTGCACCACCTAGCCACCCCCTCCTTAATAATTTCTTGAAATATAGTTTCTAGACTCTTTTTTAAATCATAACTTTCAGGTAGTCCAATAATTCTTATACTGTCTCTCCTCAATCTATTTTCCAAGTCAATTGTTTTTCTAATGAGATCACAGATCTTGTGTTATTCTAACTATAGCTCCATAATATTTAAATTGCTTCTTTCTAGTTGCTTGTAATATTTTCTCCTTGACCTGGGCGCTTTGGAATCTAACTATAATATGTGAGTTTCCATTTGGGATCTCTTTCAAGCAGTGATCAGTTTGTTTTGCTCTCTAGTTCTAAAACTTCAGGGCAATTTTCCTTAATAATTTCTTGAAGTATAGTTTATAGACTCTTTTTAATCATAACTTTCAGGTAGTCCGACAATTCTTATATTGTCTCTCGTCGATCTATTTTCCAGGTGAATTGTTTTTCTAGTGAGATATTTCATATTCTCTTCTATTTTTCATTCTTTTGATTTTGTTTTATTATTTCTTGATGTTATGAAATCATCAGCTTTCCCTTTCCCAATTCTAATTTTTATGGAGTTATTTTCCTCTTTTGTGGATATCACATTTATTGGGAGTTCTGCACCCGGGTACCCTTGCCCCCACCAACACACACACACACACACACACACACACATACACACAAACACATACACTAAACTCCTCATGGTTCTCCAGATCCAAGGAATAAATTTGCAAACTTCGGTGTAGATGCCAGGGTCATTGGGCTGGCCGCAAGGGAAGGTTCCCCATGACACCAGGCCCTGCAAGACTCCACCACACACTAAGGGGCCCCCAGAGTCACCATTAGATGCATTGGTTTTAGAGTCTGGGATGCCAGCACACAACATGGATTCTTTCAATAGATCCTTGTATGCCTTCCTATAGTCTGAAGTGGAGATGAGACTCACATTTGTATACTGGAGAGTTTCTGGATATGTAGAGTCTGAGCTGGTAGTGGTGCCCCAGCCAGAGACAGTACAGGTGGTGCCAGGTGAGGCACACCTGCAGGGTAGCATGATAGGTTAGATGTTGGGCCCCAGTCTGGCTGCTCTCTGTAGCTTTATCAGCATGAAGTCATTGACATGGGTGCTGGTAGAGTATTGAGGATGCTGGTATGACCTGGTGCCCTGTATCACTTGGGACCTCCTCTCATTCCGCTTCAGACTGTGTTTGCCCAGGTGCACATTGTAGGAATTCATCATGCAGTGGGCAACTGTGTGTACCCAGTTCTTAGCCACAAGCATTCTACCACAGTTCAGCTGATTCCCATTGAACAGGGCTACCTGCCAGGGGTGGGAGCCCTGGTCACACTCAGTCCCGTCAATGATCTTTTCTCCTTCCCTCTCAGTCTCTGGAATATTGGGAACTCGGGAAATGTTTCATGGTCAGGAGACAGTACAGAAAAACCAACATAGAGGCATCAGTAAAGTGAAGAGAAAGAAAGGAAGGGAGGGAGAGGGGGGGGGAAGGAGGGAGGGAGGGAGGCAAGTTATTTTCTTTTGTAAGTTTTTGGATCTCTTTTTCCAGTTGGTTGATTTTCTTTTTATAATTTTCTCACATTACTCTTATTTCTTTTCCTAATTTTTCCCTCCATTTCTCTTATTTGATTTTAAAGTCTTTTTTAAGTTCTTCCAAGAAATGTTTTTGCACTTTTGACCACTTTACATTTTTTTGAGCTTTACAAGAAGCTATTTTGTCTTCTGAGGTTGCCTTCTGAGCTATCATCATAATAGCTATCTATGGTCGGGTTCTTTCTCTGTTGTTTACTCATTTGGTTTTTTTTATGTCCTTTTTCTTAGCTGTTAGCTTTGTGTTAGGGTCAGGCTCAGCTTCCAGGATATGGGGAAATGTATGGGCATCAAATTTTTCATGCTATTGTTTTCTGAGCTCTATCTGGGGGCCTTTGACCTCTTGTTCTATAATCCAAGACTAAGTGTGGTCCCTGCTCCTACATCTCAAGCCTTGATCTATAATTGCCCTCAGGTATTCCTTTCCACCCCTGAGTCCTGACCAGGCCCCCAGTATCACTGCTACCACAAAATGGTCTTATGACTTCAAGCATCAGCTCACCTCTCTTCCCTAGAACCAAAACCAGGGACCTGCACTCTCCTTTGAGTAACCAAAGCCAGTAGGGCCCTGCTCCTCTGCAACTCTGCACACTTACTGAGTGTGCTCATCTCTCCTTGCCCACAGCCACAGCATAGGACTACATCTGGTCAGCAAGCCTGGGCCTTGCATACATTGGCAGCAGAGGAGGGTCCCTTTTATCTTCTTCTGATCAGGTACCCAACCCTTCACACTGTCTGTGGAGCAAAAGCTCCTGAAGTGAAGACTGCTGCCCAGGGTTTGTTGCTTGTTGATTGGGGGAGGTATCTGCACTTCAAACAGATGAGCCACACCCCAGCCCCCAGAAGGTCATGTCTTTCCTAACATCCTCCTAAGTTGTATTAGGTGGACAACTGCTTTACCCCAACTTTTAATTATTTCTGCTGCCCTAAAGTTCACTTTGAGGCATTATTTTAAAATTTTTGGTGGGGGAATTTGGGAGAACCAGGTAATTTCCTGCCTTATTCCACCATCTTCCCACAATTCACTCCACTTTTCTAATCATCTTACACTTTACTCCCTTGAATATAAAGAAGGAAAGAGTGAATACAGTGTAGACACTGGAAACAGACTGCCAGCTCAAAGGAGTTATGTAGGACTAAGAGCTGGGGAATATTTTCCCAGCATTTTTTTTTTGCTATTCATTTCTTCTGTATTGTTTTGGGTACAGGAAGGTGGACTGGGTGGCCCCTGGAAGTGAAAGTATATGGAGAGGACTGGATACTGTCATCCAAGGCTCACTTAAAGAGACTGGGCATATTTAGTTTAAAATAGAGAAAACTCTAGAAAGTTCCAAGATGTAGAGCTGGGGGCCACTGGGTCCAACCTCCAATTATTGTTGCTGTTGATGTGATGATTAACATTAATTATTATTCATAATAACATTATTATAATTACAATTAAAATTTCTTTCACCTAAAGTTAAATCCAGCCTCAGTCACTTACTAACTGCACTACCCTAAGCAAGCCTCTTAACCCTGTTTGCCTTGGTTCCCTCATCTGTAAAATGAACTGGAAAAGGAAATGGCAAACCAAAAATGTCTTTTGCCTCTTTTTTGTATCTCTAAATCTTTGCACAATGCCTGGCATTATAGCTCAATAAAAGTTTATTGATTGATTGGTATTTACATTGTTTTACTTAGGGAGGTTTTAATAACTGCCTTTTAAAAAGGCACATTTAAGGGGAATTAGACTTGTTGTGCTTGGTCTCAGAGGTCTAGTAGCAAAAGGAAGAAGTTGTAGGAAGTCAGATTTGGACTTAATGTCAGAAAAAAGAAATCCTTGCTAAACCATTAGGAGCTAGGTGGTGCAATGGATAGAATTTCAGGCCTAGAGTCAGGAAGACTAAGTTTGAATCTGTCCTCAGACACTTGCGAGCTGAGTGACCCTGGGCAAGTCACTTCACCCTGTTTGCCTCAGTTTCCTCATCTATAAAATGAGGTGGTGAAGGACATGGCAAAGCACTCCATTATCTTGGCCAAGAAAACCCCAAATTGGGTCCCAAAGAGATGTAAACAATTGAACAGAAATAACAACAAACCATTAGGCCTCTCTCAGAGTGGAATGGGCTGACTCAGGCAGTGGAGCTTTGCAAACAGTGCCTGGATGACCACTTGCCCAGGATGCTGTCAAAGAGGTTCCTGTTCAGGTATGGATTGAACTGCCTGGACTCTGAGAGCCCTTCCCACTCAGAGGGTCTATGAAAACATTCTTTGTAAATGTGGGTATGAAAATAATGCTGGGGAATAGGCAGACCCATTCATTGCATGCCTTTGAAACCAGCTTCAAGATATTTCTGGTTCGTGGTGGCCAATGGAAAGAGCCAAAAGCTCAGGTTTGGATTTGAGTCTGCCACTGGCCACCCAGGTGACCTTGGCCAAGGTTCTCGAGGCCCCATTTTCCCAGGAGGGGAAGGAGGGAGTTGGATGAAATGCTTGGGAATGGCCCCTCTCATTCTAGGCTCCAGTGTTGAGGGCAAGAGGCTGGTCCACTTCAGGTGTTGATGATTCCCTGCTGTGGGCACTTAATCCACCCCAATCCTCTAGTTGTTGGGAGCTGAGAGTCACAGGCTACTGGATCCACCCCCCCCCCCCAACCATCCATTGCCCTCTGGCCAACTTTGTGGGGCTGAGCCTTGCTTCCCCCCTCCACCAGCCCCCTACCCCCAGACTTGGCCTCAGTCTTCCTGTCGTGGGCTCTCCAAGGACCCAACAACAAGGCATCCAAGCTGGGACAGGTGAACATGAAAGAGGTTACTGAGTGGAAGGCTTCCTAGAAACTGGTGTGGCTTCAGCTTCTCCTGCTTGCCTTTCATTTTGTTCCATGGGACGCCTCTTGTTTTTATTGCCAGTAAATACCCCTGCAATTGAGCACTCCATTTCCTCAGTGTGGAGCACATCCCGGCCCAAAGGGGGGATAATCAAAGGCCCTTGATGTCTGTCTTTGATGTTTGCATTTGATTATGACTGTGTGTTCTGGAAATCAGTCATAGCCCAAGCCTCTCATTATTCTCTGAGTTCACCCTGAGGACAGCCATGAAGACAGCATGAGGTAGAGAGAAAAACACTCCTTTGGGATTCGGGACTTCCAGCTCAACCACATACTTGCTGTGCAACCTCAGGCAAGTCTCTCTCCCTCCCTGGGCCTCAGCTTGCCCCTCTGTGAAACAAGGACTCTGCCATCTCTACCAAACCCTGAATATAGCTGAGAAGTGGACCAAGGCCCCTCTCTGTTACTGGCTCTTTGCATTTCCTAGAATAAGCCCCTTCCCTGTAAAGGTTCCTGCCAGCTCTACCATTCTGGGTTCTAGGGTCCTAACCAGCTCTGGTACTGTCTGTACTAAGGACCCCAGAGTTCTCTTCTGTTCCTCCAAGCCCATATACTCTCTGTTCTCAGATCCTTTGTAGCTCTTATATTCTCTGTTCTAAGACACATTCAAGCTCTAATCTTCTCTGTTCTAAAATTCCCTCCCACCTCTGACATTATATATATAAGCCCATCCTATTTCTGATATTATATGTCCTAAGATCCCTCCCAGGTCCTCCATTTTATGTTCTAAACTTCTCTCCAGCTCAGAAATTCTCCATTCTAAGGTTCTTTCTGACTCTGAGATTGTTTTAAGGTCCTTCTAGCTCTGCCATTCTTGTTTTTTTTTTTATTTTTGGAGGGCAATTGGGGTTAATTAACTTGCCCAAGGTCACACGGCTAGTTTGTGTGTGTGTGTGTGTGTGTGTGTGTGTATTAAGTGTCTGAGGCTGGATCCAAACTCAGGTCCTCTTGGCTCTAGGGCTGGTGCTCAACTCACTGCACCACCTAGCCGCCCCATCTGACATTCTTAATTCTAAATTCACTCTATGCTCTGAAATTCTACATCTTAAGGTCTCTCACATCTCTGACATTGTGTTCTAAGGTCCCTTCCAGGTCTGATATGGCATAGTGATAGAGGAATAGGTGGGAGTAAGGAAGGCCTGGGTCCAAATCCTGTCACACTTAGCAGCTATATAGCCTTGGACAAATCACTTGGATACCCTATTTCAAGAAATCATAAATGAAAACTTCCCAGACCTATTAAAAACAGAGGACAAAGTGAAAATAGAAATACTGTACCAGTTATCCTTGAAAGAAACCCTAAAATGAAAATTCCTGGCAACATCATAGCAAAAATCTAGAAATTCCAGGTCAAAGAATCCAAAAAAGAAACATTTCAAGTATCAGGGGGATGCTCTCAGGTTTGAACAAGACTAGGCAGATGTTAGTATAAATGAGAAGAGAACCTGGAATACATATTCCAAAACGTGAATGAGAAAGGCTTAACCTATCCAGCAAAACTGAGTATAATGGCACAGGGAAAAGGTAATACTTAATAAAATAGAGAATTTCCAAGCATTCCTTATTAAATGACCAGAATTGAAATGGAAACAAAGGAATATTGAGAACAATAGAAAGGTGCACAGTCAGTGGAAAGAAGACTGTGTGAGAATGATATTTTTTTTACGTCACATTATGGGGAGAACAAATGTTCCCTCAGAATCCGGGTCAAAGGAAAGGTAACTAAGAAAGACAGAGGTCCTACAGGTGGTTTTGTCCTATCTTTATGGTCTTAGGAGAAGATAGAAATGGAAGAGATATGAGACTATACCAGGGAGGCAAGGAAGAATAAAGAGGGAATTCTCTGTTTCACATTATAGGGGTGCATGAAATGAAAAGTATTCATATATGGAAGAATGAAAATAATGAACCTCACTTTCATCTAAACAGCTCCAGAAAGGTTCAGTGATTTGTTCAAAACTATAACAAGCAAGCAGACATTGGCATTTGAACACAGGTCCTCTGGTCCCAGATCTACCACATAGCCTGTGTCTTTCTGCCTCCTTTTCTAGAATTGGAACCTACCCATATGGGTAGGGGTGATTGGAATTCCTAGGTCTTAAGGCATTATCTTTCTCTCCTGACAGCTTCAAAGACATGACCAACATAAATGATCCCTTTGGTCTCTCTTGCCTTAGCTAATCTCCCTCGTGTCTGAAGAAATTAATTTAAGAAACTGAACTTCCGGGGGGCATCTTTTCAGCTTGCTTCCTCCACAGTTACCATGTATGTCAGGAGTATTTTGCCCATGGACACATTTGTAATAAATTTTTCAATAGTTATATACTGTAAAAGAAAAAAAAACAAGAGAATAACTCTCCACTAAGAGCTGGACATTCACTCCCCAGCTCAATACCACATAAACAAACTCTCCAAGAGAGGATGATCTCTTTACAATCAATTTACAAATTGACTTATGGCTTGCTTTTGATAACATCAAAGAAATAGAGCAGGTGTGATTCCAGAAATCTTTGATCTCCAACCCCTCACCCTTCCCACCCAACACCACCACTCAGAAATCAGTGACATATAAATAATCAACATGTTAATATCCTTGACCAATTTTTGAGTAGGATAAATATGTCTTAGTTACACTCAAAATTTGTTTTTTCTCCTTTAAATAAGATAAACTTGATTATTGTCACTGTTTTGATTGATCTGTAATCTTACTGGACTGACACTTCCTTTCAACAGTGAGATCTCAAGGCATTCCTGTCCTTGCCCTCCTGTAAATCCACCATATTGAATCCATCTCACACATTGGAGACCGTCCTGGGGATCTTTTTAAAATTTCCAGGTACCAAGGCATTATTACTCTGTATCAATTTGTTCATCAAGACAACCAGAATGCCATTATCCTCATTTCTCTGGAAAGATGGTGTTAGAGCTTTACAGCAGACCTGAGAATTCTCTGTTTCTTCCTCAGTAAAATGAGGGTACTGAATTTAGATAACCTCTAAGTCCTTACCTCTCTAAATCCTATGAGAAAGAGTCCTCTATTTTAGTGCTGAGATTTCTGAATCCAGGGAAAACTTTTTGGAAACCTCTGCATTTTTCACTGGAGCCTAATTTGAAGGTTCCAGACTATTTTGCCCATAGACCAAAAGTACCCATTTGGTCAAACTCACCAATTGTCACATATTAATAACAGCACCAGTGCCCTCCCATCCAGTAATTTGTCTAGATATGATCATTCAGCTGAATAACCCATAGGCATTCCACTTTCTGTTCAACTTAGAGCACTGACTTAGCTAATGTCAGTACAGGAAGGAAGGAAGGAAGGAAGGAAGGAAGGAAGGAAGGAAGGAAGGAAGGAAGGAAGGAAGGAAGGAAGGAAGGAAGGAAGGAAGAGAAAGGGAGAAAGGAAGAGAAAGGGAGAAAGGAAGAGAAAGGGAGGAGGAAGGAAGGAAGGAAAAAAGAAAAGAAAGAAGAAAGGAAGGAAGACTTAATGAAGCACCTACTATGTGCCAGGCACTGTGCTAAGAACTTTCCAAATATTGCCTCATTTGATCTTCACAACAACCCTGGAGGTAGATGTTATTATCATACCCATTTTACATGAGGCACACAGAGATAAGGTGACTTGTCCAGGCTCACACCAGGCTGGAAAGTATCTGAGACTTCGTTTTTGCCAAGAAAGAAAGGAGGGTCATCGAAGCATCTTTGCTTCAGGTCGTCCTGACTTCAGTGATCTACTAGTGGCTTTAGACATAGAATGTCAGAGCTACAAGTGGCATTTGAGGCCTCCAAGGCCAAGCAAGTCATGTTACACCTGAACAAGCTTACTGCAGTTAGAATACGCTTGACTCTCTTCTCTGTAGCCCATTTCTACTTGCCCCTTAACTTTTGTGACTGAGGGACTTCATCCCCTCCAGATGGAGTCTGTGTGTGTGCATCTGTGCACAGACCTTTCTGATACTAGAAAGTCCCAGGATTAATAGGATCATAAATTTAAAGCCAGAAAGAGCCTTAGTCTAGTCACCCTCTCCTATTTTACAGGTGAGGGAACTGAGGCCAAGAGTGGCTAAAATGCTTCTCAAGGGCAAGAATAGCAATTGCTAGGACTAGGAATGAAACAAGGGTTGGCGTTTGAGCCAAGGTCATTGAATCATAGATTGAAAGCTCAGAGGGCCCTTGAAACTGGTAGAACTAGTCCAACTTCTTCATTTTTTTCTACTCTGAACTCAACAAACATCAAGCAAAATGGACATTTCTATATACATAGCAAAACAGAAAACAAAGATGATATGAAACTGTGGTGATCTGCTATGTACAGCTTGCTTTTCTTTTAAAGATAATAAATGTTAACATTATCAATTCTACATGTAACTTCCAAAACTGAGCTACTTATCTATAGTTCTATCTGGCCCTTCTATTCTCTTCTGTGCATTTTTTAAAAAGATGCTTCAATGACCCTCTTTTCTTTCTTTTCTTTTTAAAATCTCTCCCCCCACTGCCACCTCCCATCAGGGAAAAAAAAGACAGACCAATAAACCTCTTGTTACTGATATACATAGTCAAGCAAAAGAATGACTACATTGGTCATATCTGAAAGCATATGTCTCATTCTACAACTTGGGTTGATCATTTCTCTCAGTAGGTAGTAGCATGTTCCCTCATTGGCCCCCTCAAATCATGGTTGGTTACTATATTAATCAGAAATTTTCAATCTTTCAAAGTTGTTTTGTCTTTATAATGTTGTTATTTTTGTACAAATTGTTCTCCTGCTTCTGTTCACTTCACTGCATCAATTCATAAAAATCTTCCTGGGCTTCTCTGAAACCATCCATTTCATGACTTTCTATGACTCAATATTCCATTACATCCATGTACCATAATATATTTAGCCATTCCCCAGATTTATGGGCATTATTTTAGTTTCTATTTCTTTGTGATAACAAAAAATATGACTTTCTGTAAATTTGGGTCCTCCTTTTCCTCTTTCTTTGGCATCTTTGGTGTATAGGCCTAGTAGTGGTGTCACTGAGTCAAAGGGCATGCATAGAATAACTTTAGGGGCAGAGTTCCAGATTGTTTTCCAGAATGACTGGAGCAATTCACAACTTCACCAACAGTGCGTTAATATACCTGTTTCCCTGTAACCCTCCATTTGTCATTTTACTTTTTAATCATCCTTGCCAATTTGATGGGAATGAGGAGTTTCTTCAAAGTTGCCTTAATTTCTCTAATTAATAGTTTTTTTTCTTATGTTCTTTTAGAATGCTGGCTATTGATAGCTTGGATTTCTTCCTTTGAAACCTGCATGTTCATATCCTCTGATCAACTGTATATCTGGGAATGGCTCTCATTCTTGTAAATTTGAATTAGCTCTTTATATATCTTATAAAGTAACCTTTTGGTAGTTTAAATGACATGACACTGAATAAGCAAATTAATTTAGGAAGTATATCATTTTATAACAATTAATACTTCTGCAATTATTTAAGTCTCCGTTTATGTAAAAAATATTTAAGACTTGGGAGATAATCAGTGAAAATGCTTGGAATTGGGAGATGGAATATCTTGATCAAGGAACAGCAAGGTCACTGTTACTGGACTGCAGAGTGTTTGGTGGGGGGGGAGGAGGTGTGGGTATAAGAAGAATGGAAAGGTATAAAGAGGCCTAGAGTCTATATCGATTAACTATCTTACTTCCTGGCAAGGAAGTTGACATTCAACTTTCCCCCAACTCTGGCACCATGGCACTCCGTTTCTTTTTACATTCGTAGGAATGTCAGGTTCTTGAGGGCAGGGGCTCTCTCAGTTTTGTTTTTCAATGACCAGTGCTTAGCATAGTACCTGTCACATAAGTGTAGGGATAGGTACTAAGTCTGTAATTTCAGAGATCTAGGAAACTCCTGGATGAGGAAAGTCCCTCTACCAATGCAAACACACACCTTTTCTGAACCTTGTAAGCATAAAGAGTTTACTGTAACAGTAACATACCTATTAGAGGTGAGACTGCATCTCATGTGTTTGACCTGTAGTATTAATAAATTCTATTGGTTATTGATTCTTTCCAAGAATCCTAATTTTTGCCTAGTAAATTCAAGTTGAACATTTGTCATTTGCTCACTGGTTGACCCTAGGCAAGTCTAGGCAAGTCACACAAGTCACAAAGTCTGAACTTTGGTTTCCTTATCTCTGAAGGGCAAAATGACAAGATGGTAGTCATCCAAACACTCTCATCCAGGATAGGAGGAAATGGCACAGTGGCCATGCCATATGCTGATTGGTGAAGGATCTGCAATGTTTAACCTGGATCAGAAAAAAAAAAAGATTGGGGGAGAGGGTGATATAATCTCTATTCCAGTATTTGAACAATGATCTTGACTAAGAGGAGGTAGACTTGTTCGAAACTAGGAGCAGTGGGCAAAAGTTGCAATGAGCTTGATTTCCTGACCATTGGGGAATGGGCCAAAGGGGAATGGGCCACTTTGGGAAGGCACCTGCTAGGAAGGGTCTACCTCAAGAGAGGTCTTCTACCCCAGGCACTATTTGTCCAAGGTACCATAGAAGACATCCAGTGTGATATGGATGAGACTAGTTGGCCTTTCAGAGGATCAGGATACTTTCGGTTCAGAAATGTTATGATTACAAAGCACTGCATTGTTGACAAGTTTGTGGTGTGGCTTGATGGAATGCAGGGCCCCCTAACCAGAGCTTAAGAAGAGAAACCAGGATTTCCAGACATGACAGCCCCTGTCTAAGGCAAGTCACTTCTCATCATTGCCTCCCATTTCCTGAGGGGATTGGGGATACCCCTGCTTGAAAAGGCTGTCATCACATGGATATCAAAGAAAGAAGGGGAAAGGATGGGCCAGGTGCTTGTACAACCAGTCAGTGTTCAGTAAATTTCGACCTGAACACTTCAGAACATCTGCTCGCTGGCTGAATTACTTGGTGCAAATAGTTCCCATGTCCCAACATGCCAGCTTGCTAGACTTTTCCCAGACTCATCCCTTCTTATGAATATCGACTGGGTGTTCATCCCTGAAGAATGAGGTGATTTTCCAAAGTTTGAAGTTATTTTCCACCCATATTATTAGATAATCTCTAGGTTCAGAGGACTCTCTTAGCTCTAATATTCTGTGGTTTTAAGTATATCCCATCTCTGACATTCTCTGTTCTGAGACCCCTTCCCAGCCCTGACACTCACTGTTCTAAGTTGTGTTCCATTGACCCAATTGGGTCAATAAGTTTGACTCAATCTATCAATTCATCAACAGTTCTTAAGGGTCTACTATATGGTAGACGTCGTGCCAGGCTATTAGGACCCAAAGATAAGAATGCACTATTAGTCTCTGTCCTCAAAGAGTTTCTATTATCAGGGTACACATATAAGCATCAACAAAATACCAAATACTTCAAAAGTGTTAGTATGGTTCTAGGCTTTTGAAGCTTTAGCAGCTTAAAAACATACTAAGACATTTGGGGTACCTGTATATACAAAGTAAATATAGAGTAATTTGAAGAGTCAGTCTGGGAGAGGAAGGACTAGTAATTGGGGCAGGGGGATGGGAAACAGCTTCACTTAAGAGAAGGAATGTGAGCTAAGCTGATTCTTTTTCTTTTCCATTTAATTTTTATTTTTCATTTATTTTTATTTTATTTTTCTCAATTACATGTCAAACAAAAATTTTTAACATTCATTTTTTTAAAATTTTGAGCTTAAAATTCTTTCTTTCCCTCCCTGCTCTCCCCCCTGCTTGAGAAGGCAAGTAATTTTATATAGATTATATTTTTGCAGTTACACAAAACATATTTCCATATTAGCCATGTTACAAAAGAAAATGCAGACTGACGAAATAGAGAATAATAAAGAAAGTTAAAGCAAGTATGCTGAATAAGCATTCAGATACCATCAGTTCTTTCTCTGGAGGAAGAGAGAATTTTTCATCCTAAATCCTTTGGAATTGTCTTAGATCATTGTATTGCTGAGAAGAACTACATCATTCATAGCTGATCCTCATACGGTATTACTGTTACTATGTATGACGTTCTCCTGGTTCTGCTCATTTTACTTTCCATCAGTTCATTTAAATGTTCCAAGTTTTTTCTTGAAACCATCCCAATTGTCATGTTTTTATAGTACAATAGTACTCCATCACAACTTCCACAACCACTACTCATTTGATGAGCATCCCCTCAATTTCCAATTCTCTGCTACCACAAAAAGAGTTTCTATAAATATTTTTGTGCAAATAAGTACTTTTCCCTTTTTTGATCTCTTTGGAATACAGACATAATAATGGTATTGCTGGGTCAAAGGGTCACTTGACCCCAATTGCCTTACAAAAAATAATAATAATAAAGTGAAGGGAGATGATGCATGATTTTTTGTTCACGGATGATTGTGCACAAGATACAACAAAGTATGGATCGATTTTCTGTTTCTTGTGCTAATTTTGCCTAATTGTTCATTGGTGTTAATATACCCATCAGTTACAGTAAATGGAGAAATTCTGAATGCTGTGCATAAGTTTACTTACCTTGGTAGTATACTTTCCAGGGATGTCCACATAGATGATGATGAGGTTGACACACTCATTGCCAAAACTAGTTCAGTGTTTGGGAGGCTCTGAAGGAAAGTATGGGAGAGAAGAGGTATTAGACTGACTACCAAACTGAAGGTCTACAGAGCCATTGTGCTGACCTCATTGTTGTATGCCTGTGAAGCCTGAACAATCTACCAGCTCCAGGCCAGGAAACTGAATCACTTCCATTTGAATTATCTTAGGAATATTCTGAAGATCACCTGGCAGGTTAAGGTACCAGAGACTGAGGTCCTTTCTTGAGCTGAACTGCCAAGCATTCAGACTCTACTGCAGAGATCATGCAATATTTGCCTAAAAAGATTATTTTACAGAGAACTCACACAAGGCAAGTGCCCACACAGAGGTCAGAAGAAGTGATTCAAAGGCACTCTCAAGATCTCTTTGAAGAACTTTGGAAACAGTTGGGAGACATGGGCGATATGGGCACAAGACTGTCTAGCATAGCATGCTCACATCAAAGAAGGTGCCGTGCTCTATGAGTAAAGCAAAATTGAAGTAGCTTAAAAGAAATGTAAGATGCACAAATTCAGAGACATCTCTACTCCCAATGTTCATATGTACTGAGCCCAACCTTTGGTAGAGCTTTCCAAGCTCATGTTGGTCTGATCAGCCACAGTTAAAACACACCATACCTTGACCTAGTATAGTGATGTCGTTTTGATCCTCTTAGGGAGTGGAAGACAACACCCAACCATGCACTAGACATTGGGGATTTTTTAAATCATATGTATGAGTTGATCCTGATTAGCACCTACTCTTCAACTCCTGGTCTTAGAGAAGTGCTTGGAACACTAAGATGTTAAGTGACTTGGCCAGGGTCACACAGCCAGTATATGGCAGAGGCTGGACTTGAACTCAGGGCTTCCTGACTTTGAGGTTAGTTCTCTATCCAGTATAACACACTGCAGGGGAAACGGACCCAAACAAGACACACTCAAGGATTGTACCTTCTATGAGGGGAAACAATACATACACATATAATCCCTCCCACTCAGTTCTTTCCTAGGCCATTTCCCCTGCACTGCTTATACTATTATCTCTTCCCTATCGCCACCTCCTTGGTGAACCAGCTCAGTTCTGTACTACCTTCTACCCTGGAGTCTCTTGCCTTTAACCTGTCACAGATTGTGGCATGTTAAACCCCGCAGCCTGGCTCCTTTCACCATCTGCTTTCCTCATTCCAATTCATATGCTACTAAATAGAGCTGGAGGAAGTCTTGAAACTACAAATTGATATTATATAATCTAGTCTTAACTCAGCCCTCAGTGCTATAAGGCAATCCTTCTATGTCACTCATTTGATTCTGTGCTTTTCCTTCTCCCCCTCTCCCTTTTTAATCCCCGCTTCAAGACTAGAAAGTTTGTTTTGCTTGAAACTAATTTGACTCATTTCTGATCCAAACTGTTTGCAAGTGCACATGAAACCCTCTTCTGTCTTTTTTCAGATTAAGAGATGAAGGTTCATTTATGGCCAATCCCCTTACCCCTCCCTCCATGTTTGTTTACTCTTTTCCGGCATGGCAGTATCCTCAATAGAAATTGGAAAATTTGGAAGAGAGAAGGGTTTGAAGGAAGTTATAATGAAGTTTTCCTTTAGACATGGTGAATTTGTGATACCTATGGGACATCCACCTTGAAATGTCAAAAGGAAAAAAAAAGAAAAGAAAAAAATTTAATTTGATTTAATTTTAAAAAGAAATGTCAAACAGACATTTAGTGATTCAGAATTGGAACTCATGAGAGAGACTTGGCTTGCACATCTAGATCTGGGAATCATCTCCATAAAGATGAGAATTGAACTCATGGGAGCTGATTGGTCAGATCACTAAAAGAGAGGATGCAGAGAGAGAAGAGTAGAGGGTCCAGTACAGAGCCTTGAGAAGCACCCATATTTAAAGGATGGGACCTAGATGATCTAACGAAGGAGAGTAAAAATGAGCACTTAGGTAAGAGAAAAAACTAGGAGACAGCAATATAACAAAAACCCAGACAGTGACCCCAGGGTGGTCACAAGGAGATGATGGTCAACAATTCAGTGCTTCAGAGAGGTCAAGAAGGATGAGGATGAAGAAAAGACCTTTCAGAAATTACTGATAACTTTGGGGAAAAACAGCTTCATTTGACTGATGAACCTGGAAATCAGATTTCAAGGGTCTAAGGAGTGAGAGGAGAGGAAGTGGAGGCAAGGGATACAGACAGTTTTTTCTAGGGATTTGGCTGTTGATAGGAGAAGAGATACAAGAGGATAACTTGTAGGACAATTGGGTTTAGTGAAGATTTTTTGAGGATGGGAGAGACATTGTAGGCAGCAGAGAATGAACCAGAAGACAGAAAAAGACTGAAAATCGCAGAGAGTGGGTATGATTGTGGTTGCAATCTGCTGGAGAAGAGAAGAAGGGGTGGAATGAAGAGTACAAGTAGAGTGTTAAGATCTCTTTGCCATCACTTCGTCAGACACTAGAAGGAAGAAAGATATAATGAAGAATGATGTCAAGGGGTTTGGAGATGTACAGTAGATTAGAAGAGGGAGCTCCTGAGAATGGTCTCTATTTTCTCCATATATATCAATGAAGTTTTCTGCTGAGAATGAGGGAGAAGTATTGGAGTTTCGAGGAAAGGAGAGGACATTTAGAGTCAATTAGGGCAGAGTAAAAGGATCCCCTTGCTTTAGTAAAGACCTAGTTTAGATTAGGTAATATACTTAGTGTAGCAGCAAACACCCTAGAATACCCAGCGTGGCTGCCAACACAGGTTCTGAGATCTGCTTTTCTAAAGGAAAGCAACTCAAAATGGGTTAACAATCTTGCTTTAATCAAACATATGCCATTTACCTAGTTCAGGGGAGAAAGGTCAGCACCCTGAACTTCAGAGAATACAAATAAGTTACAAGCAGAAGTTTCAAGACAGAGAAACAGATCAGCAGACAGGCTTCCAGCTGTCTGACCATTACATCCATACCTAGTCACAGTTACCAGAGAGGGAAGCACCAACATCTAGGTTTTCAAAGCCAGGGGGCTCAACAACTGCCCGGAGTCTCGTCTAGTCAAATCACACAACTCTTCTCAAAGTGAGTCCCAAAGCAAAGCCTCACATCAGGGTATATATAGCCTTCTCCTGGGTCAGAGAATGTCACAGCCCTCATGACCCACTGCCCAATCACACAGCACCAAGGTGTAGGCATTCCTGAAAGCCAAGCCTCCTGCCACAGGCTCCATGTGACCACATTCAGCCTATTAGGGGTCAGAGTATATTTTCAAATGAAGGAAAGTTCTCAGAGTCACCTAAGCCTATTAAAGAGCCTAGGGGCAGGGAAGATCCTCAGATTCCCTTTCCCATAACACTTGGTTAACTGTAAGGTCAATTGGGAAGGTAGAAAAGTGAAGCCAGAGCAGAGCCTAGAGGAGCATTGAATGGAGGAACTGGAGGTCAAGATGAGGATGAGGAATAAGGTTAGGAAAAGTGATACATATGGAGAAGTGGAATGATAGGATGTTATTGTAGGATAGAGGAATTTTGGGACGTTTGATCATGAAAGTGTATGGGGGATGGTGACATCCAGGGTGTGGTATGCTTTAGTGTTTTGTATTCTATATGACATGGTCATCTCTCAGTCTGCTGTTTGACTCATTATGATATTCATTCTCATCATCTTGAGTTCTGAGGTAATCCAAGGTGGTCGTTGCATATTTCTCTGTTGACTACAGAAATTGCAACCTCTTTGTCATTAATTAATTGGGGAGATCTGAGTATCCACCTCAGCTTAACAAATATGATTTTTTTCAATAAATAGAGAAACCTTTTAACTCGTGAACTTTGGGTCACCTTTAGATAAGTTTAGATAGACACTTTAGATAATGTCCTCAGCTTAAGTAAATAGCCAAGTTACTGACTGCAGACTTTATTTACATGGTCATGGGAGTTGACGAGGTTGATGAACTGAGAGGCCAGGATATTTACAGAAACATCAACATGCACATTGAAGCACCAGAGTCTTAGGGCAGGGGCCAGATTAGAAAGGAAGACTGTAAGGATAATTGGGGGTGGGGTGGCAAGTAGAGAACCACCAACAGTGATTTAGTCTTCTAAGGATTATACACTTTTTTACAAAGAATAATCATAGATATTTCTATAGTATTTAATTACTACAAAAATTCTTGCATTGTAAGCAATTAACCAGTGAATAAAAACATACAGGTATTATCCCTGTTTTCTAAATTAGAGAAACTGAGGATCAGAGACTTGTTGATAACAACAAAAGGCAGACGCTTTGCCTGGTCTCCTGTCCATCTCCAATGCTGTGTTGCCTCCTCTCTGTTAATGTGTGAATGATAAGAATATCCCACTCACCCACCTCTTGGCATCATAAAGGAACTCAGTCCCCAAAGCCATCTGTGGCCCCTGAAGAAAGAGATGCCATTCTTGTATGGAGGAGTGGAGCTTCCACCTCAAATAACAATAGGTTCATCTGGTCCAGCCTACCATATCCCTCTTTGTCTGACCTAATACAGGACCAATCTCAGAATCTGCCCTGGGAAAACTAGCTGATCTTCCTCCCTTGGGGGTTTCATGGTCTGCCAGGAATAATCTCTGTGCCTTTGATTAATCCTCTCACTGGTGGCAAAATATTCCA
The DNA here is from genome assembly GCF_028583685.1 of Petaurus breviceps papuanus. Taxonomy (NCBI): domain Eukaryota; kingdom Metazoa; phylum Chordata; class Mammalia; order Diprotodontia; family Petauridae; genus Petaurus; species Petaurus breviceps. The sequence continues at coordinate 1,725,382 of NW_027187236.1, forward strand.
GACCTTCTCCCATAGTCACTGTGGCAACTGGGCCCCTTTGGGACTTGAGAAAGGGCAGGTATGGGCAATAGGGCCTAGAGATTGATTTATTAAGGCCTAGGGGTAGGCCAACCCAACTCATGTGCTGAAAAGAAGAGAAGAAAAACCTGTGTGGGTCAAGAAATCCCCATTGACTAGAATTGTACCTTCCCCTATTTCCCACTCCTTAGTTTGGGTTGATGCCAGATGGCAAGTCCTTGAGGAACAGAATCTCCAGTAGCCTCCAGGCTCATGGAAAAGCCCCAGGATATAACTTATATGTCATTTGCCTTTGAATCCTTAGTGCCTAGCACAGTGTCTGACATAGAATCAGTACTTAATCAATGCTTCTTGAATTTGTTTTTGTTAAATTGTTGACTGTTAAGTGACCTCGGATCTAGTCCACTGGCACAGCTGACTCACTGCCTGGTCTTGGCAGAAAGTACAACTTATCTGGAGTCCCAATTTGTTCCACCCATCAATCAGATTGCAATGGAGTTAATACTTATTGGCTATGTGCCCTTGGGCAAGTTTCTTCCCCTCTCATGACCTCATTTTCTCTTCCATAAAATGTGTGGGTAAGAAAGTGTTCCTTTCCAACTCTTGATATTATAGCTATGACATATCAATCTGCCATTCTTGATCTGCATGCCTACTGTGCTTGCCTCTGCTGTAGGAAATACCAAAAGGCACATTTATTTTCTAAGACAGCATCTACACATGAGAATTCCTAGGGAAGTGAATTATTGAGGTAAATTTTATGTGCAGTGTCTAAAGGCTCTAGAAAGTCAGAGGAGACAGACTAATAGACATAGACACAGACACAGACAAAGGCATAGACAATCCACATTGACTGATGTATGAGATGGAATAGGTATGGAAATTTCCCATATAACAATTAATCTGGGCCTTGAAGAAACCATAAACTTTTCTTTAGAGACTGAGTGGGTAGGGCAGATTTTCTGTTTTCTTTTTTTATTGATCTTTTTTCTTTGGACACATCAATTAGTTCCCAACAGGCACCCACCTCCACACCCCAAACCAGTACTTGCCAATAAAAAATACCTAAGAGAATGACTGTGTCTGACCATATAAGCCACTTTGCCTTTTGATAGTTTGTGAGTTGTTAACAGAAAAGAAGGATGTATGCTCTAACTTCAACAATTTGAAACTGATTATTTTCCATTGTATTTGACCTGAGAGAGTCTTGGTCTTTTAGTAACAACCTACCTTTCCATTCTCAACTCCTTTCACAAAGTAAGTGTTCCCACCAAACTGGATTACTTACTAAATTTTTGACCCATCTCCCACTGCCATGCTTTTGCACATGCCTGGAATACCCACCTTCTCTGTCTTTGCCTTTTAGAGCCCTTAAATCCCATCCAAGCTTAGCTCAAGTTTCACTTTCTATGTGTAGCCTTCCCTGCTTGCCTCCAATTGTTAATGCCATCCCAAGATGCCACCAACATTTCTTTGGCTATATTTTGGATTGATTTGTCTCCCTCCACTAGAATGTAATCTCCTTGAGAGCTGAGACTTTTGTTTTTGTCTTGTAAGCCTAGTGTTTTGCACAGTGGCTGACACACAGTAGCAGACTGATAAATACTGAATCAAACTGAATTTCAAAATACTTTCCTTTCTTCTGGGCTCAGTTCCCGTTTCACTTTATCACTAATGTCTTCCTTCATCCGCCAGGTTATACTTTCTCTCTTCTTAAATGACCTATATTTACCTGTTTCTGTACTGTGGGATATAAGATCCTTGAGGGCAAGAACTTCCTGCTTCTCATCTTTCTATCTTCAGTGCCTTACTTAATCAAACCTTGTTGATTTAAATGGGTAAGTAAGCATAATAATGACTGGTATTGATTTGTAGAATGCAAAAAACACTCTCCTGACAACAATTCTTCAAGGGTGGAAGTGCAAGTTTTGTTATTCCCATTTTACAGATGTGGAAACTGAGGTTCAAAGCAGTGAAATAATTTGTCTTTGATCACCCAGATAGTACATAGCAAAACTCAGGTCCACTTAGACTGGTGCTTTTCCTTACAAAAAAAAAGTATGTTGATAACTTTCTTAACATTATTATCATTTCTCAATAGATCCTTCCCTTGTAACAAAGTGCAGTTAAGCAAAAACAACTGATATATTGACTATGTTCAACAGTGTACACCTCACTCCACCATCTTCCCTATCAAGAAAAGAGAGGCAGGAATCAAGATTGGCCAATGACATTCACTGGAGCTCTGATGTTGAGTAGTGTGGTTTTCCTTTGTGTTACTGTGATCATTGGGTACATTGTTCTCCTGATCTTGCTTATTTCACTCTACTAGGCCAGTAGGTGGAGCCATAGGGCACAGAGCACTGGGCCTGGAGTTGGTAAGACGTGAGTTTAAATTTGGTCTCTCTCAGATAATTACTAGCTGGGTGACCCTGGGCAAGTCACTTAACTTCTGACCGCCTCAGTTTCCTTAATTGTCTCCCATGGTTATAAAACCCTTAGCACAGTGCCTGGCACATTACTGTTGTTGTTGAGTCACTGTAGTCATAGCTGAGTCTCCATGACCCCATTTGGGTTTTCCTGGTAAAGATACTGGAGTGTCCTTCTCCACATCCTTTTTATGGGAAACTGAGGCAAACAGGGTGAAGTAGCTTATCTAGGATCACACAGCTAATAAGTGTCTGTGGCCACATTTCAACTCAGGTCTTCCTGATACCAGGCCTGGCATTCTATCCACTGTCGCGCCACCTAGCTGCCTATATTACTACATTTCCTTCCTATATTACTTCATGCAAGCCTTTCTAAACTTCTTGGAATGATTCATATTTGTAATTTCTTAATAAGCAATAATATTCCTTTTTTTTGCTTTTTGGAGGACAATTGGGGTTAAGTGACTTGCCCAAGGTCACACAGCTAGTTTTTTGTGTTAAGTGTCTGAGTCTGGATTTGAACTCAGGTTCTCCTGGCTCCAGGGCCGGTGCTCTATTCACTGTGCCACCCCAATAATATTCCATTTTTAAGGCGATCAGGCTGGGATCTTCCTGTGGGGTAATCTTCATTGTCAGCTAAAGTCCCACCTTCTTCCTGAAACCTTTCCCAGGCCTCCTTAATCTACATGCCTTCCCTTTCAGATTGCCCCCATTTATCCTGTATCTGTCTGGTCTGGATATATTGTAGTTGTTTATATGCTGTCTCCCCCATTAGACTGGGTACTCCTTGAGGCCAAGGACTGACTGCCTTTCTTTGTAGCTCCTTGCTCAGTATACAGTAGGTGCTTACTAAATGCTCATTGATTTGGCACCTGATCTCACTTCAGCTCTTTGCTCTCTTCACAGGGTGAATGTGTGTCCCATCCCCTAGCCCTCCAGAACCAGGTGCTGAGAATGGCTTTCTCCACTCTGAACAACACACCTCCCAGAGCAGATGGTGAGCTGTGCCCCAGCTGTGGGCAGCTGCATCAAGCCTTGGACAACCACCTCTACAACTTCCAGGATGAGGTGGACGATGAGCTGATGTGCAATATCTGTCTGCAGCCACTGCTGCAGCCTGTGGACACTCCATGTGGCCACACCTATTGCTATCTCTGCCTCCAAAGCTTCCTGCAGGATTCTGATTTCTGCCCCATGGACCGGGAACCCCTGACATTCCTCAGCTGCCGCAAGTCAACCTTGTTGGTGAGGAACCTGCTGGACAAGCTTATCGTCTTCTGTCCTTTTCCTCCTGATTGTCTGCTCACCATGCAGAGGTGTGAGCTGGAGGGTCACCTCCAGAATAGGTAAGGGAAGGGCTTAGCAATGCACTAGTGTGGCCCAGGGGAATGAATAGCGAGTGTGGGTAGAGTCCAAGACCCTGGGTTTGAATTCTGGCTATCTGCAGACTTCCTTAACCTATGAGACCTTGGGTGAGTTATTTTTCCTCTCTGGCAGGAAGGAAGGAAACATACATTTATTAGGCACTTAGTGTGTACCAGGCATGATCTCATTTGATCCCCACAACCCTGTGAGGGAAATGCTATTGTTATTCCCATTTTGCAGTCAAGAAAACTGAGGCACACAGAGACTGAGGCCAGATTTTGATAGCAAGACCGGCACTACTGTTTTATCCTATAAAGTGAAGGGGTTGGACTAGGTTACAGAGGCCTCTTACAGCTTAAGTCTTCTGATGCCTGGTGAGGAAATGCATGATTTAGTGGAGCTAGGAGGCTATTCTAAGTAGAATAAACATGGAAGGAGATAGAGAGCAGGGGCAGAAAGTGTCCACTATTTGGAGAGGTACCCAGACAAGGGCGCCTAAGGTGTTTAGTGACTAAGGTCACTAAAGGTAAGCTCTTTGAGAGCAGTGATTGTCTCTTTGCTTTCTTCACAACTCCAGCATTTGGTACATTCCTGGAACATAGAAGACAGTTAATAAATATTGATTGGCTGACCTACTAAGGAGAAGCCAGATAAGAGTACCAGTAATAGCAGGTTGGCTGGACAGAAGGACAGCAAAGAAGCAACAATAAAAATCAGGGTGGGGTGGGCAGGTCACCACCAAAGAACCCAACACCCAAGGGGATCAGTGTACATCCTGAGTGTTAATTTCCTACAAAACACCACCACACCTACATGGTTGGGAGAATGGAGAGACAGAGGGGTGATGTGTTATTGATACATGTTTAAATTTGCTTTTATTCCACTGTTACTATCCAGTAACCTCCTGTCTAGATTGAACACCCCTCCTTCTCTCAAACAGAATTAGTGAAGCTAAACAAACCAATTCATGCTCTAAAGTAGGCCACACCCATAGTCACTATTGCCACTCTCTCAAGAAAAGGGGAATATATTTCATCAATAGTCCTACAGAATCAAGATGGGTCATCTCCATAATTCTTCAAGGTATATACAGTGGAGAGCCAACCTGACAGGTGTGAAACTTCCCTCTGAGGCTCTGAGGGTCAAAACTGCCAGGTTTTCCTCACTCCTCCCTGTGAAAGACACTTCACAACTTCTTCATTTATTTTTTATTTTATTTACTTTTATTTGTTTATTTATCTATATACAATGTTCTTAAACTTCTCCAAGTATTTTTCCATCCGTTATCTCACATAATCTACCCTACGAAATGGATCCTTGTGAGGTAAAAAGAAAAGCAGAAGTAAGGGGTCTTTTTATTGCTTCCCATCCAGCAAGGGCAGACTGATATTCACGCTGGATTGTGAAGACCAGAGCTAGTAAGCTCCAAGAGTTACTTGGCAATGATGCTTTTTTGGAAGGAGGGGGACATTAGCAAATTCGGGAGCAGAAATCCCACGGTCAGCAAAGTAGAGCAGATGTAATATGCAAACCTGTCCCACACCAAAATATCAGAGGAAGGAAATATGTATCGAATACATAATAACTAAAGCCGATGCTATAAGGTAACAAGACAGAAACAACCCATTTAATATATTGCTAATTCCTACTTTAAAAGTATACTTTCTCTTTCAACCCTTTCTGGAGTTTCTTAGGGCCTTTTTTTAATATATTTATTTATTTTTAGCTTCCAACATTCACTTCTATAAGATTTTGAGTTCTAAATTTTCTCCCCCTCCCCAAGACAGCTGCAATCTGATATAGGCTACATATATATACACACATACACATATATACATATATATATATATATATAAAATCATATTAAACATATTCCTTGGACTCTTCTCAAGTTCCCACTGACTCTCCAACCCACTCTACATGCTGGGTTTAGGCTCCAGAGGGAGGTTACCAGCCTCATCCCCCCCACAGCAGTAACTCAGCCTTGAGAACCCCTCTTCACCCCATAAGAGGTAGCAGAGAATGATTCTGCCTAGCTACCAGGAGGAAGGGAAAGGTTGTTGAAGTGAAGTTGGAAAGTGTGGTGAGTCCAAAATTGGCTAGAAAGAAGGGGAGGATGCGGTTTGGTGGAAGGGACACTGGATTTGGAGTCAGAGGGCTTGGACTTGAATCATAGTTCTTCCACATTCTGCCTGTGTGACCTTAGGTAAGTTCCTTAACCTCTCTGGGCCTCAGTTTCTCTATCTGTAAAATAATGAATTTAGATTAGATCAGGAGTGGGGAGCCTGCAGCCTCAAGACCACATGTGGCCCTCTAGGTCCTCGAGGGCAGACCTTTGACTGAATCTAAACTGATTTGTTCTGTGAAGTCTGGATTTGGTCAAAGGGCCACCCTTGAGGACATAGAGGGCCACATGTGGCCTCCAGACCACAGGTTCCCCAGTCCTGGGATAAGTGGTTTCTGAAGTGCCTTCCAGCTGTAAATCTATGGTTCTCTTATGCCCTATAAGTGAATTGGTACCCTCTGTGGGCAAAGAGTACCCTGGGAGGTTGCCCAAATGAGAAGAGAAGATATCAGAAATAAAGGGAGCTAGAGATATAAGCACCTGATACATGGCTGAACAGAGAAGGGATAGTCATTTCTTTAGTATCTCAGCAAGAGTACGTATGAGTTGTGGGAGAAGAGAATTTTTAAAAATAAAAAGGAAGTACCAGGATGGAGTGAATGGGGTGGGAGTGTCTAACTCTGCAAGGGGAAAGATAACATTGCCATATACGTGTGTCTGGTAAGACAATTCATTTTGTCTGGGGGGAATCTGCACTTTAGTATACCACCTTCCCTGGGGAAGGATTTTGCCTCCCTAGACACAAAACGAGATGCAGGAGTACCCAAGGGCATCCAGAAACCAGGTTGAGGGAAGCACATAGATCCCCAAACTGGATGACCTGTCCTGAAGAGTTGGGCTCTGGGTAACTTTGGAAGCTGTACAAAGGCCAGGTATCTGCATAGCATGAATGACTGACTTGGAAAAAGCAAGGGGGATATAATAAAAAGGAGAGGGCCCTTAACTTGTGAGCAGACACAGGCTTGGGTTACAATGGTGCAAGATGGGACCCAAGCAGAGGATAGGCTCTCTCCCCTAGCTTCTCTGGGTCTGGCTCTGGCAGCAGCCAATGCATGGCAGGGCAGGGGGGAATCTCCTGGGCCCAGTCCAAGGGCCCCTCTCCTTTCCACAGCTCTTATCCCAGGATGCTAGATGCCAGAGGGGCCACTTTAAGCAACAGTCAAGACAAAGTCTCTGAAACTCAAGACTTTACTTTTTACAACCCTGTTTTTTGTTCCTTTCCTGCCGCCTACTTGTTCTATTTTACAAACTTGTTTTTTCCTGTTCTCACCTAGTTAGATTCTTGCCATGCCCGCTGCCCTCAGAGACCGTGGCTCAGTGGGGGTGACAGCAGGGCCTGGCCAAAACCCACCGCAAGTATTTAACAATCATGCCCAGGGCAGCAGGTAGGACCGAGCTTCATGACTCAGGGTGATGAGAATTTCAATTCAGCACCACAGGACACTGCCGTCACTCAACTCTACTCCCTTCCTGAATTAATAGTTCTGATACTGAAGCACAGGCCAAAAGGGGAGAAAGGAAGAATGAGATCGATGCAACAAATGCAATAACATGAACATGAAATGGAGGAGGATTTTCTAATTTAGCACTCAGGAGCTCTGCCGTCATGAGGTACACAGAAAATTAGGAAGGCACAAGTGAGGGGACAGGGCCAGAAAAATCCAGAGAGAACCAATAAATTGGAGAAACCATGACACTATGGAAGAAATAAAGAGATTGTTGGACTATGCAGATTTGTTGCAAGGGCTGGTGGGTGGGGGGTTCATTAGTTGCAGGGGAGGAGAATCAATTTTTAAGTAAAAATACTTCATTTTTTAAAAATCAAAGTAGGAAAAGCACAAAAGAAGGAAATGCTTGATGTCAGAGGGACTATAGGAAGACAGGCATGCTAATGTGCACTCTGTTGGTGAACCTGTGCATTGATCCAAAGGTCCCAGGAAGCATTTTGGAATTGTATTTTTAAAACTATGTCTAAAATGTCCATACCCTTTCACCCAGAGATGCCACCGCTCTACAAAGGAGCAAGTTTGCTTTCATATTAAATCTTTTCCTTTCCTCTTCCTTCTTCCTTCTAGCTCTCACTGAGACCTGACTCCTTCCTAATGACCCAGCTTTCCTGGCCATTCTTCCCAGTCCTAGCTATACTTTTTTTGCTCATACACTCAACTGACTGGTCATGGTGGGGGATTCAAAATCCTCCTTGCTCCTAAATGCCACATTCAGGCTGTCCTTTGACCACCATCCTTCAGAAACCTCTTTTCCTTTTGATGTTCATTTAATCCAAATTTATCACCCAATCAAAATCCTGATGGCTTTTGGCTACCAACCTCTAGGTCACTCTCTTTCCTTCCTCTCTTCATAGTTTTTTCCTTCATAACTCCTGCTCTCATACTAGGGGACTTTAACATATATATTAACTCTTTCTCAAACACCCATGGTGATGTCATCTTGTTCCTCTTCAAGAATGAACCAACCAACCTACTCTTCCACAGCTACACAAAGAGACAGTCATACCCTTGATTCTTTCATCTTCCCCAAATTCTCCACCTCCACATTCATAAACTCTGGATATATGGACATAAACTCTAAAATTCAATATTTTGTCATTCCACCTCTCCCTCTGCCTTGCAACCCCCAAATCCCATTCTTCATCTTCACTGTCACCTCCAGTCCTTCCACCCTTCAGGTCTTTCCTGGGCACTGACTATGCTCTCTTCCCCACATTTACCTCTTAGTAAACTCGACATTGTCCTCTTTTCTCAGGTCCCTTGTCCCTCAGCCTTGGATTGCCTCCACCATCCATCGCCTTTGTTCCTACTCATATGTGGCTGAATGAAGCTAGAGAAAAGAACAAAACCGTGCTAAGTTAGATCCACTACAAATTTATGTTACATAGTCTCAACTGGGCCCTCATTATGGCAAGGTGATTCCCGTTAATTGACCCACTATCCAGTTTGGATTCAGTCAAAAAGCCACTCTTGAGGACCTAGAGGGTATTTGTTCCATCAAGTTGGGATTCAGGACAAGGGCCACCCTTGAGGACCTAGAGGGTCACATGTGGCCTAGAGACCACAGGTTCCCCATCCCTAGTCTAGCCCTAACCTCTCTCCTGACCTTTAGTCTCACATCTCCAATTGCTTTTTGAGCATCTCAAGCTGGATGCCTCATAGACATCTGAAGATCAACATGCCCAACAAAACTCAGCCTTTCTCCCCAAACTCTGCCCTCTTCATGACTTCCTTATTACTCTTGAGGGTATCAGTGTTCTCCCAATTCCCTGGTTCACAACCCAGCTGGCCTCAGCTCTCCTCACCTCACATACTCACCTTTCACTCTCACTCCCCTATATCCATCCATCTCTCATGATTGCCTGTTATTCCAACTTCATAATGTCTTCCAGATACTCCCCCTACCCTTCTCTGACACCACCAGCATCCTGGTACAGGCCTTCATCTCCTCAAACCTGGACTGACATATTTAATTTCTTATTAATTTCTGCTTAATTTCCCTGTCTCAGGCCTCTGTTCACCTGTCAGAATGACCTTCATCAAGTATCATTCTCCTATCCAATAGACTATGGTGGCCCCCTGGCCCCTCTGGGATCAAATATAAATTCCTCCCTTTGGCTTTGGTCCCTCAGTAACCTTTACATTCTTTTGACCCTTTACTCCCTACATATACTGGGTGATTCCGTGACACCCACCTGCTTGCAGCTCCTTATAGACAACACCCCATCCCTTGTGCTTCTTCACTGGCTATTGGTCATGCAAAGAACTCTCTCCTTCCTTACGTAGGCCTCTCAGTCTCTCTGGCTTCCTTCAAGACCCAACTAAAATTCCACCTACTCTAAATTATAATAATCATTTACAAATGACTATTATAAATACCCAAATTAAATATAAAGGACATATAAAGATACTCTCTGCATCCAGAGGAAGAAGTGACAAACAGAAGTATGTAGTGTATGTATATCTTATATATACATGCACACACATACACACACCTATATATGCATACACTCACATATATGTGCCTATAATATATATGAATAATATATATACCTATAAATAGATATATATATATAGTATACATAATATATAAATACATAATAATAAATATATAATATGTAATATAAATTTGTATACATGCGTGTGTATATACACACATATATAATATATATTAAAAATCTATATATTTGTGTGTCTGATGGTAGCCATCCCTAGGACAGGACGAAATTCCTTAAATTAAAAAATAAATAAATAAATGAAAAGAGAAAACAATGCCATTTATCCAAGAAGCCTTCCCTAGTTTTCCTCGATGTTAGTACTGTCCCTTGGCTTATTAGCTCTAATTTCTCCCATCTCTATTTTGTTGACAATATAAAGCTGTTGTTGGCATATTGTCCTTCCCCATTAGGCTGTGAGCTCAAGACCAAGGACTGTATTTTCCCCATACTTAGCACAGTGACTGGCACACAGTAAGCAATTATTTCTTGTTAACTTGACTATAGTAACCACCACCACGATCATCATCATCAACATCTCAGCTCCCATTTCTTTATCAGTTAAAAATGTTGAAGTCCTTTCATCACAACAACCTTGTGAGGGAAGTAAAGTATTAGCCTCATTTTATGGATGAGGACACTGAAGTTTCAGCTCAGACCCGTGCCCTCTACCTCCAAATTCAGGGCACCTTCCACCATACCACACTGCCTTGAATCACTCCCTTAGCTGATTAGAGGAATGAATGCTACCTTGGCACTCCCATCCCATGGTAGATGCTGTATTCTTTGCTGCCCCCCGCCTCTCCCCCTCCTTTAGCTGATGGAAAGGCTCTGAGTTCATTTTGTCCTCAACAGAGAACTCTGCCTGTCCCAGGGGAATGGCGGGTGTATTTTTCCAGTCACATCCAAGACATTTATTATTATAAGAAGTGCCTGAGCCCCCAGCTGCTCAGGCTGCCCACGAGGAGCCCGGAATCAGGATGGGCCCCTTGGGGAGATGGGAAGCGAACTGCTTGTACATTCAGCTCCTGAGGACAGCTTGGGTGGCTGTAAACGTTGACTCATTTAGAGAAGAAGCTCAAAGTTAGTCAGGAGATAACTTTCCCTGTTGCTTCCCCCCACCCCAATCCCTGAAAGGAGCTGTTCGGGGAAATGGTACTTACTTTCTGACCTCCTTGGGAACACTTGAGGATGCAACTACCCAAAGCACAGGCCAGTCCCTAAGAGGTACCTACTAAGTGTTCGACCACTATCTTTCCATTGAAAACAAATTCATTTTTAAAAAACACCACTGCCATTGATAAAGTGGAGATTTGAAGGGTACCACACTGGGCAGTGGAGGAGGTCCAGAGAGAAATTATCTCTGGAGCCTATAGCCAAACAGAGAAATAATGATACCAACACAGGTAACTCTAATACCAAATAATATGTCACAAGTGCCTAGAAATACAGGACGCAGAAATGCGGAAGTACCATGTAGGGTTGGCACCAATCCTAGGAGATATGGTATGATTTCCTAGAGGAGGGGATATTTTAATTGTGGTGAAAAGGAGAGGGAGGGCATTCCAGGCAAAAAAATCAAACTGGTCAAAGGCACTGAGGTAAGAGAGTATGGCATATATTTGAGTATCAGAAAGGCATTCATTTTGACCAGAATGTAAAGCCAATGGAAGCGGATCCTACCTTCTACAAGAAGCTTTTCTCAAGCCCTCTTAATTCTAGAACCTTTCCTTGGTTTAGGAGTGGGGAACCCGTGGCCTCAAGGCCACATGTGGCCTTCCAGGTCCTCAGATGTGGCCTTCTGACTGAATTCAAGTTTACCAGAACAAAATCTTTTATTAAAGGGATTCGTCTGTGAAGTTTGGATTCAGTCAAAGGGCTGTACTTGAGGACCTAGAGGGTCACATGTGACCTCAAGGTTGCAGGTTCCCCACCCCAGCCTTGGTTAATTATTTCCTATTTATGCCATATATAGCTTGCTTTGGATAGATTTATTTACACATTGTCTCCTTGAAAGCAGAGTCTGTCTTTGCCTTTATATCCCAGAGCTTAGCGCTGGTACATGGTAGGTGCTTAATAAATGTTCATTTTGACTGACTGAGTAAGCCAATCACAGAGAATCTTGAATGCTATGAAAACATACACTTTACTCTTTATTTGGCAAGTAGTGGCTAGCCTAGTACAGTACCTTGAAGGTGATAGAAGTTTAATAGGCATTTGCTGAGACTGAGTGGCATGTATCAGAATGGTCCCTAGAGAAGCAAGGCCGAGTCCCAGATACCCTTGCTTCCAGGCCAAGTTTCCAAGAGAAGTTGAGTTTCTAAGTCTTTGCAGGGCTGAGTCATAGACCAGAATCAGTGGCTAACATCATAGAAGGTACCTCTCCCCCAAATTATGGTTTCTGTTGATGAGGGTTTGGAGGTACCTATCTCCACCAATTCTGGAGAGAGATCAAAACTAGTGCCTTTTATCTTTCCTCCCCCTCTCTCCTCCATTTCTCCTCCCTTTCTCATCTTGGGCTTTCAACAGCTAACATGAAAGGATCCAGGGACTAGAAATGGGTTTTTGTTTTCCTCTCATAATGTTCCTGTGTATCTTCCTCTGAGGCTAAATATATTGCCAAAGGTGAAACTTGTAAAGAGTCCTGAAAATCCAATTTTGCTCACTCCCACCATGCCAGGCCTTCCAAGATTTGCCTTTTCTTTCGTTCCTGATGTGCCTTCACTTCCCTGAGTTGACCTAATAAGTCACAGTGGACCCTCTTCCTTCCTCATTTCCTACTCCTCCATGTGACCTGGCCTCTGGCTTTCTGCCCCAGGTGCCCTGGCTTGAGGAAATACCAGGCCAAAATGGTGGAGGAGAAATGCCAGCAGGACCAAAAGAAACCAGAGGTGCCCCCCGAGTCAGAAGCAAGCAGCTCTTTTTGGGAGAGCTTCTTTGATATTGACACCATCTTGTCAATGGACTCTGAGTATTCATCTGTGGCCACTATGGTACCCTGGAGGATCCCAGAGCCCGGACTGGTGAATCCAGCATTTGAGGAGACAGATGAAGATACCATCCTGAGTCTTTCCACATCTGGTACAGGCTTTGGGAAGGGGGCTATAGGAAAAAAACCTAAGGGTATTAGTGAGCTACAAACTTGATATGAACCAAAAATATGACCCAGCATCCCCAAAATAAATATGATCTCCTGCCACATTAAGAGAGGCCTAGCTTCCAGGACTAGGGAAAGGATAGTCTAGTCTAGTCAGACCACATCCCATGTGTTGGATTCTGAGGACCCTAATTCCACTTGCTACTTGGTCTGAGCTCATGCTACTCCAGGCCTCAGTTTACCCTTGGAAGCAAGGAGCACCTTAGGGAGGCAACAGCCCTATCTGACTGAAAGATCACTGAATCCAACCTTAGTATTCTCAAACATGGATAACCTGAAGAAGTCTCATCAGTGGTAATCAGCATGAAACTTGGGTCCTAGATTCCCAGCCTGAGGCAGCACACTAGACCCTGGCAGGCCTTCTGCATGGATACCCTCTCATGGGGATTCTGCCCAACACCCAATCTAGAGGGATGACATCATGTTCTGTTGGCCCCAGGATGGCCCATGAGACCAGTGTTTATTAAGCACCTACTATGTGCCAAGCCCTATGCGAAGGGCTTTACAAACATTATCCCATTTGATCCTTACAACAAGCCTGGTGGGTAGGTGCTATTATCCCATTTTACACTTGAGGAAACTGAGGCAGGCAGAATTTAAGTGATCTGCCCAGGGTCACACAGCTAGTAAATGTTCAGGGCAGGATATGAACTCAGGTCATCCTGACTCCAGGTCCAGAATTCTACCTCTAAGGGGTATGCTTTGTATGACCCAGTAACTCTGGGTCAAACCACTAGAGTCTGACACTCTAGATCAAACCACTGACATCCTCCTAATCCATCAACCAACCGTTCCCTGAGTTCTTGTGTCAAGCAACCAGGACTGGGTTGGAGGGAGGAAGAGAGGGAGGTGGGAAGGTTAGGATGCCACTTCAGTAGTTTAGGAAGATGGCGATGGAGGTCTGGGATGGGCTGGAAGATAAGATGAAGCCAGGATCTCAGAAGCAGGTCCCTTCCCCTCCATTGAGTCCCTTTAGTCAACTTTCTCTTGTCCCCTCTGCCCCCATCAGACCTGACTCTCAACAACAGTCTTGTGGCTGAAACTGTTGTCGTGGAAATTTCCCGGGATAACCCTGAGAAGGAACTGGGGATGAGGATCGTCGGGGGCAAGGACACCCCATTGGGCAACATTGTTGTGCAGGAGGTCCACCATGACACCCCTTTGGGTATGGATGGCAAAGTGGCCCCTGGAGATCATGTGCTTGAGGTGGGTAAATATCCTCCTTCCTGGCACATGGAATACTGGGATGCTGGCCTGGTTCATGCTTCCCTCCCCAGTCAAATAATCTCATTTGGATAGTACATGGAGGCCTAGGAGCTTAGGAGTGGGATGGTCTTTAATCTCTGTTTCATATATGAGCAAATTGGAGAGTGGCTAGATGCCACTTGCCCAAGGTAACCCAGCTGACTTGAAGCTAGGACTCTTGACTCTAGGTACCTTTGAACATACTGTGTCCAAGATGCAGTGTTAGGTACAGATGAAACAGGACGTAATCCCTGCCCTCACAGGGCTTCCATTCTAATAGATGCATGTGAAAGGCCCAGACAAAGTGCAAGGAGAGATTTAAGGAGGTCCAGGTTATTTCACAGTTTTACTGGGCTGAGGGAAGGATTAGGAAAGAATTCATGGAAGAAGTAATCCCTAAATTGAGCCCTGAAGAAAGGAATAGAGTTAAGAGAGTGCAGACTGAGAATTCCTATGCTAGTGTGAGACGAGCCTAGAAAGGTATATTGAAGCCAAATTATAGTTGGCTTTGGTTGCCAGGCTGAAGAGCTAATATTTCTTTTTCCTGTGGGAAATAGAGGACCATTGAAGGTTTTGAGCAGAAGTCAGACCTGCCTGTACCTTAGAAAAATTATGTGAGTGTCTGTGCAGAGAATGGATTGGGGAGGGGAGAGACTGAAGGAAAGAAGGCCCATTAAAAAGCTATTGCAAATGTGAGAATTTGTTTTATTTGACTATGTATATATGTATTACAGGCTTTGTTTTTTTCTTTTTTCCCCCTCCCATTAGGGGAAGATGAAAGGAAGAGAAAATAAATGCTTGTTAAAACAAGCTAACAAAGAAATGAACAAATAAAGAAATGGATAGCTGAATGAATAAAACAAACAAATAAATAAATAAATAGGCAGCTGAATGAATAAACAAATAAATTAATAGATAAAAGTTTGGAAAATAACTTAAAAATTGCAAAAGCTATTGCCAGAATCTGAGGAAGGGTTGATAAAGAAGGTGAGCCAAGCATATGGAAGAGGAGGGGGCAGATAGGAAAAAGGCAGTGGAGAAAGAATGGGCAGGATTTGGCATGCATGGGATGCATTGTTAAAGTTTGATTGACTTTCTCCTTGTTCTCACTCTACTGGGCTCATTCCTGTTCCACCCAGGAAGCATGTAAGCTTTGTCTTAGTACTGAAGAAGTGGAAGTTGCCCAGAAGGTCAGAGAGTCTGATGGGGGCCCCTGGCAAATTGTCCTTCCTCCTAGGTCAATGGAATCAACATCAGCAATGTCACCCACTCTCAAGCGATCTCCATGCTCCGCCAGGCAGGGCCTGTGCTGCAGCTGGTGATCTTGCAAGAGAAGGGCTTCCTCAACAAGCCGCTCCAAGATGACAGCCCAATTTCCAGCAGGGCTGGGGAGATCGTGCATGTCACCCTGATGAAGAGGGACCGGCTGCAGCCCCTGGGTATCAAACTGATCCGCAAGGCTGGCAAGGCTGGGGTCTTCATCCTAGACCTGCTGGATGGTGGCCTGGCAGCCAAGAATGGAAAACTGAGCCAAAATGACAAAGTGCTCTCCATCAATGGGCAGGACCTGACACAAGGGACACCAGAGACGGCAGCCCAGATCATTCAGGTTAGTGGTGGCTCTGGCCATTCCCAAGTGGTGGCCAGGGAAACAGAACTCAGAAATTTCTAGATTTGAATCCTACCTCCAATATTTACTAGCTATGTAACTTTGGGCCAGTCACTTAACCCCTCAATGTCTCTATCTGTAAAATGGGTGGGAAATAATACCTGTAGTAGTATAAATCATTGCATGTGAAACCCTTTTCATTTCATAAAGGATCCTATAAAATGTCAACTGTCATTATTTAAAGCTTGCAAAGAGCCTTAGAGATTGCCTGGCTCAACCCCTGAATTTTACAGATGAGGAAACTGAGGCTGAGAGAAGGGG
This sequence comes from Petaurus breviceps papuanus, assembly GCF_028583685.1. Taxonomy (NCBI): domain Eukaryota; kingdom Metazoa; phylum Chordata; class Mammalia; order Diprotodontia; family Petauridae; genus Petaurus; species Petaurus breviceps. Next base: position 1,741,654 of record NW_027187236.1, read on the forward strand.
AATCACCTCTCCAAGATCACATAGACATAGGAGGCAAATTTGGGTCTTCTGACCCCAAATGCTCTTTCTACTATTTCATGCAAAGCAGACTCCACTGTGACTCCAGATGCCACCAAGCACCATGCTTTGCAAGGAGTGGGCATTTGCAAAATCTTACGGGGCATTGCTATGTATTTGGGAAGATGTTAAGTTGAGATAAGATGTGGCCTCTGTTCCTCATGGAGTTTATGGTCTAGTTAGTAGTAGTAGTAGTAGTAGTAGTAGTAGTAGTAGTAGTAGTAGAGCACCCCAAGTGATTGAGAGGCAGAGAATTGTTCAGCATGGCTGGATTATTGAATGGATGAAGAGGAAAATCATAATATAAGGTTAAAAAGGTAGGGGGTATCTAATTGTGGAGGGTCTGAAATAACAGGGAGGGCAGTTGAAATTTTGCTGAGTAAGCAAGAGGGGGGCCAATTTTTGAGCTGTGGAATGACGCGATTAGATCCATACATGGGGAAGAGGTATAAGGGGGGCAGGGGAAGCATGCAATATTGAAGTAGAAAGACAGTCCAGTTATAAAGACCTTTTCTAGAATAGCGGCAGTAGGAAGAGATGGGAAATTGTCCAAGATGGCATCCACAGGACTTGCTCACTGGATGGGAGAGACAGGAAGACTTCAAGATAAGCCTCAGATTATCAGTGTGGGACCTACTCTAACTACTAGTCATTGAAAGTCATAATTCTTCTCTTTCATTATTGCTATTAGTGTGTTAACTTGGTAATTTTGTAAATTGTTCTGATTTTGCTCATGGCACTCTGCCTAAGTTCAAAGAATCTTCTCAAGTTTCCCTGAATTCTTCCTATTCATGATCTCTCTTATACACTAATATTCCCTCACATTCAGGGGTGGCTAGGTGGTGCAATGAATAGAGCACCAGCCCTGGAGTCAGGAGGACCTGAGTTCAAATCTAGCCTCAGACACTTAACACTTACTAGCTGCGTGACCTTGGGCAAGTCACTTAACCCCAACTGCCCTACCTTCTCCCCTCCAAAAAGAAAAAAAAAATTCTCTCACATTCCCCTGCAACGAACATTCCACAATCTATGGAAATCTTCTTTGTTTCTAGCTCTTTGCTACCATTAAACAAAAATGTTTCTATAAATCCTTTTAGATGGATAAAAGCTTTCTGTTTGTCTCCTACCTCCTTGGGTATCTACTACTAGTTTAAAAGTATATGCTAAAGTTCAGTGATTTTTCTTGCCCCATTTATAAGTGTTTCCAGAACAGTTGGACCAATTCAAAAATGTGGTTTTCCCCCCATAAAACCTCAACTTCCCTCTTTTCACCTTCTATCCACTGTTCCTAATTTCATCATCCAAGACCAAAGATGAATGAGTCTAATGCCTCTCCCCTCTAAATATCCCCCATTCTTCAACCTGATGCCAATGACATGGGCTCAATGCCTTCCTCTAGACATGCTCCAGTTTATCAATGTCCCTACTAAAATGTTCCCAGAACTGTATCCAGAATTTCCAATGTAGGGGTGGCTAGGTGGCGCAGTGAATAGAACACTGGCCCTGGAGTCAGGAGGACCTGAGTTCAAATCCAACCTCAGACACAACACTTACTAGCCATGTGACCTTGGGTAAGTCACTTAACCCCAATTGCCCTCCAAAAAACCCAGAATTCCAATGTGTTCTGAACATGACAAAGTACTGAGGAAAGTTTGAGCTTGCAAGAGGAATAATTCCCTAACAAACAGAGCAGAGTTATGTCAATGTGGGACAGGGATGCCTACCTAGGTAATGGCTTCCCTATCACTGGAGGCCTTCAAGACAAGGCTGATGACTTGTTGGAGATTGTTGCAAGGCCCTCATGTGGAGGAAGGATCAACCCTTTTCTGCCTAACTGCAGAGGACAGAGGGAGGAGCAGGGGGGAAGTGTACTGAAAGGCTAATTTCAGCTCAAAGGAAACTTCAGTAAAGGAAACTTGCTAACCATCCCAAAAAGGGAGTCCAAAATTAGAACGGGCTTTCTTAGAAGATAATGAGTTGCCTTTCATTGGTGGTTTTAAATGGAAGCGGGATGATCACTTGATAAGGAATACAGGGGTAAAACACTGATCGAAGAGTCGGGAGAGACTTCAAGACGTCACTCCACTTACCAGCTAGAGGGCATCTCTGACCTTCAGTTTGCTGGACTGTATACGATGAGGCGTTTGGCCCAGATGGTCTTTTTGGTGATCGGTCATCATGCATCTGGCCCTTACTGTTCATCTTTTGTTCTTGAAGAGGACCAATGACATCATGAGAGTGCTAACTTGAGTGGGAATGGGACTTAAGTAAAGCAGAGCTGCACAAAGTTTTCAGCCTCACCCTCTCCTCCAGAGTCATCCCACTGGCCCTTGTAAGAAATCAGGCTTCAGGTCTTTGGGCTAAGTTTACTTTTCTGGTGGTCAGAGGAGGTAGGACAGTTAGCTAAGCACTATAGGTACTATTCAGATCTCAAAATGATTTGGGCTGGGGGTGGAGGGGAAAGTGCTGCCTCGGTGGGTGGGGGTGGGGCTGGAGGTGCTGCTTCAAGGGAAAGAGGTTGATGGGAAAGTGGGAGATCTGGGTTTGGGGTTAAGCTCTGCCACTTACTTGTTGTGTGACCCTGAGCAAACAACATTTTTTTTCTGGGCTTTGGTTTTCTCATCTGTAAAACAGAGTTGATAGTACTTGCATTCCCTGCCTCAGTCATATCAAACTCACAAAGAAAGGGGGCCCACTAACCTGTACATAAAGATCCCTCAGGGTGGCATATTGACTTAGTTTTAAAATATAATGTTATCAATTTTTTCCTGTATTTTTATTTTGTTAACTTGTTCCCAATTTGATTGTTTTTGGAGGGAGAAGGCAGGGCAATTGGGGTTAAGTGACTTGCCCAAGGTCACACGGCTAGTTTTTGTGTTAAGTGTCTGAGGCCACATTTGAACTCAGGTCCTCCTTACTACAGGGCTGGTGCTCTACTCACTGAGCCACCTAGCCACTCCCCCCCATTTAGATTTTAATCTGGTTCAGGCCTCATTCGGGAGTATTGTCACCTAAGACCCACCTCCCAGGGAAGATGGCAGGAAAATGCTTTTGAACTCTTAAAGCAGGAGGAAAGTGGGAAGTATTAGTAGCATTATGTGGGCTAGTTAGCATTTTGGGGGGCTCAGATTGCTTCCTGGCCTTCCTCTGAAAATCCTGACCTCTCAACCTTAGAGTCATAGCATGTCAGAGCTAGAACATCTCTCTATTTGAAAGAGAATTTAACTGAGCCCCAAGAAAGGAGTATAGGCTCGCAGATCTAGAATGGACCTCAGAGACCATCGAGTCCAACCCCTCAACTTGTAGAAGGGGAAACTGAGGCCCAGGGAGAAGAAGTGATTGCCCAAGGTCTCACGTAAGAGCTGGAAGAGCCCTCAGAGGCTAGTAAGTCAAACCCCCTCATTGTACAGAGAAGGAAACTGAAGCCCAGGAAAGGGAAGGGACTTGCCCAAGGTCCCACATAAGATCCTAACTCTAGAGCTGGAAGGACCCTCAGAGATCAATGAGTTCAATCCCCTCATTGCACAAAGGAGGAAACTGAGGCCAAGGGAAGAGACTTTCCTTGGGTTCATAGCTAGCAAGAGTTAAAGCATGATTTAAACTCAGGTATTCCTGACTTGAAAGCTAGCACTGTCTATGTGATACCCCATGATAACCTCATGCTCATTGCTTTCCCTTCCCATCCCACCCCTCTCCAAATCCTCATCCTCTTCAAGGGCTTGATCCAAGTCCCTCCTCCAAGAAGCCTTCTCTCCTTCTCTGGCCGCCCCCCCCCCACCCCCAGCACCCAATCAGCCCAATACAAGGTATTTCCTAGATACCTTGGACAGCATCTTCTTCTAGCCAGTTCTTCTAGGTCATTGCCATGTTGACAGTGGACATAAACTTGAGAAGGAGTCCCAGTTGGCATACAGAGGTGGGGATTGAGGGCAGGCCCTATGGGGGCAGGGCCTGGCCTTTGATACAGCTGCAGAAGCCTGTTGGCCACACCAGCAGCCAAGTGGCATGGGGAAAAGGCCTGCTTATTATGTCAGTAATACAAGGCATTACTTAGTGTAATTGTTATGTGCCGCGAAAGGGAGCAACGGCTGTTGGCACATAGAGAAATTGATCTCTGCAGGACTCTGGGCTTCTGAATACGGACCTCTTCCCTAGACCAGGTACTTATAGTAGACAGAGATGCCATAGTTATGCTGGCTTCACAGCCAGTCACCAGCCTTGGGGGCAGCCTGTTTTGTTTCAAGAGAGAGGAGACAGATACAGCCTAATCTGGTTCAAACCCTGCCATGCCATTTAATATTTATATTTGTGTGACCTTTGCTAAAGCACTTACAGTCAGTCTCTTCCTTTGTAAAAAGGGGGAGGGAGTAATTAGATCAATGGTTCTCAGTTATCAAGGACACCGAAGAGTTTTTGTTTATGTGGCTTTTATATATATATTCATATTTGCCATGGTAGGAATACAAATTGATAGTTTTTAAAATATGTATTTATCCATTCGTTAAAATAACAGCAAATTCATTCATTACATATGAACAAAAATAAAATTTTTATGAAAGACATTTTCAAAAACAATTTAATGAGAATTCTGGCATTGTCGTACGGATTTTTGAAGCCTCTTTAATGTCTAACTTAACAGAAAACAGGGATACTCCTCTCTGCTTCCACCTTCAACTTCTTCTGCTACATTGTTTTGGTTGAAGTATGTAAAGAAAATCTGACCTCACATGATATCATTAATTTCATTAATGAAATATCATTAATATCATTATGAAATTAATTTTGACCTCATCGACTCTCTGAAAGGGTTTAGGGGACCCCCAGAGGTCTGTGGAATAGACTTTGAGACTTGTTGGACTCAAAGGCCTTGGAGGACCCTTCCAGCCATAGAGTGAAGTTCCTATGCAGGATCCTGGGCAGGTGACTTCCTTCTCTGGACCTCAGTTTCTTCCTCTGTAAAATAAAGGGGTTGAACCAGATGGCCTCAAAAGGTTTTTCCAGCTCTAGATTTAGGATCCCTTCCCCTCCCTGGGCCTGGTTTCCTTCCCTGTACAGTGAGGGATTTGTAGTGGTTGGCCTCCCAGGTCCCTGCCAGCTAGAGATCTTTGATCTATCAAAATTATGTCACACTTGGAAAGGAGTTTAGAGTTCTAGATCTTAGCCTAGAGGGGGTGGGGGTGGCTAGGTTGCGCAGTGAATAGATCACTGGCCCTGAAGTCAGGAGGACCTGAGTTCAATTTCGGCCTCAGATACTTAACACTTGCTAGCTGTGTGACCTAGGGCAAATCACTTAACCCCAATTTCCCGGTCTTTCCCCCCTCAAAAAAGCAAAAAAAAAAAGATCTATGAAGTTGGGATATGTGTCTATACATATATACATATACACATATATACATATATATTTGATAACAATTAGTTTCCTTTGTAATACTAGTTATTTTATTTTATGCACTTAAATATATTATTCTAAAGGGTGGTCCACAGATTTCCTCAGACTGCCTGAGGGGTCTAAGACACAAAAAGAGGTTTCAAATCTCTGGATTAGTTCAATCCACTCATTTTCCATAAAAGAGGGAACTCAAGGGTGAAGTAAGTTCATGAAGGCCACCCAGAGAATGATAAATTCATTCTGAGAATACACTCGCTCTGCCCAGCCTTGTCTCTACCTATCTGTGTGAGGGAAGCATCCCTCTGCTGACACTGTGGCCCTGGGATTGCCTCCAGAAATAGCAAACCCTTTCCTCCTGCCCTTCTGAAAGCTTGATCAGAACATTCTCCCACTGGAAGCTCAATCTTATCACTCTGCTAGTAAATACCTATCATTCTCCTTTGGTTTTTTTTTTTTTCATTTTCCAGTCTTGTAGAACTCTTCATGACCGCATTTGGCATTTTCTTGGCAGAGATACTGGAGTGATTTGCCATTTCCTCTCCAGCTATTTTACAGATGAGGAAACTGAGGTAGACAGGGTGAAGTGACTTGTGCAGGGTCCCATAGCTAGGAAATGTCTAAGGCCAGATTTGAATTCAGGGTTTGACTCCGGGTCAAGTGTTCTATCAACTGTGGCACCTAGCTGCCCATCATTCTCCTAGTTCTGTGCATATGGTCCTGCACAGCATTTCTTCAGCTGCTCTGACCAAGCCTTCAGAGGGCTCTTGCTGCAGCTAGAGGGAGGGGAGTTACTTTATGGAGATGGCAAATTCTCTTTCCACCCCAAGATTAAGAAAAGAGTCAAGTTATTTCCAAAGGGGCTAAGACAAGGTGATTAGGTTCTCCATTCTGTTTGTCTGCAAATGCTTACCTGTGGTGTGAAGGACTCTGGATTCTTGAAGGCTATGCAAATGGACCAGTCAGCTTTGGGCCCACCAGGTGTGTGCGGTTTGCACCACACAGTTTGGAAGTTATGGGGGGTGGAGTGGATGTTTTATGGCTTACCAGGGGTAGATGACCTGGGGCCTTTGCATGTACACACACACCCCAAAAAACATGGGTAGGGTGATTTGGTCTCTCCAGGTCCATTTTATTTTGGATTTAACACCATGATGGTGATGGTGATGATGATGGTTGGGGGGGGGTGATGGTGATGATGTCTTGGCTAATAATAATATGTGAGGGGAAGAGAGTGACCTGCCCAGAGTCACTTGACGCATTAATGAAATGACTGCAATTTGTGCTGACACCTCTACTGCACCCTTTCCAAAATGTGGGACCTGTGGTATCCCAGAGGCCCGCTTGACATCAATCAGCCCAAGTTCTTTAGAGAGAGAGAGAGAGAAAGAGAGAGAGAGAGAGAGAGAGAGAG
>NW_027187236.1:1748610-1764371 GCF_028583685.1 Petaurus breviceps papuanus
GAAAGAGAGAGAGAGAGAGAGAGAGAGAGAGAGAGAGAGAGAAGTAGATGAAAAGAGGCCCTAACTTGGGATCTGAGGATCTGGGCCCAACTCACAGCTCTGACGTGTCTTAGCTTAGACTGGAGTCTAGTCAAATCACTTAATCTCTCTGTCCCCCTCTAAAACAGGGATAATAAAACATGCTCTTTTTTCTATGCAACAGCTGGTTAGAGGAAAGTCCCCGGCAAACCTTGAAGTGCCAGAGAACTAGTGAATCTGAGTGTTTGTTTCCAGGGCCCCTGTACCTGGGATTGCCTCCCTCCCTTCTCCACTCTCCAGCCCCACTCCAATGCCAAATGGCGCCCACAGGAAGCTGCTCCTCACTAAAGGCCTCCAGGGTTACTACGCATTGGTTCTCCCCATTTGAGTCTTTGAGAACCCCATGAGGACAGGAAGTGGGCATTCTTTAACCATTGAGTCTTCCCCCAAAATCTACTGAGCACAGTATATATAGAACACTTGCTAGACCTGGACAGGGGTGTAGGGGGCAGGTGGGGGTGTCTTGCTCAGTCAAGGTGTGGCCTTGGTGTTCAGAGACTTCATCATTTACTAGAGAAATAAAACACAAAGTATTCTGTGATGTCCATGGTGAAATGCCATCACTGATGGGGGCAAGATATGCGGAAGGAAGTGTCATTGGAGCTGAACTTTGCAAGAGTAATGAGACAGCCAGAACCAAAGAGTGGCCATTCTTCATCAGCTCTGCAGAAGGCCAACCGTGGTGTCATTTGTGGTTCGGCCCTGTGCTGGGAGGGAGGGTGGGCTAACACATTGAATGGCTGCGGAGCCCCTGCCTATGGGGAAAGCTCCTGGGCTGAATGCTGAGAAACTTCAGTTCAGTAGGGATCATCATCAGGGTCCCAGAAATCAATGTCACAAAGGCAAGAGGGTGAGGCATGGCTAGATGACAGTTTGTCTGAAAACGATCTGGAGCCTAAGTGAGCCTATGAACCAGTAATGTTACATGGTAGACAAAAGAGGTCATTAAACAATGGGCTGCACTAGGAAAGAAAGTCCCCAGAAGGAGATACAAAGTGCTCTTAAACTCTGCACATCTAAAGTCCTGCATTCAGTTGTGGGCAGCCCAATGTAATAAAGGCTCTCAGAGATTGGCAGGAAGCCAGAGGATGACGGGCCTTGAGTACATGCCCTATGAAGGCCAAGGTTGAAAGAACCATCCATGTTTAGTTTAGATAAAAGATTCAGCTTGCATACAGGTCAGACTAGACAGCCAATGGACGGCCCTTCTGACTCAATTTTGGTGATTCTTCAAACAGTGAAAAGTGAATGGTGAGTGGTGAAGGAGGGAAGGAAACGGCTGTTTCAAGAAATTTAGCTGTGAATGTGGAAATATGTTTAACCTGATTGTACATTTCTGACCTATATCAGATTTCTTGCTATCTTAGGGAGGGAGAAAAATTTGGAACTCTTATCTTATAAAAAATGAATGTGGAAAAATATTTGTATGTGTAATTGGAAAAAAATAAAACACTATTTACAAAAAAAGAAATTTAGCTGTGAAAGGGAAGAGAGATAGAGGCCAGAAGCTGGGCTAAAGCTTTGGGGAGCTTTTGGGAGGAAGTTTGAGGCTTTTATTAGACTTGGGGAGACCTGAAATTACTTGTAGGTGGAGGGAAGGTGCCAGCATTGAGGAAGAGATTGAACACACAAGGGAGAGGAACAAGGCCTTAGAGGAAGGAGAGGAAAGGGGTAATGTGGATTAGCCAGGCCAGGAAGAGGGAAAGAGAATACAGGAGAGTCGTGCTGTGAAGGTGTGAGGGATGGAGGATCGTGGAAAGGGAAGGCATCTCAGCTACTTTCTATTGTCCCAGGGAAGTGGGAGGTGGGCTCATCTCTTGATGTGTGAAGCTATATGTCATCAATGTAAAGGGAAGTGAGAGGAATTAGCATGTTCAAAAAAACCCTGTTTGACTGAATGGACAGCTAGAGCTAGGCCAACTGGCCAGGCCCTTGTGGGAGAGGTGGCAGCCACAACACTCCTACCTAGCTCTTAGCCTTCCCCCCTCCCTGTATTTACTCACTACAGACCAGTGAGAGCAGAGTTCACTTCGTGGTCCTGAGGCCCCGAGACAGCCTGATCATGGAGATGGAGACAGACTCAGGCAGCTCGAGGCCCAGCAGAAACGGGGGCAGGAGCAGTGAAAGTGATAGCAGCAGGGGCACCAGCAATCACATCAGCCTCAGCCATGGGAACAGCCCTCCCCCAACTTCAGTTCCTCAGTGGAAACCTGAACTGGGGCACTACCCACGGCCCCTGGCTTTCTACCAGGTAAGTTTCAACCTGTATTTCCATTACCCCTTAAAAGCCCAGGATAGAACATCAAACACCCTGGGGGGTAATTCTTGGTTCTACAAGGTCATTCTCCAGTCTGGGCCTCAGTTTCCTCCTTTGTAAAATGGTAGCCAGTTCTCTTCTAGTTCTGTATCCCATGATCCCATAATCCTCTAATACTGCCAGTCAGCTGGGGGGGCAGGGGATGGACTGGCTCCACTCAGAAGGCCCCCTTGGTTCTGGGTTGGAGGCCTGTGCTTAGAGACCCAGTTGACCCTTCTAGCTTATCACATTATAAGCCTGGGTCATCCAAGAGAAGGTGGTCCCTCAAGTTTCCTCTGTTCTTTTGAGGATCCCCCTGCTGGCTTCCTGAGCCAGGAGAAGACCCTCACCATAAGGAAAGACGTGAAACAGTCCCTGGGCATCACGATTGGGGGCGGCCGGGAAGGCAAACACAGTGTGCCCATCTATGTGACCAGCGTGCAGCCTGTGGGCTGTCTTTGCCGGGATAGCCGCATTCAGAGAGGTAACCGGGAGAAAGGCGGGGGCAGAGTGGGGAAGGGAACAGGACACTGCCTTCAGTTCTCAGACCCATTTCTCTGGCCCTCAGGCCATCCAGCACTTTCCTCTCTGGTAGCTCATCCTACCTGAGGCCAGCATGCACTAGCTATGTGACCGTGGGTGAGTGATCTCAGCTTCCTACATCTGTCAAGTGAGGAGACTTAACCCAAGAAGCTAAAGTTGGCTCTTTGTAAATTCTACCCATTTCTGCCAGCTTGGCCTTCTGGGGACAAACAGAGCCCTTCAACCACTGGAGAAGAGTGTGGGCGAGCCACCCATACTCATCCCTCCCCCTCAGCCTGGAACCTTCTCTTCTTCAGCCGAAATATTCCCAGTTCCTTCAAGTATATGTGTAGGGGCAGGGGAGGTACTGGGAGAAGCGTAACATAGACAAGTGTAACCCAGTGGGGTGGAATAGGGACAAAGAGGGAGCCAGCAGCCCAAGGATTCTGTGGCCATTAAGACAGAATAATCACCTCAGTACAGTTATCCTTTCCACATAGAAGGTGTTAGGGGCACAGTGCCCCCGTGATCTGCAAAATCCACATCAAATTTTTTGGCCCTGAATTACTATGGTATTAAAAGATAAGATTGGGTCAGGTAGGTGGCACAGGGAATAGAGCACTGGCCCTGGAGTCAGGAGGACCTGAGTTCAAATCCAGCGTCAGACACTTAACACAAAAACTAGCCATGTGACTTGGGCAAGTCACTTAACCCCAATTGCCCTGCTTTCCCCCCCTCCAAAAAGGAAAAAAAAAAGATAAGATATATTGATATTATACAACATTATACATATATTTTAGGCATTTCTGAGTTTCCAAACTTTTTCTGTGTCGTCTGCTGGCCTTTGTATGTCGTCTGTGCCTTCCGCAAAACTACCCCAAAATTCCCCTTTAATTTATGCCAACCCATAATGTAGCGAAACCGTGATGTCCCCATGTGGCAATGTGGAAGAGATCACTGTGCTCTGCACAACTCTCTAAGACCCCAAGTTCTCAGCATCTGGGCTATAGTTGTCAAGAACATGGATCGGGAACCAGGAGAGGTTCTGGGTTTGTACTTTACTCTGTATGATATCCAAACAGCCACTCCACTTTTTGGGGCTCCTATAAAAGTCCAAAAAGTTTGGACTAAAGGATGTCTGTCGAAGCTGTGTTTACTTCTAAGCCCCATGAGATTAAAATTTTCCGGGTACAGGGGTGCACTCAACTTTCCAATGGGGCTAGTACCCTAGTCACCTCCGTCCACAGTGACTTCTCCTGTTCTAGTCTTCCTCACCTCCACCCACACACTCACCCACTCCTCCACTCTGCAGGTGACATTCTCCTAAGCATCAATGGCATAGACTTGACATCGCTCTCCTACCAAGAGGCAGTGGCAGTCCTCAAGTCCCAGGCAGCCTCTACTATCATCGTCCTGAAAGCCTTGGACATCCTGATGCCACCTGTGAGCCTGGAGCCTTGGGCAGGTGGCCAAGAACCGCCCAGGGAGTATGGTTCCAGCTGGTCTCCCCTCTGGCTATCGTGGCTGGGGCTCCCCAGGTGAGAATGGGACAGAACCTCTGCTGTTCTGAATAGGACCTTCTGGTCTGACTCCAAACCAACATATCAAGTGGCTTGGCCCATGATTTCTTCCTACCCATACCCCAGTTTCCTCAGCCATCAAATAGGCCAAGAAGCCCTACTTTGTTCTGGAGTAACTTGATGTTTGGGAAATGCACCACTCCTGTCTGAAGCATTTTCCTTCCCAGAAATCCCTGTCAGCACCATTCCAAGTAGGAGGAATTCCCTATCCATCCCTTTCCCCTATCTGTCAGCAACCCCAGTAACTCAGTGGCGGTGGTCCAGAGGATATGGAAGCAATACTTCTCCCAGACAGTGCCATGACTAAGTTCTTTGGAGCTGGGCCTGCCTCTAAAGTACAGGCCATATGTGAGCTTACCTACTGGAGGATAAGGGAGGGGTCTGAGACACCTTAGAGAAAGCAGCCAGGCCAGTCCCTTCATTTTACAAAGGAAGAAACTAAGGTTGGAGGTGAGGGGTAGAAGGAAGAGGCCTGTTTGGTCTAAATCTCTCAACTAGAAAGTAGCAGGGATGATAGTGAGTTTCTGGTCCAGACCCCAGGTCTAGTTCCCTGATGGCCCTCCTTTCCCCTTTCACCTTTCACCCTTCTAGCCATCTATAAGTGGTGAAATAGCATTTCTTTCCTCAGTGATCTGCATTTTGAGCCATCCTGTGACTTTTCCCCCTTCTCCCAAGCCCCCTCCAGAGTGATTTTGACAATGTCCCCAAAAACAAATCCCTGTGTCTTGGAGAAGCTGGGATGAGTTGCACTAGCTTTCAGCCTGGCTTCCTTTTCCCATGATGCCTCCTGTCCCTTGTGGTTCCTTGGTGGAAAGAGTAGGGAGAAAGAAAGGGCAGACAGGAGGGAAAGGACAAATGTGTGAAATTTGGAGGACTCAAGGTCAAATCCCAGCTCTGCCCCTTCCTTCCTGGGTCACCTTGGACCAGTCATTTTCCTTCTCTGTAAAATTAAAGAATTGAACTTAGTAACCTCCAAGGTATCTCCTGGTCCCAGTGTTGTAGGTGGAACATGGCCAGGGCATTTCCTCAGAGACAATGCCCAAGCTGAGGGGCAGGGGGTGGGTAGGGTCCTTCCACACTATCCCACTCATTTTTTTTATGAGCAATTGGGGTTAAGTAACTAGCTCAAGGTTACACGGCCAGTTATTTCTGGATGTGGTGCTAAGTGTCAGAGCCCGGATTTGATCCCTAGGTCATCCCAACACTGGAGCTGGTGCTTTTACTTGCTGAGCCACCTGGCTGCCCTATCCCACTCATTTTACAAAGGAAAAAACTGAGATCCAGAGAAAGGGTGCTGATTACCACTCTGAGCCTGAATGAGCTCAAGAAGCAAAATGACCTACCCAAGGCCACACAGGCAGTAATTGGACCTGGGAGCCAGGGTTCCTCTATGCCCAATGTTCATATAAAGTCAGTTATTATTATTGCTTTTGTCTGACTTTGGGGTTACAATGGGGGAGACATTCCCAGTGAGGAAGCTCCCTCTGCCATGCAGACCAGCATCTGCTCCGAGAGGCTGAAAAAGCCCTCTGCCTATTTTACCTTATTTGTACCTCACTGTACCCCTGTAAGTACTAGGGTCATTATTATCCCCATTTTGCAGATAAGAAAATTAAGGTTCAGGGAAGCTTGTGATTTGCCTAGGGCCACACAGCTAGTGTGTGTGTGTGTGTGTGTGCGCGTGTGTGAGAGAGACAGAAACAGAGAGGAGAGAGACAGAGATAAAGACAGAGACACAGAGAGAGACAGAGAGAGGAGAGAGAGAGAGAGAGACAGAGAGAGAGACAGAGATAGAGAGAAACAGAGATACAGAGAGGGAAAAGAGAGAAGGGAGGGAAAGGGAGAAGAGAGAAAGAAGGAGAGAGGGGATAGGGAGAGAGAGAAGGAGAAGGAGAGAGAGGGAGAGGGAAAGGGGGAGAGAGAGGAGAGAAAGACACAGAGATAGAAACAGAGAGAAGGAGGGAGAGAGAGGGGAAGAGGGAGGAAGGAGAGGGAAAGGGAGAAGGGGGCTGAGATTTGAACCCAAGTCTTCCTGACTCCACGTGGAAACCCCCTACTATGCATCCTGCTTTATTAGCCTCAGGGGGCCACATTTTCCTCAACTGTCAAATTATGGGTTTGGACAAGACAGTCTCTAATGACGCTTTGAGGCCCAAAGACCTTCATTTGACAGTCCCCTTTGGTGAACGCTACTCAGCAGCTGGACAGAGCCTAAGCCTAAGTTCCACGGCCAGGGAACTTCAGCAAATAAGGAATAATGATGCCATCTCTTTCGTGGTTTCTTCCTCTTCAGTGCCCTCCATTTGTGCCAAGATGTTGTGTTGAATAAGAACACTGATGAGACCTGGGGCTTCAGCATCGTAGGGGGCTTTGAGGCATCCAAAGGCAACCAGCCCTTCTTTATCAAGACCATTGTGCCTGGCACCCCAGCCTTCCGGGATCAAAGACTAAAGTAAGTATGCGGGGCTCCTCCCCAGGAACTCTTAACAACTCTGTCTCCTCCTCCTTCCCATTCATACTGCTGCCACTGGAGGGTAGGGCCTCATTACCTGTGGCCTAGTCTATTCCAAGGGCCTTTTCATTGATTACCCTGTCTCAGGTCTGAGTCTGTTACTCCCCTGCTCAAGAATTTCCAGTGCCTCCCTCTTGCCTCTAGGATCCAATACAAAACTCCTCAGTTTGGCATGTAAAGCCCTTCACAACAGGGCTCCAATCTACTTTTCTTTTTTTCTTTTGTACTTGAAAAAATTGTATTTTTATTCTTAACTTAACACCAAAAAAGAGGATTTCCATACATGTAGCAGAATGCAAAAAAAAAAAAAAAAAGAAATCTCTGTGAAACTGTGAATCTCTCTTTCATGCCACTTGCTTTGAAAAAAAAGTAGACAATAAATTCCACATTACTTTTTAAACTGCCTTCTTTGTCTGTGTCTCCCTCTGAGCTTCCTTGTGTACATTTTGAAAATGTTTCAATGACCCCCTTTTGGGGGGAGCATCACTATCGGTACCACACACACACACACACACACACACACACACACACACACACACGATTAAAAAATGAAAGGGGAAAAACACTTGTAATAAGGATAGCAAAATGAAAGCCCTTGGTGACCACGCCCCCTATTGGCTGCCCCATGCTGTACCCTGAGTCCACCGACTCTGTGGCCTCCGGAGATGTCGTTAACCATCATACTACTCAGAGTTCTTAAACCTTTAAAGTTCTCTTCCTTTAAAGTGTTGTCCTTATATGAACAATTGCTCTCCCTATTCCTATCACCCGGGATCCTCTGAAATTCTCTCTTTCATCATTTCACATGGTTTGATCCTATGCTGTTCCATTCCCATTGCACAACCACCCAATTGATGGGCAGTACCTTCTAGGTTAGCTCTTTGCTTTGCTTTTTTCATTTTTAATCCCCTCTTTGGGATCTGGGAGTTTGTTTTGCTTGTGACTTTTCCCTCCCCAGTATTAACACTCTTGGCCAATTCCATATCCCTGTTTATTTCCCTGAACTAAGTCTGAGGTATTTCTACACCAAACTGTGTTTGTTCAACCTTCCTTTACTCATTTCAGATGAGAGTAAGGTTCACCTAAAGCCACTCTCCAACCCCCTTCTTCCATGTTTGTATACTTTTCTTCTCAGTCAACCAAATTATAAGAAACTAGTTACATTCCCTTCTTCTTCCTTTCTATACTGGTGTATTCCTTTTACCCTCCTTTCTCATTCCTCTGACCAGACTCTCAGAACAGGATTAATCTACACCCTTAGGACCTCTATCTTTTCTTATTTAAAAAAAGTTCTGAAGGGATTCTTGTTTCTTGTCTCTCATTAGAATGTTAGCACTGCATCATCATACTACCCCCTTCTGGTTACTCAAATGTTTACTTTTCTAGGTTTTTCTTTTAACTCTTTGGTTTATATTTCAAAAGCTCCTACTCAGTTCTTGTCTTTTCATCAGAAATGCTTAGAGGTCCTTTCTTTCATTGAAAGTCCATTTTGGGGGCGGCCAGGTAGCACAGCGAATGAGAGCACCGGCTCCAGTGTTGAGAAGACCTGGAGATCGAATCCCGGGCTCAGATACTTAGCACCACACCCAGAAATAACTGGCCGTGTAACCTTGAGCAAGTTACTTAACCCCGATTGCTTTAAAAAAAAAAGTCCATTTTGCCCCTGTAGGACTATATTCAGCTTTACATGGAAAGTTATTCTTTGATATATAAACTTAAGAGTCTTAGGGAGTTGTCCAGAAGAGGTATTAGAATCAGGCACTCTGACTTTTTCCATTATGTTTGCTATGCTGACTGAAGCACCCAAAAGAAACACATTTCAAATACACTCAGACCAAAATATCAAGCATAACTTTAGCCTTCCTCTCCCTGCCTCTCCTGATTTCCTTTGGCTTTCTCTGTTAGTAGGCCTTGCTTAACTCTTTGGCTGCCATATATCCAGGGAAGGCAGAACATTAGCCTTCCTCCCCTTCCTGAGTTCCTCCTTGAGTCTGTTCTGGTCAGAGATTCTAGCAGATTGGCTGCCCTTTGCTGTACTCTGAGTCCATTGACTCTTATTATGGTTCTTCTTCCACCAAAGACTGAATAACAACCTTTCAGAAATTATAGAAGGAACACCTGTGTGAGCAGCTGGTTATTGCTAGATGGCTTTCACCAGTCTGAACCTCAGTTTCCCCATGTGTCAAATGAGGAGGTCAGACTTAATATCCTCTGAAATCCCTTCAAAATCTAGAATTAGGATTCTATGTATGTGACCTTGGGTAAGTCACTTCCCCTTCAATGGGCTCTGAACCTTTCTTGTCTCATGGACCCCTTTGGTGGACTGAGGAGACCCCTTCTCAGAATCATCCATAATCTCTCTAGGGCAGCTGGTAGGGCTCAGCCTATTACCTCTCCTCTTCCCTTCCCCTCCCCTGCCTTCCCCTCTTCTCCTCTCCTCTCCTCTCCTCCCTTTTGGGATGGCTTTTCCTTTCAGCACTCCTACTCCCCTACCAAGAGTCAGGAAAACCAGCAGCTAAGAGGAGGATTCTGCAGGATTCATTCAGCCCCCTCATTTTTACACATAAGGAAACTAAGGCAAATGTCATATACAGGAGGTAAATCCTACCTCAGACACTTATTAGCTGAGTGACCTTGGACAAGTTGCTCTGTAAAGAGAAGAGGTTGCACCCGGTGATCCATAAGGCCCCTTCTAACTCTAGAGCTATGAGCCTATAAGGGAGCTAGGAATTTCCTTGAGTTCGAACCCCAGTACCACACTGTCACAAGATAGGATCATAGGCTTATCCATTTAAACCTGGAAGAGGCTTTTGTCATCACTAGTTCAACCCTCTCATTTTACAGCTGAGGAAACTGAGGCCCAGACTTACCTAGGGTCCCATAGCTAGTAAGCTTCTGAGCCAGGATTCAGTCTCAGCTTTTCTGATTCTAAATCCAGTGTTCCCTACATCTGGATTGTCCAGAAGGCAAACTGAGGTCCAACTATACTGGCACCTTCAACCAGTGGCCTGAGGGAGGGCCGGAATCAGAATTATTCTAGGACTGAATTGAATATGTGACGGAAAAAGTAATTCGAAACAGAAAGTGCCAGGACATCAGAATAAGATTGGAGACCCTTAGCCATAATCTGTTCAACCCCCTTGCTTTACAGTTGCAGAAACTGAAGCCCAGGGAAGGGATGGGAAGAAACTCGTCCAAACTCACACTCCAAAGTGGGTTAAATGCATATGATTGGAGGTTAGACTGTTCAGGTCCATGCCCATTCCAGTTCTGATCTTCTGGGATTCCATGGTTGGAACACCTGCATGTAAATGATATGCAAATTTCCCTACCCAACAATTGTTGCCCCGGTAGCAGCTGGTTTACCCCTCAGGACATTGTCAGTGGAGTTCACTCCCCGTGGATGACTGGTGCCGACCAGTGATTCTCTTAGTGTGTGTGTGTGTCTCTGTCCCCCTCCAGGTGTGGTGACGAGATCGTGGCTGTAAACGGGATGCCGGCCGCCGGTATGAGCAATGCCCAGCTGATCCCCATGCTGAAAGAACTCCGGAACCGAGTGGCCTTGACTGTGGTGTCCTGGCCGGGCAGCCTGGTTTAGAGGATCCATCCAAGGCCCTTCTGGCTCCAGCACTCAGGACCAGCGGAGGACCGTGGACAACAGAGAGGCCCCCCTTCCATCGGGTAGCACCCCTTCTCGATCACGTGGACCCCACTGTTTGTAATGTCACAAGAACTCTAAAGAGGACAGTGTCAGTGCCCCTGCCCTGAGTCATCAGGGCCCCTAGTCCTGGGGCTCCCCAGAGGGAGGGGACCAGTCAGAGCCCTCCCCACCACTTTCTCTATCACTCACCTTGAGCCAGTTTATTTCTGTCTTCAGAGACTTTCTGGTGCTTATTTGTTCTTCCACCACCTCCCATTCCTGAGCATATCCCTCACCCCAGCACGTCACACGCACCCCCATTTGACCAAGTTTGGGGAAAGGGCTCAGTCCCTCAGCTCAAGACTGGACCAACTTGTCTTCTGAACGTGACTTGATTTGAGGCTTGGAGAAAATCTCTCCTTGACAAAGTGGAAGGCAAGGCTTCCCATAAGAGTGTCAGGGTGCAGACATAAAACCCTTCTGCCTTCCCTCCTTCCCTTTCTCCTTCCCGCCTTCCCTCCCACCCTTCTTCCTTCTCTCCTTCCCTGGGTCCCTCCCTCCCTCCTGCTTTCCCACCCCCTTCCTTCCTTCCATCCCTTCTTCTCTTCCCCCTTTCCCACCTTCGTACCCTTCTGCTATTCCATTATCCTTCCCTCAACCGTATCCACCCTCCTTTCCTACTCCCTTGACTCCTTCCTTCCCTTCCATCATCCCCATACTCCCTCACTCACTTGTTCCCTCCCAAAGGGCTCCCATTGCCCCCCCTGGTTCCCACCCTCCCTCCCTCTTTCCCACCTTCCTTCCCTCCTACTTTCATTCCCCCCGTGCCTCTTTCTCTCCCTCCTCTCCCTCTTCCCTCCTTCCCTCTAGTTTACTTTCCTTCCTCCCCTCCCTCCCTCCTTGCTGTTCCCCAATATCCCTACTGCTTGATTGTCTTCTCCCCTCACCCCCTCATCCCTAGCCAGTGCTGTCCTGACACCTCGCCCCCATTTTTTGAGGATCCAGAGTAAAAGCTTCTCTACTCTCCCTGGGCCTGCACAGCTGCCCCTCCTGCAGGCCTTTAAACACGCACTGTCTCCTGCATAAGAATTTCTGCCCTCTCTCCAGGCAGCTCCTGGGGCTGCACTCCAGCACTAAGTTGCAATTTTGAGCCCTGAAGGGGACAGTCTAGGACAAATCTCCATGTGGTGCAGATTTGGTGAGGGGCACGCTTTTGTCAGCTCCTGGAGCTGTAGCCCAGATCTAGCCCAGATCTATAACCTTGAGCCCTGGGGCCTACAAAGGGCCCATTAGACAGCTACCCATAGTCTTGTGTGTGTGTTGGGGTGGGCAGAGGTAACACCCTCTAGAAGTTGGACACTGGTGTACACCAAGCTGCCACTGTTTACCCTGTCAAGTACTGACGAGGTACTTATTCTCTGTGCTTGGTCAGAGCTGACTCCTTCAAGGTACCAAGATCCAGCTGAAATCTAGCTGGGGTGGGCAGGGGCTGGGCAAGCAACACAAGAGCCCAGGGATCCAAGTAATTTAGGACCACCCCGCCCCTCCCTTCCAAGGTGGACATTGGGAAGAAACTATCAGATCAAGACAACCAGGGGTCAGGGGCAGGCAGAGAGGGGATCTGAGAAAGCAGTGACGACTAAGGGCCAGTTTAATCAATACATTACAAAGCATCCACTGTGACTCCCACCAAAAGCACTTGCCCTTCAGAGGAACTTGGCCTGGCTTCTCTGGCCCCCAAGATGCAGACCAGTGGGTGGAAGGGCCAGGCTGCCAAGGAAAAGAGGAAGAGCAGCCCCTGCCCTCCCCACCCAGTCAGCATTGCAGCACAGTAATGTTATCCTCACCCCATTCCGAGAAGCCACAGACCAAGTTGCCTAGGAGGTTCCAGCCTCAGACTTCTGTCCTGACTGGGCCTTCCCCTAGGCCAAGAGAAGATGGACCAAAAAAAAAAGCAGAAGCCCTCTCCTCCATAGTCCCAGGGCCTGCCCAGCCAGCTCTGAGACCCCAGCTCATCAGTCTAATTTGCTTGCATTTCCATTTGCTGCACAGACCTCCCATTGAGACAATAGGGTTGTGTCTTGGCTGCTTTAATAAATGATTGCAAAATGAGGAACCAAGGCCCACGTGGTTTTTGTACGCCATCTACTGGAAAGACTGAGTCAGCCCATGTGGAATGGGAATTCTTCCCCAGAACCCAGTAGTAATTGGGCACAGTATCATAGGTCCTAGAAGCCATTAGAGAGCTTGAAAGATCTTGAGTCAAACCAACAGTACCCCCTCCACTTTACAAAGGGAGAAACCAAGGCCCAGGGAGGGTAAATGACTTGCCCAAGGTCATACATAGGACCCTGGATGTGGATAGAGCCAGAAGGGACCTTGGAGGCCATCTGGTCTACATTTTTGTGGCCATCTGGTCTCCATTTAACAGAGGAAACTGAGGCCCAGGGATGTTAAACCCAAGGTCATAGCTGAGGAAGGCCTTGAAACCCTTGCCCTTTCCCCGTCCAATGCTTCCATCTCTAGGGTGCCTTCCAGCTATGGATTCTGAAGCTCATTGGAGCCCATTTTAGGCCATAGCAGGAGTAGCCTGGGATATAGATATTGGACTGTGGAGGCCAAGGTGCTTTGGGCTCCCCTTCCAATGTCCTCGGAATGGCCTATTGATGACTGGAGAAGAAGGGAAACTTTGGAACCATAGTTGAGGTAACCGTCTGGCTTAATCTACTCTCTCTCCTTAGTATCTCCATCTAGGGGATCAGCTAGGACTGTATCAGGAGCCCCTAAGTGTCACAAATTTAGAGTGGAAAGAGATCTCAGAAACCTAGAAGCACCGAGATGGATAGTGCTAGGCCTGGAATTGGGAAGACCTGAGTTCAAATCCAGCCTCCGACACTCACTAGTTGTGTGACCCTGGGCAAGTCACTGAACCCTCAGTTTCCTCAACTATAAACTAGGGATCATAATACCATCTACCTTGCAGGGTTATTGCTTAGTATGGTGCCTGACACACAGTAGGTGCTGGATAAATGCTATGTTATTATTTTCTGGATAGAGCAGTGGGCCTTAAGTCAGGAAAACCTGAGTTCAAATCTAGCCTTAGACTAAAGTCACTTAACCTCGTTCTAACTTAGTTCCCTCATCTCTAAAATGGGCTGTTGTGAGAATCCAGTGTTATAATAATTGTAGCGTATGTTGATGTTGCTGTTGTTACTGTTACCATTATTATTATTTTTATTCTCTGATGGGACAGCAGATGGAGCACTGGAGCCTGGAGTCAAGAAGATCTGAGTTCAAATCCAGCCTCAGACATTCAGCAACTGTGTGACCCTGGACAAGTCACTTAACCTCATCTGCCTCAGTTTCCTCACCGGTAAAATGTAGATGATAATAGCATCAACCTCAAGGTTGGTGTGAGCACCAAATGAGAATTTGTGAAGCCCTTAGCACATAGTTTCACCGGCATTAGAATTGAGGCAATCGTTCCTATTTCTTTAGTCCTTAAAGACTTCCCAAGTCCCATTTTACAGATTTTGAAACTGAGGCCTAGAGGGGTCAAGTGGCTTGCTTGGAATTTCCCAGGACCAAATGTCCTGAGCTTCTTTTCAATTCTAAAATCCCCTGATTCTGTGATGAATCTCAGCCTCTTTCTAATCCAGAAATATTTCCAGTGGTGAAAGTCGTCGATTTGAGGCCTGGTATGAATTCAGGAGTATAGCCTGGTGCAAAAGTGTACCTGAACCACATCCAAATGTCACTGGGCAAAATTTAACAAAATAAATAAAAATATAATAAGATATAGATGATGTTAATATGTGGTTTTCTAAGTCAATTTGTGGCTCCTTCTTGGTATACAGTTTCTATTTGAGTTTGACACCACTGGCTTGGTGGGTAGCTTTGGCCAGAGGCAGGATTTCAGCCCAGGTCCTTGTTCCTTCCCACTGGGCCAAGGGTCACCTGGATCCCTGAGCTCATCCAACTCATTGCAGTTATTCCATACAGCAGGACACTTCCCTGTGAGCCTCCCTGGGCCTGGAACATAGCAAGTATTTGATAAATGCTTCTTGGCTTCCCTCTTAAAGGCCTTTCTCGAGCTCTACAAACTTTTCTCCAGCACTGCGTACTCTTAAGCAAGGGTCATGGAGCTCAGGGAGTCATCCAGTCTGTTTTGCTACTGAGAGTAGCTGGATGCCCCTTTGTCCTAAGCAGGGTGCCAGCCAGGGTGGCAAGGGACCTAGCTGGGAGCTGTTCTTCTTGTACACTTTGGTTGTTGTTTCCAGCTGTGCCTGATTGGGGTCAAGATCATCAGTGGTGCCAAACGGTTTTCATTCTGTTTAGGTGGGAAGGATGGAGTGGGGCAGGGGTAGGGGACCCAGCTCGCCTGAGCAACCCAAACAGGCCTTGGGATGGCTACAGAGGCATCTTTCCTGATTCCAGCCAGGTTCAAGTGTCCACTCTGGAAGGCCCGAGGGACAATCAGGCCTCGCTGTAACCACAGCTGGAAAGTGGCCCACTGTGCTGGGGGTTAGATGGAGCTTAACTGTGAGAGATGGATGGAGGAAGGGAGACAGAGAAGGAAGAGAAGGGAACAGAGAGGGAGGAGAGAGAGAAACAGAGAGTGGGGACAGAGGGAAACAGATAGACAAAAGGAGACAGAGTGAAAGGGAGAGACAGACAGAATAGGGAAAACAGAGAAAGACAAACTGACAAAGAGAGACAGAGATAAGGAGACAAAGAGGAAGAGAGGATGGAGAAACGATAAACAGAGAGACAGAGACAAAGACAGAAATGTAGAGGGAGAGAGATGCAGAGAAAAGAGAGGGAGGGGGAGAGAGATGGATAGGGGAAAAAAGAGAGAGAAAGAGACAAACTGACATAGACAGAGAGTTGGAGAGAGGAGAGAAAGATGAACAGAGATAGAAAGAAGGAGGGGGGAGACAAGAAAGAGAGACAGGGACAAAGACAAAGATGGAGAGGGAGAGAGAGACAGACAGACAGACAGAGAGACACAGAAAGAGAGACAGAGACAGAGAGAGACAGAGACCAAGACAGGGAGACAGAAGGAGAGACAGGGGGAGAGAGAGAAAGACAGACAGAGAGAGAGAGAGAGAGAGAGAGAGAGAGAGAGAGAGA
>NW_027187236.1:1764471-1768968 GCF_028583685.1 Petaurus breviceps papuanus
AGAGAGAGAGAGAGAGAGAGAGAGAGAGAGAGAGAGAGAGAGAGTGACAGATAGACAAAAAGAGAGATAGAGACAGAGAGAGGGAAAGAGGGATCACTTTCTCAGAACCAATGACTGGCTTAACCAGAGAAGCCAAAGGTGCTCTGGCACTACTGTTCTCTGATGTGGCTCCTACAGCAGCTGGTGGGTTTGGTTGTGACCAAGGAAAGGAAACTGATTTGGGAGTCAAAGACCTGGGATTAAACCTTGACACTGACACTTGTAGTGTGCCCCTAAGGAAGTCATTTCCCTAGGCCTCAGTTTCCCCCCTGTTGGCCTCAATGGTCTCTAAAGTCACTTGCAGTCCTATAGCTTTCAACTTCTTCCTTCTAGTTCTGGATGTGAGGAATACAAGGGAGGGGCCTGTGCCAAGGCTGCCCTGTCTGCCCTGGGCCCGGCCATCTTGGGAACTGTTGTCCTTTTCAGGCTTCGAATTTTTGGAAGAATGTTAAAAAATTGGAGCATAGAGAGAGCATGGTGACCAGGATAAGGAAGGGTCTGCTGACCACCCAAGGAAGCAGAGGGAAGGACCTGGAGAAGACCTGGCTTAGACGAGAATGATTTCTGTCTTTGAGCATTTAAAGGGGTGTCTTCAGGGATTTGATTTGTTCTTCTTGGCCCCAGAAGGTAGTGAGCTCTCCATCACCAGAGGTCTTCAGGCAGAGCCTGCATGACCACTTATTCAGCATGTGATGTTCCCTGCCTAGGTAGGGGATTTTCTCAGTGCCCACTGAGACGCCTTTCAACTATCACATTGCCTGGTTCTGTAATTCTTGTCTGAGACATGGCAACCTCTGATCTTCCAGAAAGGTTTCCCCCCCAGTGGGACCTCCAGCATGGGCCTGAGGAGGCCATACTGTCCTGACCGGTGATCAGAGACCCCCGAGGCCGTCCCCAGGCAAGTGACCACATCTCACAGCCATCTTCCTGCTACCTGGTCCTCTGACCCCTACCAGCTTCTCCCCCAGGAACTAGGAATCAATCAATGCCCCTATCACTTCTGGAAAGGGAGAGACCATTAATAGCCCAAGAGTAGCAATGGATAAAGCCCTAGGCCTGGAGTCAGGAAGCCCTAAGTTTGAATCTGCCTTCTAGCTGTGTGACCCTGGGCAAGTCACTTGCCCTCTGGAGTGACCCTCAGGCCTCTTTCTGCCTCTGTGAAATGAGGGGGTTCAGTTTCCTCACCTGTAAAATAGCTTTGTTGTTAAGTCATTCCTCAGAAGGCTCAGGAGGGCCTGCTCAGATAGCCCACAAAGTTTCTCATACAACTCTTCTTTCTCTGGGCTCCTCACACTGTCAATGAGAAAGAAACCAAACTTGTCTAACAGTGGGGTAGGTACTGGAGGGGAGGCCAAGAGGCAAGAAATCGAGCTTTGAGGTCTCCACCCCAAGATGCCCAATGGGGACTCCAGCATCTCAGACATTTGCACCAGGCAGCTTGGTGGTACTGAAATGGCAGCCAGGCACCCATCCTCTGACTTGCTGTCCTCGGAGGGGCTGGGACAGGTGGCATCAATGAGATCTGGGAGGGGGGAGTACTGAAGACATCAGCCAGCTTGGATGGCCCTTCCTTCTCTATATCCATGCCCCTGTCTACCTTGCTCACTCATTTGACAGAAGCAGAAACTGAGGTCTGAAAAGAATCACCTCTACAAGGTCATCTGGTTCAAAATCCAGAACTCATCACCCCCACGAGGAGGAGGCATACAGGAGGAAAGGGAGAAGTATCCAAAGACATGGCTCTGAATCCTAAGACTCAACCCTGGACTAGTCACTTGGCCTCTCTGAGCCTCAGTTTCCCCTGTTGTAAAATAATGAGGTGGGAGTAGATGCTCTGGTCAACTCCTTTCAGCTTTAAAACCCATGATACTATGACCCCAACATGAAAACCTGAAACCAAAGGAGAAGACAAGGGATGAGCTCAGCTATTTTTTTTTCCTGTGGACCAAGATGGGGACAGCAAAAATTAGCACTCATTAGTTTCTCCACACACACCACCCTACTTCTCCCCAAAGATGGAGTGTTTCAAGGCTCTTAGCACGCAGTAATGGATTGTAAAGGCCCATCTCCAATTGTCCTCAGCACCAGCCTCTTCAGTGGCTTTCTATCCAAGCCTCCCGCTTGGACTCAGACAGGCATTGTACTTAGCAAGGTTTCAAGTGGACATAATGGCATGCTTTTTAAGAGGGCCATTCTGGCCGACATTTCCCAGAAATACTCCCACGAAAGACTTAACAGGAAGATGCAATAAAGGGGGAAAAGCCAAGACAAAGAAAGGGCCAAATAAGAGTCCTCAGAGAAGGATGTGGGAAATGCCCAAGTGGCTGGCTTCCCTTTTAATTGGGGAGCGGGGGTGAGAAATCAGAGACTGGAAATGGAGGCCCAGAATTTGGACAGAGATGGTCTTGGGGTAAATCGCCAATGTTCTCAGGTCTCTTTCTGCCTCTGTGAAATGAGGGGGTTCAATATTCTCCTTCTAGTGCTAAATTGTGCCTCAGCCTTTCTTGTGACTGGCACGAATGCTTCTTGCTGAATAATTCCTCTGACCGTACACAGCCTGGGATCTGGGTTCCGGGGTTGGCCCTGGGAGAGAATATCCTGAGCACAAAATCTTACTGGACTGCTAATCCTTGAAACAAAGGCATAGCTGACTATACTCTATACCTTCTCTGCAGCCCATCAAAGCACTCTGCACATAGTAGGGACTTCAGAAATGTTTGGGATTGTTTTAATGTCACCATCACTGTCCACCTTCCTTTCTCTCCAACTGCCGACCACAACATGGTGAACAGAACAGAACCCTGAAACACAGGCCATCTGCCCCTCCCTTTCCCAAGTGGCTCATGGGACATTTTAGGAGTTTACCCTGGGATGTCCTGTGCCTGTCACCAAAGAGCAAATTCAAGGCTGGAGAGGGACATTGCTTGGTAATTAGATAACCCTTTGGGGCCAATTTTCCTGGGGAAGGAATCTCTCAGTGGTCCCAGAGCCCAGTGGAGAGGGCTGAGAGGCTCCCACTCCGGTCTCTGGGCTGGCGCAGCTGGCGAGACATCTCCCTCTCTGGACCTGTTTCTTCCTCTACAAATGGATGGGCAACTTCTAAATCCCTTTCACTGCCAAATAAAAATACCAGTGACCAGAACATATTCAGGTCTGCAAAAGTCTTCACGTATATTACTTTATTTGAGCCATTTTATTGACACTGATGCTGAGAGAAGGGAAAATGATTGGAGGTGGCAGGGTACAGAGGAAAGAGCATGCTGGCTCTACAGTCAGAGGCTCTGAGTTCAAATCACCCTTCTGGTGTTTTTTAGCTGTGTGACCTGTGTCATGTTCATTCTTCCTCGTCTTCTTTGGGTCTCCATTTCCTCCATCCCTAAAATGAGGAGATTGTAAAATACCTACTATGCACCAAGCAGCATGCTAAACCCTGGCGCTACAGATGCAAACCTGAAAGCCTTCAAAGAGCTGACATTCTAAACGCAGGTCAGGTTAAGTGGCCCAGAGGTTTCCGGGCCTGTATTCAAATCCTACTTTTTCTACTGTACTATCTGAATGACCTCAAACAAGTTGTTGTCTTCCCAGATTTTCTCTCCTTCCTGTGTGTAGTAGAAAGTCCTGAATTGGAAATCAAAGGACCTTGTCTGAAATGCTTCCTTTGTCACTTAGTACCTTAGAGCCTTGGTTTTCTTCTCTATGAAATAGGGGTGAGTAGTTACACAAGATGATGGAGAGCCCACAAGTCTATAATTCTAAATCCAGAGAGATAGAGCACCAGGCCTGAATTCAGGAAAGCCTGAGTCCAAATCTGGCCTCAGACACTTCCTAGCTGTGTGACCCTGGGCAAGTCACTTAGCCCTATTTGACTCAGTGTCCTCTTCTGTAAAATGAGCTGGAGAAGGAAATGGCAAACCACTCTAGTATCTTGGCCAAGAAAATCCCCAAATGGGGTCACAGAGGGTTAGACATGACTGAAAACAACAACATACAAAGGTATACACTTCCACAGGTGGCCATAATACCAATGGAGGAAGGAAATGTAGTGAAAACATATGACCATAAAACATGAAAAGGAAGTTCTAGGAAGTATAAATGAGGCAGGTGAAGACTAAGAGTTACCTGAAGGGTCTGAGCAGCCATTTCCCTTGCAGAGAACCCCAGAGGGACCAGCACCACCTAAGAGAT
Source organism: Petaurus breviceps papuanus (assembly GCF_028583685.1). Lineage (NCBI taxonomy): Eukaryota > Metazoa > Chordata > Mammalia > Diprotodontia > Petauridae > Petaurus > Petaurus breviceps. The sequence continues at coordinate 1,768,696 of NW_027187236.1, forward strand.
CATAAGAAAGGACAGTGTCTTTTCTCCCAAAGAATGAGGGCCTTAGAAGAGTAGGTCCTGGGGCAGCTAAGTTGCGCTGCAGTGAATAGAGCACCAGTCCTAGAGTCAGGAGGACCTGAGTTCAAATCCAGCCTCAGACACTTAACACAAAAAACTAGTCATTTGACCTTGGGCAAGTCACTTAACTCTAATTGCCCTCCAAAAACCAAAGAAGAAGAAGAAGAAGAAGAAGAAGAAGAAGAAGAAGAAGAAGAAGAAGAAGAAGAAGAAGAA
>NW_027187236.1:1769368-1776674 GCF_028583685.1 Petaurus breviceps papuanus
AGAAGAAGAAGAAGAAGAAGAAGAAGAAGAAGAAGAAGAAGAAGAAGAAGAAGAAGAAGAAGAAAGGAAAGAAAGAAAGAAAGAAAGAAAGAAAGAAAGAAAGAAAGAAAGAAAGAAAGAAAGAAAGAAAGAAAGAAAGAAAGAAAGAAAGAAAGAAAGAGAAGACATCCCTATAGGGTCCCAGAGATCTAGGTTCTCTCTATATACAGGGTATCTCAAAAATCACAGCAATTCAAAACTTAAAATACTGTCTTCCTCTGTTTCTTCAACTGCAAAATGCCTGTTTCCCAAGGTTGTTGTAAGGATCAAACAAGATGATATTTTGTAAGGTACTTAGTACTATACGTCTGGCACACAGTAGGTGCCTAATAAATGCTTGTCCCCTCTCCCCCCCCATAAATGCTTTTGGATTGATGGCCTGAAGAACAGCATGAGATTCTTTTATTAAAAGATAGCTTTATTACAATCGAGACAAACTATGTTCAGCCTTGCCCTCACCTCCCAGATTTGTGACTGATATGCCACAAAAGGAAGTGAGCTCATTCATAAGTTTGTAAAGTTGACAATGGCACTAAGACTTTTGGGACACCCTGTACAATGAAAAGGCCCAGTTCTGGCCTTAGGTTCTGAGACCAAAGCCAGAAAAGACAGCGAAAGCCCTTTGGCCTTAGCGTCAGAGAGATGAGGTGAGAAGCCCAGGTCTGCTATTTACTCACTGTGTGACCTTAGGTAGATTACTTAACCTCTCAGGGTTCCAGTTTCACCCCTTGTGAAACAAGGATTTTGGAGATGGTTTTGAGATGGTTTCTATTAGCTCTTCTAGAACGAGAGCTGGTCATCAAGTCCAATCTTCTCATTTTACAGGGGAGGAAACTGAGGCCCAGAGAGAGGAAGGAACTTGTCCAAAGTCACACGGAGAGTACATGGAGGTGAGATTTACTCCAACTTCAGGGCCAGCGGCATCCTTTCTGCCATACCCAGAAGCCTCTTTAAACCTTAAAAGGGTCCTCAAAATCACTTACTCCATTTCGTCTCTCCATTTCCTTTAGGTTTGTTTATGATGGGGACAATGGGGACAGAGTGTGGATAATCCGATGTAAGGACCATTTGGATCCATCCAGGGAGTATGATTGCTAAAAGTAGGCTTGAGAGGGAGAAAGCTGCCCTGTCCCCTCTTCGATTTTGTTTTCTTGGCCAACGAGAAAAACTTTTGTACTGGAAATAACACAGCCCAAATGGCCAACGGAAGGCTGCAACTCAAGAAAAGGAAGGAGGGAGGCTAAGAGTGGCTGATGGGTTCAAGGTCCCAGCCCAGACCAAAAGTGTTCTCTGGTACTAAAAGAAATGTCAGGGCTGATTGCTGAATCACTGTTGGGGATATTAAGAGATTACAGAAAATGAGAGTGCTGTCATCAGCAGAGGACAAATGTCCTGTCTTATTTTTGAAAGGCAAGAGAACAGAGTCTGCATACTACAAGCCGGTCAGCGTGACTTCAGTCCCTGAGAAAATTTTAGAAGGGCATCATTAAAGAGGCAGCTAATGAACATCTAAGTTGAGGAAGTGCCCATTACAGAGAGTGATCACAACTTCATCAAAAGCAATTTGGGCCAGACAAAGCTCATTTCCTTTTTGACAGTGTTACTAACTTGGGAGATGGCAGGGGGATGCTGAGGCTAGAGTTTGCCTAGATCGTAGCAAGGCTTTTGCTAATGCATCCCATACCATCCTCCCATTGAACAATCAAGGAGCATTTATCAGAAGAGGAGGGTGACATCTATGCAGCACCTACTATGTGCCAGGGCCTACGTGAAGCCCTTTACAAACATTATATCATTTGATCCTTACAACAGCCTGGAGAGGTAGGTGCGTATTACTATCCACATTTTACAGATGAGGAAACTGAGGCAATCAGACCTTGTCTGGGTTTTTCATTTCCTCTCTGGGTTCTTCAGATTTATCATGTATAGAATGAAGGAATTAAAAGGAATGGTTTTTAAGGACTCCTCCAGCTTGGGCATCCTCTTAGTCTGCCCACCCATGAGGGTTACGGAATGACCACTTGGATTGTCCAAAAGTTGGTTTGCAAAGACATTGAGAGACACCTCTCCCTCCGTGAGGAATCTTGCAATTTCTTCCTTGAAGAGAACAGGAGAAGGGAAGCTAGGTGGCACAGTGTCTGGGGACAGGAAGACCTGAGTTCGAATTCAGACTCAGACACTTCCTAGGTGTGTGACCCTGGGCAAGTCACTTAACCAGTTTACCTCAGTTTCCTCAATTGTAAAATGGGGATAATAATCTACTTCCCAGGGTTATTATAATGAGATCATATTTCCAAACCTTAAAGTACTAAGATCACTACTATTTTAGGGGCCACAAGACTATTCTCCAATCTTGAAATAGAGAGAAAACTGGAATTATATCTTTAGCACTACACACACACACACACACACACACACACACACACATCCACATTCACACATATGTACACACACATATATACACATCCACACACATTTTGCTGGTCTAAGAGTACAGAGATTCAGAATAAAACTGCTTTTCTTGTCACTGTACCTTAAAGGGGAGAGTATTACCCCAAGTTTACACTTGCAAGTTTAATTCCTTCTCATGGAATGGAAAGGAAGGAAGTATTTATAAGTGCCTACTATGTTCCAAGCATTATGATTAAATGCTTTACAAATAAGATTTCATTTAATCCTCACAACAGCCCTGGGAGGTAGGAGCTATTATTATCCCCATTTTACAGTTAAGGAAACCGAGGCAGACACAAATGAGCAAATTGCTAGTAAACAGGAATTGGAGACATTTTGTAGATTAGAATATACCAGAAAATACACAGAGTTCAATCAAAAGAGAGGTGTTGATCTCACCCAAAGGGAAACTCCCTAGATCAGAGGTGGGGAACCTGAGGCCACATGTGACCCTCTAGGTCCTCGGGTGTGACCTTTTGACTGAGTCCAGGTTTTACAGAACAAATCATGTTATTAAGGGTATCTGTTCTATGAAGTTGGGATTCAGGCAAAGGGCCACCCGTGAGGACCTAGAGGGGATCTGTTCTGTTAAGTTCGGATTCAGTTAAAGGGCTGCCCTTGAGAACCCAGAGGGCATTTGTTCTGTGAAGTGGGGATTCAGAGGGCCGCCCTTGAGGACCTAGAGGGCTATATATCACTTCGAGGCTGCAGGTTCCCCACCCCTAGCCTAGATGGTCACTGAGATCAGAGGTTCTTCAGATCATCCTTCTCGTACAACCACCCCTTTATTGACAGTTGAGGAAAATTAGGCCCATGGAGATGACATGACATAGAAGTCATCTCCTAGAGGGTCAGAGGTGATCTGAACCAAGGGTTTCCTATTCCACTGCCTGGTGCCTTAGAACTCAGAGATTCTACAAGCCACGTTCACATGGAAACTCTACTTCTTCCCATGTGGCCTTGGGCAAATCCCCATCCTGTCTCTGGACCTCAGTTTCTCCCTCTGAATATTGTTTGGTAATTATATTTTTTTAATAAACTAAAACCATTTGGGAGTATACTGCTGCACAGAGCCAACATTTCATCATTTTTTCTGGGAAGAACATCATAAATTGATGCAAAGAAGCCTAATTGTACCTGGCTGGGAGCCCAGAGAGTATTGAAGCTAGCTGTTACATTGCAAAAGCAACAATCCTGATTAGAAAGTCAATGTCTCAGTTGTTGAACTTTTCCTTCTTTTTAGCTCAAAATTCAGCTGCAGCTGTTCCAAGTGGCCTTCACTGGAAGGGGCAGGGGCCCCGAAGGGCTCACTTTATCTAGGCCTGTCCTAAAATGCCTTACCAACAAGCCTCGTTATCAAGAAGCCATTCCGGATGAACTTACTGGATTACGCACTCCTTCAAGGCCATTCTCAATGTTTCACTTGTTTGCAAACTTAAGTCCTGTTTATTAAACTGAACAGAATTCGTGGCTAATGTTTAGACACTACTTCTCATACTTGAAATGAAACCTTTTTGTGAATGATGAAAAAGAAAAAGAATGAGTACAACAAACAGAGGTAAACAAACCCTAGAATCAATGTGACCGTAGGTGGCTGGCGCTTGAATGATCACAAAGAAACTGGCCAGAAATGTGGCCAAGAGAGAACGCTAGCTTTAAGAGGGGAGGTGGTCAGGAGGCATAGATTGGGGTGGGCCAAGGGGAGGTCTCTGACAGTCTGAGAAAGCAGAAGAGGAATCACAGATGTGGAATCTGAGTCAGAAGTCATCTAGATTTTACAGATGGAGAGAGTGAGGCCCAGAGAAAGGCCACACAGACAGTAAGGGGCAGAGCCAAAATCCAAAGCCAGACCTTCTGACACCAAATTTATAGTTTATTCTACTGTACTATGTAGGTATTATAAATATTATTGTGCCCATTTTACAGATGAGGAAGTCAAAGCCTGCAATGGTTGAATGACCTAAGCACAGTCATATAGTAAAAACAGGGTTGAAGACTGAGTTCTAGAATGGAAATCCAAGGTCATATGGTCCCCCTTGCCCAATGGGCCTTCCTTCCAGTCTCTGCCCACCACTCATAGTGTTGGCCTCTCCCGGTCTGCTAGCACTGAAGCAGAATGCATCGACAGATCTCATGTTTTCCAGGTTCCATTTCCCGACCATCTTCTCCCCATCCATGAGCTACTTGGCTTCAACACAGAGCTTCCCAGAACATGACCTAAGCAGTCTGGACCGACCTCCCATTTTTCTGGTTGAAGCTTCTGAATCTGAAAATTGCTGGATAGGGACAAAACCCTCCACACTCCCTCAGAGTCCATCTCTGTTGAAATGACGGTGAAGGTGTCCCCAAAAGCTTAGGGATAAGAATTCCTCCCAAAAAATCACTCTAGCGGGGCGGCTAGGTGGCACAGTGAGTAGAGCGCTGGCCCTGGAGTCAGGAGGACCTGAATTCAGATCCAGCCTCAAACACTTAACACACACACACAAAACTAGCCATGTGACCTTGGGCAAGTTACTTAACCCCAATTGCCCTCCAAAAAGGCAAAAAAAAATCACTCTAGGCCCCTTTAATAGCCCATTGCCCATGAATATAGCTTTGGCCTTAGGTTGGGGTCATCACTTCTATGCCCCTATGACCAGGAAAAGACTGTGTCTCTTCTTTCCTTCCTCCCCACCTCCCATATTCACCCCCCTTCTATTTTTGGTGAGAGATGCAGTAGAAAGAGTATGCTGGATTCAAGTCCGAATTCTGCTATCTGTGTGGCCTTGCTTAGCTCACCCTCCCTCTGAGTCTCAGTTTCCCCATATATAAAATGAAAGCTTTGGACTAGATCATAGGAGTCATAAATTTAAAGTTGAATGGCTTCTCATCTAATCCAACTCTCCATTTTATAGGAGAGGAAAATGAGACCTCCAAAGGTAATGTGAATTGACCAAGGACATGCAGAATATGGCAAAGGGGGTATCTGAACTCTAGCCCACTCGTTCTACCTCTACCTCTAGGCCCCCTTCTAACTTTTTACCCATGATTCTCCAGTCCTATAACCCAACACCATATCATGCCCTCTTATGCCCTTGGAGACCAAGGACATAGAGACTCGGTCCTGGCACAAACAAGTCAAGTAGGGTTAGCCAGTGATGACCCAGGGGTCACCACTGGAGCATTTGTTTGTACCAGGCCAGTGAGAAGAAAGAAAAGTGGGTCTACAGGTCGGGCCTTGCCTTTTCTCTCAGTACCCCCTTGAGAGAGAAGTTTTTCCTTGCCATGTGTGGGCCTGAGGAGTGGGCACCTGGAGCCATCATACCGGATCCTCAACATTTCAGGTTTCCTGGTTGCTTAATATCTTATCCTATGTTCAATAAACTATGTGGCTAGAGTAGGTTGAATAAGGAGGGGGGAAGAGTTGGAATGGAATAGCTGGACTAGAAGATTCCAGATGTGGGACTCTAGTCATAAATTTCTTATTTCACTATTTTAGCAATATCCTTAATCATGTCCTAGCTAAATTCCAAGCCAGGCTTACAAGGGAGGGCTCCAGTGGAAATAGAGGGACAATGTAGGAGTTTGTTTATTTGTGTGCCCTCTGGTGGTCAATGGGGATACTTCAGCCTTTCATTTGCCACCTGGTGGGCATCTTACCGTAGCTGTTGCTGGATAACAGGACCCGTTAGCTTTTTTTTTTTTTTTTGGAGGGGGGAAGTCAAGGCAGTTGGGGTTAAATGACCTTCCTAGGTCACACGGTTAGTAAGTGTTATGTGTCTGGGGTTGGATTTGAACTCAGGTCCCCCTGACTCCAGGGCCAGTGCTCTATTCACTTCGCCCTGACCCCGTTATCTTTGTATGCAGAAGGAAGGCAGCCAGTCTGGGGTGCTTATGTTACTTCAGCATCTGGTGGCTTACACCCAGAGTGCCTCACTAAAAACACAGGTGCCAAAGGTCTGTGGACCCTGAGACAGGGGCTGGTATTGGAAGAGAATAGGAACAGAGTGGGAGTGCTCCTGGAACCCAAGGCACTTCCCCTTTCTGGGCCTCAGTTTCCTCATCTATAACACAAGGGATTGGACAAGATGGTCTCTGAAGTCCCATCATGTCAGTCTACAGTCTGCTGCGGAGGGCTGCCTCAGACTGTCCTCAGTTAATAGCGTTCACATTGGGGGAGTTGGGGGACTCTAAGATCTAGGGCTGGGGAACAAGCCTATGTTTACCTTGTCGGATTTAGAGACTTCGTTCATAGCCCTATGTCCTGTTTGCTTGTATCCATGTGTCCAGCCCTTAGCGTAGCGCCTGGCAGTCAGTCAATGAAAATGTATTAAGCGCTAAACACAGGAGGTACAAAGAAAGGTAAGAACCAAGCCTGTCCTCAAGGAGCTCACAGTCTAATGGGGGAGACAACAAGCAAACAAATATGTACAAAGCAGCTTTATACTAGCACACAGTAGGTGCCTAATCTGCCATTGTTTGCTCCCTCTATGTCTCTGTCCATCATCCAGCCCGCCAATCAGCTTTCTATCTTCTATCGTTCATCTATGGATTTCTGTATCTGTCTGTCTGTCTCCTCAAACTGTGTTTTTCCAGACTGAGAAGCTGTAGAAATGGAGTCTGTATCTGTACCCAGAAGAGAGTCAGAGGAAATAACCCCATCCCAGTGCATCCAGCAAAAGGAATGCTTGACCTCGAAGCATTTGGTGACATGAAAGTTGGTTCTAGCGGCCCAGGTCCAAACTACACAAAGCTGCCCTTGAGGCCTCTCTCTCTCTGTCTCTCTCTCTGTCTGTCTCTGTCTCTCTCTCTGTCTCTCTGTCTCTCTCCCCATTTC
>NW_027187236.1:1776684-1860776 GCF_028583685.1 Petaurus breviceps papuanus
CTCTGTCACTCTCTCTCTCTGTGTCTCTATCTCTGTCTCTGTTTCTCTCTCCCATCTTTCTCTGTCTCTCTGTCTCCTCTCTCTCTTCCTCTCTGTCTGTCCCTCTCTCTTTCTCTGTGTGTATCTTTCTGTCTCTCTTCCCCCTTCTCTGTCTCTTTATCTCTCTCATCTCGGTCTCTCACTCTATCTATCCTCTGTCCATTTCCCTTTTTTGTCTCGGTCTCTCTCTATGTCTCTGTCCTTGTCTATCTCTGTTTCTCTTTCCCCTCTTGGGGAAAGAGCTGATCTAGCACCAGTCACTTCAGATTTCTAGGTCTCAGTTTACCTTTCAGTAACAGCAGGGTCTAGTCCTCAATTATCTGAGAGGGGTCTCCTAGCCTAGAGCTGATCTCACACCAGTCACCTCAGCTTTCTGTATCTCACTTGTCCCTTAAGTAACAGCAGGGCGTCAGACTCCATGATCTGAGATGCCCCTCACTGCCGCCCTCCAGGTGATCTCTCACCAGTCAGCTAGCCAGGCCTCAGTTTCCCTTTCAGTAACTTGGCCAGGTTAAAGTATGTGGTCCGAGAGGGCTCTGCCATCCTGTGAATGATCTCACACCAGTTATTTCAACTTCTTTGTCACTATAGTAACTTTCTATTGTCAGAATTCCTTTCTGTTGTTTACTCATTTTTTTCCAGCCTATTACCTGACTTCTACTTTTTTGTTAAAGTGAGGCTCTGCTTCCTGGATGGAGGGTGCATTGTTCCAAGCTCCAGGGGTTTTGTGCAGCTGTTTTCAGACATACTTCTAGGTTCCTGTAAGTTTTCAGTTCTTCCAAGGTGGTATGCTTTAAGGAGGGTGGTGTTCCCTCCTCTCCTTGCCTGTGCTCTGCTCTGTGAGCCACCACAAGCACTCTTTTCTGCTCTGGAACTGTGAGCATGGTCCCTGCTCCACTGTGACCCCCAGCTCTGAAGTGCTAGTGCTCCTACTCAGCCTGGGACTGCCAGCCAGGACTGTGACCTGGGTTCAAGTATGAGCAAACCAACAGTGCTTTTTCTGCCTCGGTGCCAGAAAAGAGACCCTTGTAAGCTTCTCCTGGTCAGTTGTTTGACCCCCCTTACTGTCTGTGGCTGCAGCTGCTTCTGCTGCTGATTAAGTGGCCCCCAAGGCCTGTTCCTGACTTGCTGGCATCTGGTCTGTGCTGGCACAGCCTCTGCTGTGTTCTGCTTTCCCCCAGGTACAACAGACTTTTCCTGCTGACCTTCTAAATTGTCTTTTGCTGGAAAGATATTTCACCCCATCCTTTTGTGGGTTCTGATGCTCAGGAATTGTTTGATGGCATTATTTAAAGGTGTTCAGAGAGGTTTGGGAGACAGCTTGGACCAGTTGCTAAGTTAAGTCACTTATTTAAGTGACCTTCTATCCCTCTAGACCTACATTCCCACCTCTTTGACCAACCCCCCCCCCCCAGGAAAGAAGGTAGGCTCCATATGAGGGTTCATGAGGGAGTGAGCTCCCCACCCTTCAAAGTGCTGAAGCAAAGGCTAGATGCCCCTTCTGTCTGAGTCACAGTATAGAAGGTGTCCACTCTGCTTTGGGTCTAAAGTGGACCCAGATGGACTCAAAATTCCCTGCCAACTCCATACTACTACTGGCTTTTTAGAGGGCCCAAAGCCCCCATTAACACTGGGGGCCCTCTTCAGCTTGTTCTGAGGCAAATGAGCCCCTATCTGCTTCATAAGAGTCTTAGCAACTAGCCTAGAGCACTGAGGGGAAGAGACTTGCCTAGGGGCACTCAGACAATAAGGGTTAGAGCCAGACTTGGACCCATGACTTTCTGTCTCTTTCTACTATCCCCCTCTGGCTTTACTGCTTTCACTCGAGCCAGTCACATAATCAAAGAATATCAGAGCTGGAAGGTACATCAGAGACCATACAGTCCAGTTTTATCATTTTACAGAGGGGGAAACTGAGGTGGAGAGAGGGAACAAATCTATCCATCCCATAGCTAACAAGTTGCAGAGCCAGACCTCAAAGCTAATCTTTCTTTTTTATTTATTTTTTTTTGCTTTTTGGAGGGGGTAGGGCAGTTGGGTTTAAGTGACTGGCCCAGGGTCACACGGCTAGTAAGTATCTAAGGCCAGATTTTAACTCAGGTCATCCTAACTCCAGGGCTGGTGCTCTACTCACTGCACCACCTAGCCACCCCAAAAGCTAACCTTTCTAACTCCAAGTCCAATGTTCTTTCCGTAACGACACTTTAAGAAGTCCACAGGCCTTCCCTATGGCTTTAGGATGAAGTCTGAAGTTACCTGCCAGGGCAATCCTCTTCTTCCTTCCCCACAGCCACATATAGCATAGACTGGAAAGTCTGTGACTCTCCTGAAGGCTTTTCTCCTTCCCAATCCTCCCTGGCTCTGACCTTCCCCCTTAGCTGGATCTCTGTGGAATTCAGCCTCTCCCTACCCCCCACCCCCACATCCTGGACAACTGTCCTCTTGGCCCATTCTTTCTTTATTTCCCTGGCATTATTTGCCCTCCTCAGTTGCCCTGAGTAGCTAGTTAGATAACGAATAAAAAGGTGGTTTGAGGTAAGATACAAAGGTAGCTTAGTCTATACACCAAAGAGATCAAATAAAGGGTCTAAGGAGCCCATGTACGCCAAACTATTCACGGTATCTCCTTTTGGAACCTGGGAGGAGGGCTGCCTATCACATGGGGAATGGCTGAACAAGTTGTGGTATAGGACTGGGATGGAGTCCTGTTGTGCTATAAGGAATGATGAGCAGGGAACTTTCAGAAAAACCTGGGAAGACTTACATGAACTGATACAAAGTGAAGTGAGCAGAACCAGGAAAACCATTTAAAAGAAAAGCAAGCTGTCCACAACAAACAGCCATGGTTTCACCTACCATCTTTTCCTTCTGTTAGATTATGAATATAGAAATGCTCATTTTGCTTGTTACTTAAGAATTAAAAATTTTTAAATAGACATGAGTAAACTTTAAATAATAAAAGGGAGTGGGCTGGGTAAGGGAAGCTGGATTATGGTAGAGGACCTAGGTTTCAATCTTGTCTCTACCACTTAATACTTCTGTGACCTTTAATTTCTCTGGGCCTCAGTTTCCTTGTTTGTAAAAGAGGGGTTAGGCTAGATAGGACCGTTGGTTTCCTGCTCTTAATCTGTCTCTATGATGGGTGTAGACTTTACGCACCACAGAGCCCTTCTGGCTTGAACAATCTATGATTCTTTATTAAGCACATACTATATGCAGAGGACTATACCAGACTCTAGACAGGCTGTAGAGCTTGGATCAGGCCTGGCCATAGACCTACTGGAGCTCAGTCTAGTAGGGGGTAAGGCAAAAAACAAAGGTAGCTATACTTACCTAATGATAATTTCATCAGCATGGGTGCCTGATGCGCAGAGCAATTGTAAGATGCCTCAGTGTTTATTAGGTGGTCTTTGATAGTGTCTGCACTCAGTAGATATTGAACATATTCTCCCCCATTTTACAGATCGGAAAACTGAGGCTCAGGTATGTGTCAGTGGCAGAAGGGGATTAAAAGTCACATTCTGACTCCAGTGCTCTCTCTACCTAAGTGCTTAAAGCACATTCATATCCCCCCAACATCTCCGGAATACATGGAAGAATGAAGTTATTCTCCAGTATTATAGTAGGAGAAACAGGCCCGGGGCACTGACAAGCATTTATCTTACTCCATCCCTCCAGTGCAAGAAAAGGCAAGGGCAGTTTGAAGTCATTTCTCCCTTGCTGGGGACTGGAAGGTTTTGAAAGCAAACCATCCTGAAAACATCAGTGTGATGGGGTGGGAGCGTGCCGGGACCTGGCACCTGAACCACACTGCTGCCAACCTCCTCCCCAGGCTACTATAAAACTCAGATGGAGGAAAAGTATTTTGGAACTGTAGTGCCAGCGCCACCTAGTGGGAGACTTTGGAAAAGTCAAGCTGAACTCAGGAGTACAGGCTGGTGAGGGGCAAAGGGGAAACAAGTTTCCAGGCTAAGCTGCGACATTTGGGAGTGAAGACGGGCTCATGTCATGTAGAAACTGTGGGGCTGAGCCCACTTTTCCAGGGACTGAGCTAAAATGAGGAAGAGTATGTTCTCCTAGGTATGGGCTGGGAGGGCAGAACTGTTTGGCATATATCTTTTAAATAAATATACATTTGTAAAAGTGAATTAGTGTTAGTTGGTTAAATGGAACCAGAGCATTAATTACTGGCAGATGGAGGAGGGGAGGGAATTAGAGTCCAAGTCAATAGTATTATAGGTATCCTCAACCCCTCAGGGGTACCCTGGAGAGATGTACCTCACCTTGTTGAATTCTGGTCGGAGCAATCACTACAAAAAGATAGATATGAAAGAAACATGGGAAGATTTCTGTACTGTCATGCCAAGCAAAGGCAACTGCCCGAGGTTCAGAAGACCAGCATAGGTGCTCTCCATTTTATTCAGTGACCAACCAAGAACAGAGAAGGTCAAAACATGACACCATTCAAAATACAGCATTTACTAAGGGTGATTAAATAATCTCCAAGGACTACCCCACCCCAGGACCTTCCAATCATTCAATCAATTACAAAGTCTCTGTTCTAAATACTACTCCACCCCTAGGCTGTACCTTCATTTAGTCCACCACAAAGCCCCTCTTCTCAAATGGAGATTAGTTTCCAATCTAAGTAAAGTACATTCATTTGCTCAACCATAGAACACAAAAAGGTCAAAAGTTCCCCACCCCTGGATCACAATTGAATCTACCCCAGAGTTACATCAAGTTTAAGCACAGCACTTAATACCCAAATGGAGGTCTTTTCTTCATCTTGACAGGAGGCAAGTTCTCAGCAATCTTAGTTCCTGGGGAGACAAGGCTTAGCAAGGCTACAAGATACATTGCCAGTCTCTTCATTAATTCATCCTCTGCCTGTAGAACAGTCCTAGAACCCCTGAAAACATTAGCAAAACCCTCTCCCAAGATTTCTGTAAACATACAACAAGAAAATCCTTCTTCAGGGCTTCTGAACAAACAGAAAGGTTCCCAGACCCCTGCAACAACAGCACTGTCCTTCACCAGTGGACAGTATTCACTCTGTCTGCAGGACAGTCTCCAGACCCCTGCAACAACAGCACTGCCCTTCACCAGTGGACAGTATTCACTCTCTGTCTGCAGGACAGTCTCAGGATCTCTTAGCCAGCAGCCAGGTTCCAGGACTTCTTCAACAAAAGGACTGTCTTTCACCAGTGGACAAATCTGGCAAAACAACATCAAAACAGACAGACAAAGAAAGTACCAGCAAAACAGCCATGTCTCCTCAGTCCTTGGCAGCTCAGGAGGCAGGTCTCAAAAGTCCAAAGCAATTCAAAGTGGCACTCAGCAATGCTCTCCGTCTCTCTCTCTGCCTCCACGAGGTGCTGCTTCCAAAAAGTTCTTCTGCCTCTCTCTTGTGTCTCTCCAAATCTACGTCACCAGCTCCTCCCAGTTCAGGACTTTCTTTTCACATCAACAAGCCTACCCACAGGTGGGATTAACAAACTCTGGGTTTTAACACAATCAGTTTGAAAACCAAGCCAGTACAGGGGAATCTTTAATTGCCATTACTATCACAATTTCTGAGAACCAAGGCAGAGGGGAAGTCAGCAGAACCATAATGGAAAAAGAAACAAAGAAACCCAACACCTGAGTCATGTGTAATTATACTGATGAACCTTGGCCCCAGAGAGAGTTGAGAAAATATAGCTGCTTCACTTTCTTGTGGGGGAAGGGAGGGGTCATTGATCTGGAACATTAGTCCATATGTGGTCAACATGATGATTTGGCCTGCTGAATTATTTTTTCTGCTGTTTCTTTTCTAATCTGTGTCAAGTAGGGTCTCTGATGAGGGCAGGGTGAAGAATATATCTGTTAACTAGTACAATTCAAAAGTAAAAGACATCAAAAAAAATTTTTTTAAATAAAAGCCACAGGGGACCTTCACCTATTGCAGAGGTCTTAAATGTGGTACCTTAAGAGATGAGGTACCTCAACACACTAACAATTAAAGTCAAGGGTGGCCACAATTTCTTTGTTAATTCTTCAAAAATAAAACACATTGACTTTGGGGCTGGCTCTGATTGTGACCCTTAATGATTCATTTATTCAAAAAATCCTGGCACACAATGGCTAGTATGGAAATTACCAACTTTCAACACGCAGTGGTCCCTTCTATTGGAAACAAGCCTTGGGTTACCTGAGCCTAACTTTAAATGTGCCACTCAGTATGTGACTGGATCCCATATTTAGCCAGGGACTTGACCCCATTGTTCTGGTGTGGCTGTTCCACAGTGCCTTATACTTCAAGGTTCTGAAATAACAATGTGGGTTCTTTACTGAGGGATGGGCAACCATTCTTTCCCATTGTGAGGGGTAACATCAATCAACACCATTATCTGGCTTAACAGCAGCCTTTGCCCATTCAGACTTGAAGCATCCAGAAGGTTGGGGTCAGCCTGAGGGCTGAAGTGCTAGGTGAGGGCCAGAATGGCCTGAGAGGCTGACAAGACCCAGGAAGCAGAACAGCTGCTGAGGCAGCAAACAAGCCCCCTGTTTAACTCTGTCACCTATTTCACCCTCTTGTTAGCCACAGACCCAGTAGAGAGACCACAAGCTCTTTCCATTTGGAGAGGAAGTGGGGTACATTCCTAGCCCATGCCCAGGGCATCCCAGGAAGCAGGACCTATCTGCAGTTTGGCTGCAGAGATCGGGTAATGGGAAAGTCTGCATTCTCAGCCCTGGCAGCTCATACTGCCTGGGTGCAGTGATCACCACAAAGGCTGCCTTGTTCTTGTCAATGAAAGGCTGTCCATCTGCTTGCCAGCCTGGGCTGTTGTCTATGAATGGGAGAAAAGTCATTGCTTCAAACCAAGCCCCCAAGAGCCTTCCAAGATAGATAGGTAGGAAGGGACAAGATACCCTTGGTCTTGAGCAGCAAGGGAATTCCAACCCAACTGGGGGAGATCACTGTGCCCAAGAGGAAATGCAACTGAAGGGAAAACTGCAACTGAATGCAAACTGAAGGAAAAGAAAGTGCCCTCACCAGCTCAGCAGCAAACAAATAAGGAACAAGGAAGCAAGGGAGCATCCCTGCAGTGACAAGGAAAAGAAGCCTGGATTTCTACTCTGAGGACCTGGGTTCAAGGCAGCACCTGAAAAGGCCTTAGCCTAAAAGGGCCAGGGTCTCCCATTGCATCCTGGGTCATCTCCAGTCATCCTGATGAATAGCAGGCCAGTGGACCCAATGGCCCTGGAGGAGAAAGTGAGGCTGGTGACTTTGCCCAGCTCTCCCTCTCTCAAATAAAAGTCAACTGGAAGTCATGGCATCATCTCCCTATGTCATGGTCCTCTTTGAGAATGAAGGACAAATACAACAAAATAGTACAGGCATGAGTTTCCCCAGTCTACAGATGGGGAAAAATTATTAAAAAACAACTTCAGTTTTATATATATATATATATATATATATATATATGTATGTATATATATATGTATATATATATATATATAATTTTTCTCAATCCCTTCTCAACACCCTAACAGGGGTGGGGAGCCTGTGACCTCAAGACCACATGTGGCCTTCTAGGTCCTCGGGTGCAGCCTTTTGACTGAATCCAAGTTTGACAGAACAAACCCTTTTATCAAAGAGATTTGTTCTGTGCAGTTGGGAGTCAGTCAGAGGGCTGCCCTTGAGGACCTAGAGGTAATCTGTTCTGGGAAGATTGAGTTCAGTCAAAGGGCTGCCCTTGAGGACCCAGAGGTGATTTCTTTTGTGAAGTTGGGATTCAGTCAAAGAGCCACACTTGAGGACCTAGAGGGCCATATGTGCTCTTCGGGACACAGGTTCTCCACCCCTGGTTAAAGAAAGTGATAGGAAAAATGTTAATAATGCTAATTAAACTTTAAAATGGGTCATGGATACATTCTCCCCACCACCACCACCCAGAGTTGGTTTTAAGTATTCGCAACCCTACCTAAGGGTAAGTTACTAGGCCTCTGATTCCTCCTCTGTAAAATAAGGAGGCAGGACTAGATGGCCCTTGAGGACCCTTCTGTAAGGGATAGTCTCTCTCCCTAGGGAGATTCTGTCCCCTCCAAACCTACTCCTTATTTTCTTCCATAAAGTCTCCATAGAGCTAGACTGAGGACATACATATTATATGGTGTGGTGAGCAAGGCGCCCCTTTAGATTTAAAGCCTCAACAGCCACTGATTAGGAAGGGGCCCTAATTCAGGACCCTAGGAAAGCCCTGACTGGGTGTGGGCAAGTTAACTGAGACAGTTTCTTCTGCCATGGAGCTCACAATCCAGGAGAGGGAGCCACATACACATAAATTAGAGACAAAATGATCCAGGGTGGGGAGAACATGAGACCTTGACTCATCTACAAGGTGAATATAAAGTCAGGCTTAACTGGGATCAAACTTCCAAGCGATATGTGTGAAATCTTACCTTCCAACCCCGTCATTTTCTAGAAGAGGAAACTAGGGCCCAGGGAGAAAGGGTGACATAGCCACACAGCTAGTAAGCATCAGCCACCAGATTTGAGCTAATGCAAATTTAGGCTGCATTAAGAGAGATCTCTGGGGTGGCTAGGTGGCGAAGTGAGTAGGAGTCAGGAGGACCTGACCTGAGTTCAAATGTGACTCAGACACTTAACACAAAAACTAGCTGTGTGACCTTGGGCAAGTCACTCAACCCCAATTGCCCTCCAAAAAGCGAGAGAGACAGACAGACAGACAGACAGACAGAGACAGAGAGAGAGAGACAGAGACAGAGAGAGACAGAGACAGAGAGAGACAAAGACAGAGAGAGACAAAGACAGAGATCTGTGGAGGACTTTTGACAAGATGCTGTGATGATATGGGAGCCAGAAAGACCAGGGTCCAACTCCTGCTTCTAACACATACTGGCTGTGCTACCCTGGGCAAGTTGCTTCAACCCTCAGTGCCCCAGAGTCAGAGGGAGTTCCCTCACTGGAGAGTTCCCTCCACCATTAAAATCACAGGCACCATCCAAAATGTCTAAGCCTGGATTATGGAGAAAGCAAGGGAGTTCCAGAAAAATATCCATTTCAGCTTCATTGACACAGAGGTGGGGAACCTGTGGCCTCGAGGCCACATGTGACCCTCTAGGTCCTCAAGGGTGGCCCATTGACTGAATCCCAACTCGACAGAACAAATCCTCTCTAGGTCCTCAAGGGAAGCCCTTTGACTGAATTCAAACTTCACATAACAAATCCTCTCTATGTCCTAATTATATACAGAGTACATCATGTGAAGTGCCAGACTGGAGGAATCAAAAGCTGGTTGCCAAGAGAAATATCAATCTCAGATATGCAGAAGATACCACTCCGATGGCAGAAAGTGAAGAATGCAGAAGTCTCTTGATGAGGGTGAAAGAGGAGAATGTAAAAGCTGGCTTGAAGCTTAACATAAAAAATACTGAGATCTTGGCAATTAGTCCCATCACTTCCTGGCAAATAGAGGGAGAAGAAATGGAAGCAGTGTCAGATTTTCTATTCTTGGGCTCAAAGATCACGGTAGATGGTGACTGCAGCCATGAAATTAAAAGATTTTTGCTCCTTGGAAGGAACTATGGCAAATCTGGACAGTATGCCCAAAATCAGAAATGTCACCTTGCTGACAAAGGTCCATAGAGTCAAAGCTATGGGTTTTTTTTTTTTCCTAGTAGCAATGTATGGCTGAGAATTGGACTATAAGGAAAACTGAAGAATTGACACTTTCAAATTGTGGTGCTGGAGAAGACTTTTGAGAGTCTCTTACAACAAGGAGATCAAATCAGTCAATACTTAAAGAAATTAATTCAGGCTATCTATTAAAAGGTTAAATACTGAAGCTGAAGCTTAAATATTTTGACCACACAATGAGAAGATGGGACACAATGGAAAAGGCCCTGATGTGAAAGATTGAAGGCAAAAGGAAAAGGGGACAGCAGAGGATGAGAGAGTGTCATGGAAGCTTGGAGAGACTTTGAGAGAGAGTGGAGGACAGAAGGGCCTGGCATGGTCCATCCCATGGTCCATGCAGTCACAAATATTTGTATACAACTGAATGCCTGAACAACATTTGGAATGTGTATCTTGACTAAGGTGTTTGATCCTTCCCTATGGAAAGGTCATTGAGAAACTGAAGAATGTCCAGGGGAGGGTGAGCAGGATGGTGAAGAGCCTCAAATGCCTTTTGATGATTGAATGAAATGACTAGGGGTACTCAGCCTGAAGAGAAGACTGAGGAGAGACCAAATAACTGGTTTTGAGTATTTGAAGAGCTGTCTTGTGGAAGAGGAATTTGACTTTTTGCTTAGCCACAGAGGGCAATAATTGGATGGCTTGGTGACAGGGGAAAATCTTCCTACCAAAGAGAGTTGGCCCCAAGGGGAATGAATGGGCTGCTCTAGGAGGTGATGGGTTCTCCCCTAACTGAAGGTCTTCTAGCAGGGGCTTGATGAGCAATGGTGAGACATGATTAGAAGGGATTTATGGTTGGGGGCAGCTAGGTGGTACTGAAGTGGACAAAGCACCAGGCCTGGAGTCGGGAAGACCTGAGTTCAAGTCACTTCACCCTGTTTGCCTCAGTTTCCTCATGTGTAAAAATGAGCTAGAGAAGAAAATGACAAACCACTCCAGTATCCGTGCCAAGAAAACCCCAAAAAATGTCACAAAGAGTTAGATATAACCCCAAAAAATGGTAAGAGTTGAAATAGATGACCTTTGAGATCTCTTCCAGCTCAGAGGTTTTATGATGTCCATGGAGTGCATTAACAGGTACAAAGTCAACCCTATGTGGGGTCAGAGCAGGAGGGGTCAGGAAAAGCTCCCTGGAGGACAAGGTATTTGAGCTAGGCCTTGGGATGGGCTCTCAACTGCTATTTTTGATAAGTGTGTATAGGGATCTAGGCTTTGCTTCCATCCCCTTTTATGTTGTAGTCTGCTATAACACATAGCCCTATGGCCCCCCCCAGCTCTGAGCCCACGTAGAAGAGATCCAATCTTGGTTGCTACCCTAAAGGGTCAGTTTCTCTTTGGTTCCTTATGGGCCCTCAGAGTTTTCTCTAGAAAATCTCCAAATATAGCTTGTATCTACTCCACTGGTGTAGGGTCCCAGCTCAGTATAAGCACTCAAGTGAATGATGGGTACAGATACAGAAAATGTACAAAATGCAAAGGGCTCACAGGAGTCCAAAAACAAATGTAGAAAATAACATAAATGGTCCCTCAATAGACACATACAATTGTCCCTCTCTAGTGGGTCCCACTTTTCCATAAGGTTTCCATAAGGAATCCTCCAGGCTCAGCATCACCCCATGGTTTGGAGCCCCCTTAGAAGGGAACTTAGTCTGGGTTGAAGGGTAGATCTCCAAACTCCCAAATTTGGCCTTATAAGGACACCCCTAATTCTTGATGGTTCCCAAGGAGGTTAGATTCTGGAATTGGGCTGCTAGGGAAATTCCCTCTTCTAATCACCAGGTAAGGGTCCTGGGATGACAAAGTCCATGAACTCCCCTCTTGGGGCATGTGGGCGAATACACAGATCTACTATGTACCTCCCCAAGACACCACCATTGACTGTTCCAGTGGTGGCTGCCTTTTGGGCTAGGAAAATTCATTTTCAGTTCTATGGGCACCGACCTGTATTCATAAAAGGGAAAAAAGCAGGCACATGGTGAACAGGAACTATCCTCCTGGGACCCATGGGTACGGTTTACTCATGCCCAAGGCCACCATGAATGGCTTCACCAGCACATGCTGCTGCTGCTGCCACTTCTGCCTTCCTATGCTCAGAACTTTTAATGAAGACTTATTTTATAGGCGGCTCCAAACCAACCAAGTCACCTCTGGGCAGTCCTCATTACTGGGACTGAATTAGAAGTTGGCTTCTGTCCTAGTAACAAGGTGCCAATGGGCATGCCCATGCCCATATCCTTCAATGGCACGAGGTGTGTGGGCAAGGCTGCCAGACTTACTCTTCCCAGTAAGCTCAGCAAGTCAATTAAAAAGCATTTATTCAACACTTATTCTGTGCCAGGTCCTGGGGATACAAGAATAAAGAATGAAACAATCCCTGCCCTCAAGGAACTTACATTCTAATGGGAGAGGCAAAAAGTACATAGAAAAGTATAGACAGAATAAATATAAGGAGAATAAACACAAATACATTCAAAGAAGAGCTAGACAAGGAGTAAAGGGAAATCAAGGCATTCTCCTAATCAACCCTTTAACATTCTAATTGTTGCTCAGTCGGTTTGTGACTCCATTTGCGGTTTTCTTGGCAGATGGGTCTCCAGCTCATTTTACAGATGAGGAAACTGAGGCAGTCACAGTGACGTGACTTGCCCAGAGTCACACAGCTATTAAGTGTCTGAGGCCAGATTGGAACTCAGGTCTTCCTGACTCCAGGCCTAGTGCAATATCCACTGTAGCTCCACCTAGCACTGTTCAGAACACTTTACAATGCTTACCTGTTTACACATGAGGTCATCTCCATGCCACCATCCCAGCCTCTATAATAAAATGAAAACTTCTTGAGGGCGGGGATTATTTCACTCAGGTCTTTGGATCCAGAACAGAACCTGGCACTTAGTTGGTGTTTAATAACTGTTTCCTGAGCTTAATCAGAGAATTGGAGTATTTAGAGCTGGAAGGTACCTTCAATACCATTGAGTCCAAACCCCTCTTCTCTCCCAGATGAGGAAACTGAGGCCCAAGGAGGGAGGTAACTTGCCCAAGGTCACACAGGTAATCAGAGATGGAGCAATGCAAATGCAAGGCTCTCACAACTATAGTTTTGGAGAAGCCCAGGCCTAGAGCCTTTCCCAAGGACAGAGTATGGCTGGGAATCTAGCTGGAGAGCCTGCTTCTTTGCTATCTGTTTGGGGTGCAACCTAGTAACATGCTAGCTGGCAATGTAAGGTGGGGCCACACTGGAACTCCTTGAAGACCAGGCTGAGAGATTTGCACTTCTTGTAGTAGGTTGGTATAGGGGAAAAGCACACTAAGTTTGGAGTCAGAAGACCTGGTTTCGAATCTACTCTGATAAGATATTGAGTTTTCCTGGGTGGGAAGCTGGAAGTAACTGAAAGATTCAGAGCAGGCAAGTAGCCTGACCAAAGGAAATCAAGGTGCTGAAATGCATGCTGGCTGTGCCCCTAGTGACTGAAATTCCCCAGCCTCAGCTACTGGGTCAGGAGGGCCTGCTCCATCTGGGTTCCAGCTCTGACTCGGTCCTTTCCCTACCGGGCTCAATGTAGAGTCAGGTATAGGGCTATAGCAGGAGGGGACAGGTTTCAGAAGACTGGGAAGCTGAGTGGCCTCTCCCAGGCCTATGGCATGATGGAATGATGGGGATCGATCCAAGGTTGCCTAATTTAAGATCAGGACTGATTGCACTGGAGGCATCAAGGGAATAACAGCTCCCTTCTCTAGGCAGCTTTCAGACTTATGGTAACCCTGGGAAGCAGGAAAGACTGGTATTATTAGTCCCCTGTTTTACAGAAGAGGAAGTTTTATAAACATTACCTCATTTGATCTTCACAATAGGCCTGAGAGGTAGGTGCTGTTATCTACCTTTTACAGATGAGGAAACTGAGGCAAACCCATGGGAAGTGACTTGTTCAGGCTCACACAACTAGGAAGTGTCTGAGGCCAGATTAAAATTCAGATCTTCCTGAGTTCTGGCCCAGTACCACCTAACTGCCTCTAGAAAGGAGAAGTTACTTGCTCACAGTCTTGCATATCTAGGAAAGACCAGTCCTGGGACACAGATCCCAAGCTTCCAACTTGACCTGGTGAAAAGACTTTGGTTTTAGCCCTGCTCTGTCTTATAATCACAAGACCCTAGACAAGTCATTTCCATACTCTGAGTCATAGTATATCCCCTTTTTAAATTAGGAATAAACATAAAAACTCAAGCCTCAATGATCCAAGGGGTATGTCTTTCTGTTTCAAGTGTGTCTCTTGTAGACAACATATTGTTGGATTCTGGTTTCTATTCTGCTATCTACTTTTGTTTTCCGGGTGAGCTCATCCCATTTTCATTCAAAGTTATGATTACTGAGCATTTGCCTCCATTCCATTTGCTTCTGTTTCTTCATCTATCTGGATAAAAAAAATCCTATCCCTCCTCAAAAGAGTATTTTGCTTCTAACCATTGCCTTCTTTAATGCACCCTCCTTTTTATCATCCTCCCCCCACCTTCTCTTATCCCTTTTCCTTTCTATTTCCCTATTGAGTCTGCATATATATTCTTCTTTCTTTGAACCAATGCCACTCCCTCGTCCCCATTTCCGTGCCATTGTAAAAATTCCTCCTTGCACACCTCTTTTACGTGAGAAAACAGAGCCCATTTCTACCTCTCCCTTCCCCCTTCTCCCAGTCCACCACTCTTCCTTACCCCTTCGGTTGTTTTGGGAGATCATTGCAACATAATTGGCTCACACCCACATCCTGTGTCTATGTAAAGTCCCTTTAACTGCCCTAATAATGCAAAGTTCCCATATAGGATCATAAACAGTTTAACTCTA
Organism: Petaurus breviceps papuanus; assembly: GCF_028583685.1. Lineage (NCBI taxonomy): Eukaryota > Metazoa > Chordata > Mammalia > Diprotodontia > Petauridae > Petaurus > Petaurus breviceps. The sequence continues at coordinate 1,791,262 of NW_027187236.1, forward strand.
CTGAGTCCTTATACTCTTTCATGTTTACCCATTTATATTTCTCTTGAGCCACATTTTTTATTCAGCTCTGATCTTTTCAGAAAAATGCTTGAATGTCCTCTGTTCACTAAATATCCACTTTTCCCCGACAGGATTACACTCAGTTTTGCCAGGTAGATGTCATTCATGGTTGTAATCCTAGGTTCTTTGTGCTTACTCTACTCCTTTAACGTGGAAGTCCTTAAATCATGTGTGATCATGCCTGTGGCTCCACAATACTTAAATTGTTTCTTTCTGGCTGCTTGGAGTCTTTGACCTTGGCTTAAAAAGGCCAAGGTCTTCCACTGCATCCTGGGCCATCTCCAGTCGTCCTGATGTGTATCTGGCCACTGGACCCAGATGGCTCTGGAGGAGAAAGTGAGGCTGGTGACCTTACACAGCCCTACCTCACTTGAATCCAATTGACTTACATGACACCACATCACTTCCTCCTCAAGAACAAAGGACAAACAACAGCCATCTCTGTAACATCTCTTTTGCATATGAGACACAATAATGACAGTAAATATTTCTATTGTTTTTAAAAGAAAAGGACAGGATCACAGAGCTATAAAGGACCCCACAGGCTGTCCAGTCCAACCCCCTCATTTTACAGAGGAAGAAACTGAGGCCCAAAGTCCCACCTAGCATCCTAGATCTAAAACTGGAAAGGACCTCAGGGACCATGAAGTCCAACCCCTTTCATTGTACTGAGGCCCAAGGAGAAGAAGTCACTTGCTCAAAGTCCACTGCTAATAAGTATTAGAAGTGGGACTTAAATCCAAGTCTTGATGATTCCAAGATCAGTACTCTGTCCACTACACTTTCCTTCCTCTATGTGAAAAGACTCATTAGAAATATTAGGGGGATATGTACAAAGAATACTGACTATATCATTCACTCTAACAATTCACAGAGAATCTGGCCAAGAAGCAGACAGAGCATCCCAATGCTACTAGAAGACAAAAGCCAGATAGCACGGTGGCTAGAGTGCTGGTCCTGGGGACAGGAAGACCTGAGTTCAAATTTGGCCTCAGACTTAGCTGTGTGACTTACATCACTTAACCTTTGTCTGCTTAAGTTTCTTTATCTGTAAAATGGGTATAATAATGGCACCTACTTCCCAGAGGATCCAAAGAAATAAAGCACTTAGCGAACCTTAAATCGCCATAGAAATGCTAGCTAGGATTATTATTTTTTCATGAGGAACACGTAATACAGCTGTCCTGCAATTTGTATTTTGCATGCTCAAAACATTTGAGGTTCAGAAAGGAAAGTTGTTCAGTCGCTAATTGTGTCTGACTCTCCATGACCCTGTAGACCATAGTGCACTGGGCCCTTCTATTCTTCACTACCTCTTGAAGTCATATTCATTATTAAAAATCTCTCTTGATCACAGACTCTCAGGGGCTTTGGAGGGATAAGGTATACTTATTTCAGAGGGGATTCTTTAGCAGGCACAGTTTGGACTAGATGGTCCCTGTAGCCCCTTCCAACTTGAAGCTTCCGTGATCCTTTATTGATTCTAGCACTTTTGCCAAATCTCTCCATTTTTCCAAATGGAAATTCAGTGAATTCCCTCATCCCCCAGACCATTCCTTCCATCATTCATGTCTTTCCCTCCCACTGCTGGTTTTCCCGTGGCTGTGTTTTACCCACTCCTTTCCATGGGTATCCTTTGGCATCATAGTCTTGGCATCATGCTCCTTCTGAGGTAGGAAGCCCTTCCAGAGGGAAACTGGTTAGCTTGGCACGTTATGTGCCCATTGAAGCTATAGTCATGTTTAAACATGCACAGATACTCATCTTGGATTTGTTTCTTTTTAAAGATTTGTTTGTCAAGTTTATAACACTTGGTAAGTTTTTATTGTGGTCTTAAGAACTAAGGGAGTGCAACTGGGTTCATGATTGACTCATTTGGATGCATTTCTTTTCGAGAAGGTAGCACAGAGTTCTTTTATATAAATATGATCTTCCTGGAACTTTTCCCAATAGCAAAGGTAAATACCTTTAGGGGGAGATGAGAGAGCGAGAAAGGGAGGGGAACACTTAAAGGAGCTAAGACGGGATTGGGATCAGTGGTTTAATCTTGACGAGGAGAAGAGCCTTGCCAGACAACAGGCCAAAGGAGGAAAGAATCCAGAATGGTTACAGAGGGGTTCTGAGCAATCAATGTAAAGTCTTAGACTTAGGTTGAAATAATTAAAGTTCAAGATAGTTCAAGAAAGTTCAAGATAGAAGAGATGTGGAGGTGTTGTTCAGTCATTTCAGACTCTCCATGACCCCATTTGAGGTTTTCTTGGCAAAGATATTGGAGTGGTTTGCCATTTTCTACTCTAGCTCATTTTATAGATGAGGAAACTGAGGCCAATGGTGACTTGCCCAGGGTCACACAGCTAGGAAGTGTCTGAGGTGAGATTTGAATTCAGGAAGAGGAGTCTTCTGAACTCCAGGCCTGGCATTCTATCCACTGCACCACCCAGCAGAGGACATGTACCTTTTGTAAAAACTATTTAAGTTTTATGGGGACCAAACAGAACTCATTATTATTCCCCTCTTCTGAACTTCTCTATTATAATTCACCCAGCCAGCCAAGCTCATAACCTCAGTGCCACTCTTGGCTCCCCACTCTCACTCAGCCCACATATCGTTTCTCCCTCAGAACATCTTTCCAAAACAGTATGTTCCCTTACATCCACTCATCCTACTTCAGGCCTTCATTTACTCTTGTCTAGACTGTTATAATAACCTAATTGGTCTCCCTATGTCAAAAATGTCCCTTCTCCAATCAATTTTCCACTTCACTGTCAAGGTGCCTTTTCTAAAGGTGGATGTCTGCTGGTGTCCAACCTCTGCTCCTGAATCCTTGGTAGCTCCCTACTGTCCTTAAGAGAAAATGCAATCATTTCTGCTAGGTATCTAAAGGCCCTCATAGGCCAGCTCCCACTTGCCTTCCCAGATACCCCCATTTCAGCCATACTGGCCCACTTGTGGGCTACTTGTGCCTATGCCCATGTTGTCCCCTAAATCAGGAATGTACGATGTACTCCCTCTTCACCTGGGCCTCTTAGAAACCTGAGCTCATTTCAAGGCTCAGTTGGGGTGCCTCCTAAAGGAAGCCTTTCCCAAACCTCCTAGTCGCTAGGGTTCTCTTCCTCAAATATTGTATTTTCTTCTCTGCTTGAATGCTGTATCCCCCAGTAGAATGTAAGCTCCCTGTAGGCAGGGACAGTTTAGGGGTTTTGTTTATGCAGCTTCCACAGCAGACAGCTCATTGGGCCACTTGCTTGGGCATCTCTTGGATTTCCAGTCTGGTGGTTTATTGGAAAGAGCACTGGATTCATAATTGTAAGAACCGAGTCTGAATCTTATATAGTACTTGTGTGATCTTGGTCAAGACCATGTTCTTCTCTGGGCTTGAGTTTCCCCCTCGGTAAAATTAGGTGGACTGGAATACATGAACAACAAGTTATAGTTGGAAAGTGCCAAACCTCTCATTTTACAGAGGAGGAAACTGAGACCCAGGGAAGAGAAGAGACTCACTCAAGGTCATGCAGGTAGACCCTCTGCTACCCCATGAAATACATAGAATGGTTTGTATGCTTCTTCCACTATACCATGAGCACTACTGTCCAATAATGTTTCTATTTCCTGTAACATCAGCTTGGCTCAACTTCCTGGAATGGTACGCAAAGGCACAGAATTTCAGGAGACCATTTCTCCCTGCCAGTAGCCTAGCACACTCAGATCCCAGCCCCTGAAGTGGCATAAGCTGGAAAAAAATGTAACCAATAGGCAGGCACTGTAGAATGCAGCATCAGATCCTATTCTGAACAGGAAGGACAAGCAGAAGTGTTCCCTGACCAAACAGTAGCTATGGGGGCATGGCGGTGCTGCCTAATTTAGCTGGTGGTGCTGGTATCTAATATTTGCCTTCTGAGATTGGATTGTACCCCCCACTCTCCTACACAGCAGAAACTTAAGGGATGAGTTCCTGGGGCAGGTCCAAAAAGGAGGAAAGACAGTATTGTGGAAATCAATCAACAAGCATGTTTTAATATGTATTAGGCACTTGTGCTGGAAATAGACAAAAAATTAAAATCTCTGCCCTCAAGGAGTTTATGCTCTGTCGGGGAAGTGGAAATAGCAATGGCTCGAGAGTTGGAAGACATGAGTTCAAATTCTGTCTCTGGTGCTTACTATCTGTGTGATCCTGGATAAGTCACTTACCCTCCCTGAGCCTCAGTTTCCTCAACTGTATAATGAAGAGGTTGGACTCCAGCATCCTTTCCAACTTGAAATCTACAATCCCATGATTCTGTGTATGCACTGATACCTGGGGTATGAAAGAAAGGCCTCATGTAAGAGAAGGCACTTGAGCTAAGCTCTGAAGGAAGCTAGGGTTTCTAAGAGGCAGGGGTCAGCACATCACCAAGCATGTGTCAGGCCCTGTGCTAAGTGTGAGGGATACAAAAAAAAGGCAAAAGACAGTCTCTGTTCTCAAGGAGTTAATAGCCTAATGCGGGAGATAAATAACAAGATATAGACAGGAACATTTGGAGAGAATTAACAGGGGAAGGGGTGGCTAGGTGGCAGAGTGCCAGGCCCAGAGTCAGGAAGACATCTTCCTGAGTTCAAATTTAGCCTCAGACACTTCCTAGCTGTGTGACCCTGGGCAATTCACTTCACCCTGTTTGCCTCAGTTTCCTCATCTGTCAAATGAGCTGGAGAAGGAAATGGCAAACCACTCCTGGATCTTCACCAAGAAAACCCCAAATGAGGTCACAGAGAGTCAGACTGGACTGAAACAACTCAACAACAAGAAGGGGAAGGCACTAGAATTAAGAGGAATTGGGCAAGACTTCCTATAGAAGATGGGATTTTAGCTGGGATGTGAAGAAAGCCAAGGAAGTCAGGAGACAGAGGTGAGGAGGAAAAGTATTCCAGACATGAGAGACAGCTATCAGGAGATGAAGTGCCCTAAGTAAGAAACAGCCAAGATCCAGTGCCAATAGATGTATCCTTAATACTTGCAGCTGCTGTGAAGGTATGAGACCAATAACACCAGCACACAGGAGGGCTGCCAGCACAGGTTCTTTGATCTGCAAGGAAAGTTTCAAAAAGGTCAACAATCTTACTTTAATTAAACAATGCAGACAGATAAGTATAAAGAAGTGAGTATCCAAGAAAGAATCTAATAGAGGCGGCTAGGTGGTGCACTGAGTAGAGCGCTGGTCCTGGAGTCAGGAGGACCTGAGTTCAAATCCAGCCTCAGACACTTAACACAAAAACTAGTCGTGTGACCTTGGGTAAAGTCACTTAACCCCAATTGCCCCCCAGGGAAAAAAAAGAGTGAATGTAAACCTAGTTGAATGTTGAATCGAGGATATGAAAATTCCTTCAGTTCTCAGACTAAATGCATAAAATGATGACATAACTTAAAATCTGGTTCTTTAAAATGAACTATAACCCCAGATTAAAAAAAAAAGAATCCAATAGACAGGGCTCCAACTGTCTAAACAAAGCAATAGATACATAATCACCAGACCAGGCAGCACCAACATCTGGGTTCACAAAGCTGGGGGCCCTTAACCGAGTCTCAAGTCTTGTCTGGCCAAATCACAAAGACCTCAGGCAAACATTTTTCCCATGAGTGAGCCTCAGAGCCAGAAGGCATCACAACCCATGTAACTTAGTGCCTAATTGGCTCAATACCAAAAGGTGTGAAAGTCTTCCTGCAAGCAAGCCTCCTTGTAAACAAGCTCTCCCCCTTAGGCAAGTTCCTCTCACAATGGGTTCAATGTAACTCAGGATGTGTCACAGCTGTGAACTGAGCCAGAGTTCAAAGCAGCAAGACATAAGTGATTGAAATACCTATGTACCTTTAGAACTGGGAACCCAGCCCCTGTTCCAAAGCAAAAAAGGGACATGTGGTCACACAGGCTGTTTAATGGACAGGGAAGATCTTATATTCCATTAACCCTATACTAAATCATGGAGTAGAGGAGGGAAGGAAGGTGTAAAAAGGCTGGAAAGGTAGAAGGAGCCAGATTCTGAAGGATGTCGAATGCCTAACAGGATTTCATATTGGATTCTGGAGGTAAAAGGGAGACATTGAATTTATTTATTATTTATTGAATGGGGGGAGGGGTGACATGATAAAACCTATGTTTTAGGAAGATCAATTTGATAGCTGGGGGAAGAATGGATTGGAGTAGGGACAGAATGGAGGCAAGGAAGCCAACCAGAAGGTTATTGCAACAGTCCAAATGAAAGGTGGTGAGAAAATACTTTCCATGTATAGAAGACAGACCATGAAAAGTTATGGAGATAGGAGATAGAATATTGTGTATGAGAAACAGCAAGCAGGTTGGTTTGACTAGATGGTAGAGCTTTTCAAAGAGGGTAATGTGTAATAAGCCTTGAAGGGTAGGCTGCAGTTAGGTTTGTCTTTGCATGACTAAGGAGTTGGTATTTGATTAGAGGTAATAGGGAGCCACTGAAGCTGCTTGAGTGTGGGAGTGACTTGGGCAGCCTGTGCTTTGGGAATATCACTTTGGCAACTTCATGGAAGATGGACTGGCTAGAGAAGAAACTGGGGACAAGAAAATCAATGAGAATGTTGCAATAGCCCCAGCAAAAGGTGATAAGGTTTTGAACCAGGGTTCTGGCCACCATGGAGAGAAAGGTCAAAAGCTAGAGTTGTAATGGAGTTGAGTCAACAAAATTTGGAAACTGATTGGATATGGAGGAAAGGGAGGAATCTGGAATCAACTAACGCTACGACAAGCTTGTGAACCTGGGTGACTAGAACGATGGCTGTACCCTTGACAGAAATTTTGAAGTTCAGGAGTGGGTCTAAAGGGGAAAAGAATGAGTTCTATTTAGGATATGTTGAGTTCAGAGATGCTTTGGGGATATCCAGTTTGAAATGCCCAACAGGCAGCTGGTGCAGAGCCTGGGAGAAAGAGCAGGTCTGGATGTATAAATCTGGAAGTCATTTGCACAGACATGGTAATTGAATCTAGCAGCCAATGAAGTCATCAAAAGGGTATAGGGAGAAAAGAGGGATTAGGAAGGAGGTTGGTCAACAGTGCCAGATGCTACAGAGGTCAAGAAGGATGACAACTGAGAAAAAATTGTTGGGTTTGGCAGTTAGGAGCTAACCAGTTACTTTAGAGGTGATTTCTGTTGATGAAAAAGCATTGTTTAAAATCCAGAGACTTCACTTCAAATCCCAACAGGTCAATCTTTTATTAGCCCAGGGAGCTTAGACTAGAGCAGGGGTGGGGAACCTGTGGCCTCAAGGCCACCTGTGACCCTTTGCGTCCTCAAGTGTGGCCCTTCATAAAAGGAATTGTTCCTTCAAGTTTGGATTCGGTCAAAGGGCCACACTTGAGGATCCAAAGGGCCACAGGTGGCCTTGAGGCCACAGGTTCCCCTCCTTCACTAGAGGTTCTCTAGTCTTCTTCAGCATGAATATTCTTTGGTTCTAATCATAATACATGATCCCTGACTTTAAGGAGCTTAGAGAAGCAACTAAAATTCAATGTAGTCTGCTACTTGCATCAACAAGTCACAGAAAATGCTGTGTGTTCAACTGGGAGGGCTTACTGGGACTAGAGGCAAGGAGCTAGGAAAGGGGGAAGTGTCACTGAAGCTAGGCGTTAAGTGGATGGGCCAGGGATGGGAAGGCAGGGACTGTGTTCTTGTTCTACTTTTCAATCCTGTGAAGCAGGGCACAAGTGGTTAAATAGGAAAAAAAATCTGCTGTAGGCCTAGGGCACAGGAAACAATTTAACACACCAATGAATGTGTGTAGCCAAGGTATGTGTTGTGACCTGAGGTCTTTCCCCACCCTCTAACTCAGTTTCCTCATCTGTCAATTGAAGATATTAGCCTAGGTGATTTTTAAAGTACCTTCCGGCTCTAAATCCTAAAATGTATTTGTTGAAGAAACCAACCATGCCTTTATAAATCAGGAGTAACCTTACTAGAACAAAACATTTCCCAATCATGGCGTCTAAGGTCATTCTGAAAATTGCCTGTTTTATGAAGGCCCACTGAGCAGACATTATCTCCAAGTAAATGCCTGGCCTAGGGAGGGGCAAGATGGGCTGGTTTTTGAGAAGCCTGCTGATCATCCAGTCAGATCCCCAGGGGCTCAGGATTACACCAGCTCTTTCCAATGGCCAGGTCCCCACCCTGCTCCTCCTTTGTGGTGCTGTAACAACTAACTCTCTGCAAGAGCCAAATCAGCCCCATGGTGAAGCATTCTAATTAATATCTTGCAATCAAATGCACTCAACCTCCCCTTCGGTCCCAAAGACCCAAGCCAACGGTAACAGCTTTCAGGCCTGGGCTCTATGGGGGTTCAACGGAAAAACAAATTGCCCTTCTGGTCTGCCAGCATGAAGTTGAAATGCTGACTGAAATAACTATGACAGAGACACCTAGTAGGACAGGGCTGGAATTCAGACAACCTGAACAACGTCATTACAGAGTATTTACTAGACCTCCATGGAAGGCTCCATTGAGAAGAAAATGTGCACAACACATTGTACAGAGGCTAGGCACATTTCCCAAAAAAGATGTGAATGGGATTAAATGCTGTTTCTCCACAAAGTTCCCCCATGTGCTCCAGCTACCCCCACCCCTAAACCCCAAAACCAACTGGGGGGTGGGGAGAAGGGCTCCTGATAAATCGTGTCCACAGCACCCAGAGCAATAAATCCCTATTGATGGCTTGAGATTAACCAAGCTGTGGTTATGTTAGATCCACCGTGCACATCCCATGCCAGCTGACAAAGGTTTTACTATCAACAGAGGTGGTGATTCCTTTACCTTGAAAACCCTTGGAGGGCCCCTCTTCCAGTTCCTTCTTCTCTTCTCAGGGTTCTAGTCTCCTTGCATGATGTTCTAGTCGTCTGTAAATAGAATGCTAGAGATGGAAATCCCATGGAATCTGGAAGGGTCTTAGGTACATGTAATGTCAATGGTAGAAGGGACCTTAGAACACAGAATACTAGAACTAGAAGAGAACCCTTCATATGAAACAGTTCAGTTCAATTTCCAAAGACACTGGGAAACCCTAACTACAGGGTCTTTCATTCAGTTTGCTCCAGATGATGATTTATTTGCCTGATACTGTTTTTACATGTTCAGTCAGGTTAAGTAGTAAACCAAATAGATGGTGTTAATCACTGACTTCTTCATACACCCTCCATACACCCACTGTGGAGCACCAGGCTCTCTAGAAGACCACATGTCCCCCCTCTTTCAACACAGCAGTAGCATCTGAGTCTTATATTCAACTAGGTCTAGTTACACCTGGTTACTTGTCTTTCCTTTTCAATTCTATGGTGAAGAGGCAGTGTTCTGGGTCAAGAGCAAAGTCATATGAAATCGCCTCCCTTCTTGGAGGAGGTCCAAAACACATACACAACTCAGAGTACCTAGGAGTCAATGTCAGGCATGAATCCATCATGAACTCACAGGGGATTGATGACATGCCAAAATAAAGCTGGAGAAGAGAGCCTCGAGTATCTACTTTGTAAGGACTGGTACAGAGGGGAGGGAAATATGCCCCCCAAAAAAACAGGACTTAAAACGACTAGCATTTGGTTTGCACTTGACTTTAATTTTGCAATCCTGAGATAATCAATTTTACATCTGACAAATGAACAAAGACAAAAGCAGCACTGAAAGTTTCATAAAAGCATGTTTCTTCAGTTTTGGCACAGCTATATAAGAAGAGTTCTTCCGGTGGGGCGGTTTACTACATTCTACAGGAGGGAAAAAGAGAATTTGACAGGTTACATAACATTTGAAGATCCAGGAGAATTCTTGGTTTGGATAGAAACGATTATCATTCTCCGCTGGTAAAGCTGTTCCAACAAGAGTCCTCTGCCACAAAACAGAAAGAGTGGGCAGTTCAACAGAGCATCTTAGGAAATGGCTCCTCTCTGGCTTTTTGGCCTCGCTCTTCGTCAGCTGATGTCTCTTGTTTGGTAAATATCTAGGGGTGCCAAGTGAGCTTGCAGATTACACTTCATTTAAAATGCTACATCATTTATTGAGGAGATGACAAACAAAACCAAGTTTAAAAGTTTTTTTTTTTTTACCAAATAAACCAAAAGGATGAGAACACAAATAACACTCAAGACATTATTGCTTTAAGTTGCTGTTTATATTAAGTTCCCAAGCTGGACTGACCTTAGTTGAAGATATTTGGGAACTCAGAGTCCCATGCTGGAGCATGACGGCAGAACATTCCCAATGTCTGCAGTGCGCTGTATAAACACTAAATGAAGTCATTTAAATATTTCTGTCTCAAGCAGAAGCAAATGCTAACCTGAAGCTACAATACATCCCCAGTGCGGCAAAAACAGACCAAGAGTTTGTCATGTGAGACAACACTTACGACCTGCAGAAAGGGGGAGAGAACTCCCATGTATTTAAAATCGAAGGGCTTTTCTGTCACCAAACTAAGTCTAATAAGAAGGGAAAGGATAATACGGACACACAAGGGTATGTGAAGTCTAATCTGCCAGGGGAACTCCCAAACCATAAGTGTTTGTCTAACAGGTAGAAAGCCACAGACACAGAGAACCTCAGAGCTGCCTAGGGCCAAGCTGTGGCATTCCGGAAATCTTGTGTGGTTCAACTAATAAACCAAAGATGGGACAGAAAGGGATCACTTCTGAAACATCCACAATGGTGATGTTCAGAACATCTGTCAGTAGTCAACCAGAACACTAATGTATGAAATGAGCCTCAATTCCCCTGTGAGGTAGGTCCGGATTTGTTATCCTACAAGGACATGAGGTACAGAGGAATTAAGTCACTTGTCAAAGAGAACTCAGCAGAGCCCTGAATTCGGTCAGGAATGACTTGCATTTGGATTTCTAAACCACTTGACTTTCCATGTCTCCATAGCTTCCATCCCATTCCCATAGATCTGCAGGGTGTGGCTCTTTGAAAAAGTGCGCCAGATGCTAAGATGTGAAATTCTTACCCTATAAAATGTCAAAATGGGGCTTCCGTCCCACCCCCAGATGCCCCTGTCATCATAATTGGGATTCTTGCCTGGATAGCAATTGGCAGCTGTGCATTCAGATCCCAAAGACTCAAGGAGCCAGAGTGCCTCAGGGCCTTAGCCCCTCCCGGGTAATGAGGCTCCTCTAGAAGAGGTATTAGTGCTTACCACTAGGGAGGGGCCCAGGTTGAGGGGGAGGGAGGTAAGGGGATGAAGAGGAACTTCAACTTCCTCAGGTCTTTGGGATCTGAATGTACAATGGCCACTGTACACTTAGTTGATTACTCGGTGGCTACTAAGTGGGAGGCACTGAGAACTTAAGCTATGGGTAGCAAAATAAGGAAGGACCCAGGTGGTGGTGCTTCTTACTGTTCTAGGATAAGAATTCAGTATGAAGTGCTCCACTCCCAAATTTCCCATGATCTGGGGGACTGGAACCAACAAAACAAAAGATGCAAGCTCAGAGTCAGGAGGCAGAAAACTAGAGAAAAACATAAAAAGTCCCTTCCCTTTCATTTGCACGGCACAGATCCCAACCAGTCATTCCTTTCTCTGTAGAGATGAAGTCTTACAATCCATCCAAGCTGTGCACAGATAAAGATCAAAAGGCACCTGCCTTGTCGGGCTATCAGAGGCCCTCCCTCAGATCCCTCAGACAAGTTTTGCATCTGAAACTTAAATGAATTAAAAAATAGCCCCATGGGTCAAAGTGCTCCAATTAACCAGCTGGGAGTAAAGTTCTGCCTCTTTGACCTGGCCCAGGCAGGTTAATACAGTAAAATCTCAAGGCAACATGCTTTTATGATTTTAAGCTCAAGTAGTGAGGGGCTACTTTTTGTAAAGTGGATTTTTTTACTTGTAAACAAAATAAAAGTGTTAAGAACTGAGAAAAATAAAAACTACGTCCAGGAACTTACAAATCTTACAGCTTTTTTCATTAGGGGAAAAAATACCCCTCAGACCTTAAAAATTTTTTTTTCAAACACAGCCCAGTAGAAATGGCGAAGACTGCTGATCACAACTAACAACAATGAGAGTTATTGCTTGAAACCTGGTGATGTATCCACAAGTGACTTGTTAGGGGTCACTCATAAAAGGCTCAATTTCCCAGGACTTCTCTTTCTTCCAAAAGGAAGTGAAATGCCATTTTTCCATGTTCAAGAATTAACCTGAACACTGGTTTATGGGGCAACATGAAAATGAAACTTTCTCGAGTGAAGGGCAAATATTAGTGAACTATCAATATTTTCTGACGCTAGCATTCCCCTATGATTGAATTTTCCCCTCAAAAAAACCTCCCAAAGAACAGACCTCAAACAAGAAAAGAATAATCTGGTTAGATGGTTTATAGCTATTTGAGAAACATGATTTTTAGCCTATTTGTATATAATCCTATCGACCAATTAGTTTTGCTTCCCCCCCCCCCCGTCCCCAACTTTAGCCTAATATCTTTATTCAAGATAGAGAAGGCACTTTTCCAACAACAGCTTTAATACTTCTACTAGTAGACTCTTATGGTTGCAATCCTAATCTAGCATAGGGAGAAGAAGATGGGAGAAACGAGGGACGAAGCACCCCCAACCCCTGACTGGGAGAACTATAACCTTGGAATGAACAAACACTTGCCTGTTTGCTTAGCAAAACCATATCAACGGTTTCCCTTCTACCAAAACTGAAATATAACCAGGTGTGCCAAAAGTTCCATCCAGGGATGGAGGAGGGAGTGACAGACAAGGATTTCCATCTATCCTACCCTCACTGTCCATAAAGACATGAGTGTCACTGAGTAGAGAAGCACACACACTACTGTTTCAAAGTGGGGAAGGGGGTTGTCCAAGGGAGAAAGGAGAGAGGGGTTTGGAAAAAAAGCAATGTGATAGGTATGCAAGAAGGAAGAGAAGGTAGGAAAGATGAGCTTGGGGAAGGACAATTAGCATGCAGCTTTTCGGACAAACCGAACATTACTTTGTCCTTTCTCCTCACACTGTTTTATGAAAACAGCAGCTAGCTGTGGGACTGGGCAATTCCTTTGGAATTCCCTCAATCCAGCCCCACCTTTCACAAAACATGTGACAAACCCAATGGATAGATCCTGGTAGAATCAATGAGAACCAGGTTCTAATTCTGGGGAAGCAACAAGCAGCCCCAGAACTCTGGTGTCATCCTCAATCAATAAGCCATCATGACAATATCACTGAAAAAGGAAACAAAATCCTCCAAATGCTCAACTCCACCTAACCTTTTGGCTAACTCCTCGAAAGAAAAAACATTTAAAAAACACAAGGAAACACAAAAATAAGAGAGAGAGAGAAAGAAAACTGGGAGGGTAGTATCCAGATAACTTAAGGAAATGAGACAAGCCCATGAGTCAATTCTAAGGTAATGAACAGCAGCATTAGAAATACTTTTATAAAGCTATCAAAGTCCTTTTTTACAATTAACTATGTGCTAGTACAAGACTTTGCACCCCACACTCACCCCTTTCTTGCAACAGGCTTCCCTCACTCTGGATAACTTCTGCTCCTGGTTATCTACACTTAATGTGTTTCATGGAAACAATTCCAAACTTGCTGTTACTCTTCAGACAAAACCAAGGAGTGGGAGGGGTTTTATAAAAACGACAGCCAAAGGGACTGACCAAAATTCAATTTCTCAAGGAAAATGAGACTTGTGGGGTTAACACTCAACAGCTTATTATTATATTAATAAGAACCAGGCTAGAAACCAATTTTTGGTATTCAAATGTCACAGTCCAAAAAAGCGTCATTTGCATGATGCTGGTTGGAAATGAAACCACAGATATAATTTTCCCTAACCTCCATAGGGAGACAAAATGTGTTCGGTGAATTTTCAGAGGTATCCACCTTACTACTTTGGCAAATGAACCTCTGATTGTGCAAACATGTAATTATTAGCAGGCACACATACGTATATTTTTTGTTTTGCTTTTTTTTTTATTTTTTGAGAGGGGGGAAGAGAATAGAGCTGAAATAGAGCTGAATGGAGGGTGTCTGAACAAAATATGTGTAACATAAGAACAGTTGGATGCAAAAATCTTGGCCTTTTACAGTCTCTAATAGAAAGTGTGTCTGAAGGGCACCTGATGGCCATCAAGGGAAGGGATCCTGATGAACATCATGGACCAAATAATGCCGTTCAATTGAACAATTCTGTTCAGTTATCACTATGCATTTCCCTATGCAACCCTATTAACTTGATCTGGGCCTCCCAATATTCACTTTTCAACTTCAGAAGAGTTGAAGAACAGGGTTCCCTCCTCTCACACTTAACTGTGGCCCAAGTACAGCCCAACTAGGTACCCTGACTTGGAGAATGCAGAAGCTACAAAAACCTCCAACTAGATACATGCCTCCAATTACTACTATTATCCAAATGTTGAAAACAATTTTCTAATTTCTTGTTTGGGGCAGACACTCAATCAGGTCTGAATCAGCTACTATCTACCAGCTACTATCTAATCTTAAACTGTAGCTTCTCCATTTCGAACTAGGCAGAGCACCCAAAGTCTAGAGAATAGCGGTCAGTGGTTCACAATGGTGCCCTCCCAACTCCCCCAGACGATGTTATGAGGCACCACATATATAGGGGAGGACCTGGGTTTTGTTTTCTTTTTTCCTGGTAGGGAAAAGGCAGAAAGAGAGAGGCAAGGACATGGCTGATGTCATTTGGGGAAGGGAAATTTGTGTGTCTAGAAAGGGGCCACAAAATGCCCTGGATGGCACAGGGACACGTGTGTGTGTGTGTCTGTAAACATGTAGTCCAACCTTTCCCAACTAAGGTTTTTGTTTCAGGAACAGTGCAGAACATCAGTACAGTCAGGAATTTTAAATCTACTTGCTACAACAGACAATCCCAAGACAATTTGTTATGGCTTGGCCATAAGCTGGCATGTACAGGTCTGTACAATCATTCAGAGTTTACAAATCTATGCAGATTCATTGGCAACACAGTAAAAGCAGTTTTCCATTCTGGAAATCATGGCATATCACAGTTTAGATTAAGCAAGGAGGCAATATTTACAAGTCCTAAGTTAGGGCTTTGGGAGCCGACTCACTAACATAGGTGATGATTTTGCAAAGTGCAGGACCAAACCAGTGCTATTGATTGCATGCCCTTTGCAAGCAGGGTAGAGTAAAATGAGCTCTAGTTTCCAAAAGCTTATCTGTGAGGGTTTACGGGAACACAATGCTTTGAAAGAATGTCCTAGACAAATGAAACATATTGAGAAAGAGACAATGAAAAGGCAGCATGCTCCGAACAAGCTCTGTTTGTTTTAAATCAGCACTGATGTTAGATCCTTAGTGGAAACTATTGTTTATGTTAAAAACTCTGAGTGCAAAACACAAACCTCATTTAACGGGGGGGGGGGGGATGTGCAAATTGCTTTCTTTTAAAACCAACAAAAATAACTGAGTAAGGAGACTATTCTAGCTAGCATTATAACATTCTGAACACAACAAAATAGACCATCTCCTTTCCAAAATCATCTAACAAGGCACTAAGGGTAGAAAATGACAGGTAATGTGAAAGTGATCGGATTATGATGCTTTAGTCAGGTCGGAATATGGGATACTTTGGTAGGAATTCTATTAGGATTACCTGCAAAACAACCAAAAAAAAAACATCGTGAAAAAATGATTTCCATTTAAACATCAACATCTATCCTCATTTTCTGTGGGAGCATACTTTAAACTCAGTTATAAATACAATGCAAACCCAAGTCTATTTGAATCAGTCTCTCACAAATGAGTCTATCTCTAAAGAGTCAAATCAATAATCATCTCCTTAGGTTACATGTGGCACAACAGCAGGGGCACATAGCCAAATAGAATCCCCCCCCACTCCAGACCACAGTTTTCTCACCTGTAAAATGAGGCAGGTGGCTGAACTGGCCGATTTCTCAGGCCCCTCACAACTCAAAACCTCTGTAAGACTATCAATACTGAAAGTCTTAATTGTCTAACTAGATGTTTAGATACTCATCAAAACAACACCTTTAACATGACTGCTGCACACTGCAGAGGGGTTCAATATTGACAAGGAGAAAAACATGCTTTTTACAAGGAAGACTGGTTTGTTGAATCTGAGTCTTTTCTTAAATGAAGATTCAAATGGACTGATCCCAAATCTGAACAGGAGATACGACAAGCCAATAATACAGCCCAAGATCCTCTGCAGGAGAGCTGCTTATACCACGGCTGGAATCCTAGGTGATCCTGGCTGGGGTTTTGTTTTTGTTGTTGTTCAAAAGGGCTCAAGAGAGAGAGAGAAGGAGAGATTATGGAATTCTTAAGAGCTGGAAATAATTTCGGAGACCATGTAGCACAGGGAATTTTAACCTCGTGAGTGAACTGTTTTTTTAATATTCTGAAGACTGCATTGCAATAGAATTGGTTTGCTTTGTAATCCCATGTGTTTTATTTTGTGCATATAAAACCTGGATTCTGAGAGGAGGTCCACAGGCTCCCAGGGGGTACATAACAGAAAAAAGGTTCAGAATTTGTTCTAGTCCAACATCCAAATTTTACAGGAGTGGGAACTGTAGGGCCCAGAGAAGTAAAATGTCCAAGGTGACAATAGCTAGCAATTGCAGAAAGGGCACCCAAACCCAGGGATTTCAGACATTGTGGCTAGTGGTCCTTTTTCCTCCACCACACCTTTTCGTAATTCAACTTGAAAGTCCTCATAAAAATCAATTTTTATTAAAATATACACCGAAGGAAAGCAATTTGCTGTTCTGGACAGAGGAAACCTAATACCCCCAAAATGTAGTCAAATGGCTCTTCTGTCTCTGTGTAACTGACACTGGGGTTTTGCAGGTTGACCATATGTAGCAATCAGCAGTTTATGAATTAACACTTAAGCCCATCTTCAAGTCAAAAACACGATTCAGAATCTGTTTTCCTCTGCTTTAATCAAAGCTAGACAGCCAAAAGAAGAATCCAAGGCCAATTGGTATTTTTCATGCATGTTTGCACAAGATACCATTCCCAAATTCTGCGTCAGGCCACAGCAGCTGTTGCCCACACATCGACTTTGTTGCTAGGGCTTGGGAATGTTTCACAAGTGGATTAAACTGGTACAACATTGTTTGTACCAGCAGAGACTTTTCTAAGGCATAACAATTGGTTGTAGCTTTCAGGATAATTATGTTATTACCCAAAACTCTAAAAGGGAAGACTGATGTTTACAGTAAGCAGACCAAGGTAAAAAAAAAAAATGGGCTAGTCACCAGTAATATCTGGTGAATGACGTATTTTAGAATGGACACCCTCAAAGTAACAGGGGGAAAAACCTATTTTTATACATACTTACATATTCCACCATATTACTACTTTCACATTTCCGTTTACTCAACTTCCAGTGCAGACCAAGCTAGGAAAATAAAATTGGTTTAAGATGATGTCAGTTTCTTTCTGCAGAGATTTGGTCAGGCCACCTCTCTGCTCAGAACTCTTCAGGGGCTCCCTAGTCCTTCCTCTGCCCAGCTTGCAGGGTCCTCCATAATCTGGCCTTCTACCTTGCCATCCTTACCTCATTCTACTCCCCTCCTCATGCTCTCCATTCCTGCCCAAAACTGCCGTGACTCTGCAGCTGTGCTCTCACTGGATTCCTCACCATCCATTCCAACACAACTCAAATGCCCTCCCTTCTAGTCAGTTGAGAAGAACTTGTTAAGCTCTTACTATGTTCCAGACCCTGAGCTAATAAGCATTGAGGTCAAGAAAGGCAAAAAGCCACAGGCCCTGGCATGAAAGAGCTCAGAGTCCAGTGGGAGAGACCATATGCAAACAGCCACATACATACAAGATAAATACAGTGTGCTTAGAGGGAAGACACTAGTAGTGGGGGAAAGAGTGGTGAGGGAAAGGCCGACTATAAAGGTGGGATTGGAGAGGCAGAAGTGAGGAGGAGACTGTTCCAGTCGGGGCGGGGGGGGGCAGCCAGAACAAAGACACTAAGGGAATAGAGAGAACGTTGTGTATGAGGAATGAGAAGAAGGCCAGTATGGATGGATTATATGGTGCACAAAGGAAAGGAAAGGATAAGAAAACTGGAAAGATAGCAAGGGACCAGGCTGTGAAGGTCTTTGAGTATCAAATGGAGGTAAAAGGAAGCCACTGGGATCTATGGGGGTAAGGGAATGGAGGTAAGAGGAAGCATTGGGATCTACATGGGCGGAGGGAAAAAGGTTCACATGATCAAACCTATACTTTAGGAAAAATAATTCTGGCAGCTGAGTGGACCAGAACGGAGAGAAACCTAAAGCAGGGAACCCAATTATGGGGATTACTGAAATAGTCCAGGTGAGGCTGATGACATTCTAATTGGGGAAAACAACATGAGTAGAGAGCTTACATGGCAAGACCTATATTTCAGGAAAGCTGAGGGAAAGATGGAACAGATTGTGAAGAAATCTGAGGCAGGAAAACCCAACAGAGGCTATTGTAATTTTCTAGGTATGAGGTGATGGTTGTGTGAGTGGAGAGAATGGGACATATAGAAGAAAAACTGTGACCATAAAAACAAGATTGAAAACAGACTGGCACTTGGCTACTCAAGACCAGAGCTCATGAAAGAGACAAGATGTGGCCAGGGATCTGAGTCTGGAGTCAGGAAGACCTGAGTTCAAGTCCAGCCTTAGACACTTACTAGTTCTGTCACCTTTCCTGTGTCATGGATCCTGTCTGGCAAACTCATTGGACTTCTTTTCATAATAGTGTATTCAAATGCATAAAGTGAAATACACAGAATTATTACAGGGGAAACCAATTATAATGAAATACTGTTATCACAATATTTAAAGAAATATGTAGTGGACGAAGTCAGCATAGATTTGTGATTTGCTCCAGCTCTATTAGAAATAAAAGAAGCAACTGGTGAGAGTAACCCAATATTGGGGTTTGGGAAGATGTCATCAGTGCCAAGACAAGGGAGAGATTCAAGTGCAGAAGACATTGTAAAGTGGAAGTGAATTTACCAAGAGGTCAAGATAGGAAAGAGGAAAGAGTGTAGCCAGTGCAGGGGTGATGGGAAGGAGTGAGGCTAAAGAACAGAGTCAGACGTTAAAAGGCTCAAAGAAAGGTGGATGACAAGAGATTATAATCAAAGGAGGGAATTTAAGAGTTTATGAACACGGAAGCAGAATACCTGGAGATGATGGCAACAACATCCCTGTGCATAGATGAGGCGGCTGGGAAGAGCAGACGATAGCAATGAAGTTGACTGAAGAACGGGAAAATATCGGTGTTTGAGGATGCCACAATATGTATGTTGAGTATCCAGTGTAAGGGCAGGAGTTGGAGTAGAGTGAAAGGCTATGGGCCAGGCACTAACACTCACTGAAATAGGAAGGAGAAAGTCCTAGGGGTTGACAAATAGTCATTACGAGGACCTGGACTGGGAGAGAAATTTAAAGGAGTTAAGGTTGTCAAATGATGTTGGTAGAGACAGAGTCTGAAGTGGCAAGGGGAAGCAACCATGGGTCCCATCATGACCAAGGTGGGTGTAGAGGGGAGTGCTGAGGGAAAATGTAATCAGTATTGTAAAGGGTGGCCAGGGATATCACATCATCAAAAGGAAGCCAGGTGTCAGTAAGTGCCATAAGACAGAAGGAGCGAGAAAGCAAAAGGTTTAAGATAAAAGCAAGTTGCTTAATTAAAGAGCAGGCATCCCAGAGGGCACAATGGGACACTAGTGGGAGGAGGGGAAGCTCCCCAATTCTCTCATGTCAGCAACCACCACCCCCTTAGCCTCTCATCTCTACCCTACCCCGAGTTGGCCAACAGCACTTGGTTTTATACTTCTCTAATGCACTTTCATAATATTAACCATTTTAGTGGTTAGATTTTATTTGTCTACTAGACTCTAAGTTCCTTGAGGACAGGTATTGTCTTATCTTAAATTCTCTTTGCACCTAAAGCTCAGAAGTTCTTCTATACAGAATGCTTGGCAGTATACTAAGAGCAGGCTTACATTCTGGAAACCATAGGACACCACATTTTTCACCCTGCAAAGAGGCAATGTTTACAAGTGGGGTGGGAGGACCTTAAGTAACTTAACCATTAACAGAAGTAATGATTTTGCAAAATACAGGGCATAGCCAGTACAGTGAAATTGTGAGCCCTTTACAAGCAGGTTTGAGTAAAAATATATCTAACTACCAAAAGCTTATGTGAATGGAACCAGTAAGGGTTTACAGGGACATGATGCTTTGGGCTAAAAATTCCATCCAACACTTCTTACCTTGTGGTATAATCTGTTATTTTCCCATTCCAACAACTTCTGAATTGACCTTCTTGTCTATAGGAGGGAGAGGGAGGAAAAAAAGAGCCAATAGCTTTTTAGAATATGGTTTACATACATTTAATCCACCTAGGAAACTGTATTATTTAATGTTTTCTACCTATCTATAAGAACCCATTACCCCCTTCATCTCATCATCCCTTCCCCCTCCAAGGATTTCTAAGTCAGAAGAAGGACAACTGTAACACAGGCTGAAATAGCTGGTGCTGTTGGAAAAAGTGTATCCAAGTGAGTCAATCACAAATGCAAATGCACTCACTTAGTTCTTGAGATCATCATAAAAACTTAACCAAGCGTTTCAAACTGATAAACAAATCTTTTAAAAAGAACAAATCCAGGGTGACTATCTGTGTATCTCTGAACATGAATACAGCTTTAATGGACACATAACGTGCCAAGCTAAAGCTTCCCTCTGGAAGGGCTTCCTGAGAAGGAGCATGATGCCAAGGCTATGATGCCAAAGGATACCCGTGGTAAGGAGTGGGAAACCAGCAGTGGGAGGGAAAGACATGAATGATGGAAGGAATGGTCTGGGGGATGAGGGAATTCATTGAACTTCCATTTAGGAAAATGGAGAGATTTGGCAAAAGTGCCAGAATCAATAAGGGATCACGGAAGCTTCAAGTTGGAAGGGACTACAGAGACTAGTCCAAACTGTGCCTGCTAAAGAATCCCCTCTCCAAGAAACACACCTTATACTTCCAAAGCCCCTGACATCATTCCCTACTCTCCCTTCTTTAGCTCAGTATGGCAAAGAGGAGAACTTGCCTGTTCAATCATCCTCTCTGTCTCTCTCCCTCCCTCCCCCCCTCCCTGTCTCTCCCTCTCCTTCTTCCTCTCTCTCTCTCTTTCTCTCTCTCCCTCTCCCTCTCTCTCTCTTTCGCTCTCCAGTCCCCTCCTTTCTGGTCAGTCTCCTTTGGAACACCATCCTCCTCTGGCCCACTAACCATAGACGTCCCCCAAGGCTGTTTTCTGGGGCCTCTGCTTTTCTTCTTCTACACCCTTTCTCTTGGTGATTTCCTAGGGTCCCTGTGGGCTCAATAATTATGCCTATGGTGGATGATTCCCCGATCTATAGATTTGATCTTAGTCTCTGTCCTGAACTCCAGACTCCTATTACCAACTACCAGACTGCTACAAGTAGATGTGGAGTAAACGTCTCAAACTCAACACATGTACAGACTTCCCTACTGTCTAGGACACCACCATCCTTCTAGTCACCCACCTCATGACCCCAACCCTAGCCAATCAGTTAAGTCATCTTAATTCAACCTTCACCACATCATTCACAACCCATTAATACCACAAGCACCCAAGTTCAGGCCTTCCTTACTTCCTATCTGGACTGTTGCACTAGCTTCTTCATTGGTCTCCATCCCTTAACACTCTCCCCTCTCTAATC
Source organism: Petaurus breviceps papuanus (assembly GCF_028583685.1). Taxonomy (NCBI): domain Eukaryota; kingdom Metazoa; phylum Chordata; class Mammalia; order Diprotodontia; family Petauridae; genus Petaurus; species Petaurus breviceps. The sequence goes on from NW_027187236.1 coordinate 1,813,047, forward strand.
TGTCTTCCATCCAGCTCCCAAAGTGCTATTTCTGAAGCAGATGTCTGACCCTGTCAGTACCCCCTCACAAAGCTTTGGCAACTCCTTATCTCTAGCATAAAAAGTGTTTTTGGGACCCTTCAAACCCTTCACACTTTGACTGCCAATGACTTTGCCTGACTAACTTCACATCACTTCCACTCCTCTACTGGCTTGAATAGGCCACAGTGCCATGCCTTCTTTGCCTTCTCCTATCACAAGCTCTAGCTTTCTAGGTCAATCATAGTATCACTTCCTCCAGGAGGCCTTTCTTGAGCCCACCAGTGGTGACCAACATGACTTGGTACTGATGGGGCATCTATTTTAGACTGACTTTTATGCTCTTTATCTCTAACAGAATGTAAATTTCTTGAGGACAGGGGCTATCTCTTTTGGCCCTGTACCCCCAGTGCTTGGCACAGAGCAAGTATTAATAAATATTGGTTGAATATGTTAACGGACCCCGAAATCTTGAAAGAAGTTATAACTCCCATTTCCCAATTTACTTACGAAGTTACCAATGAGCAAAGGGAGGCTTCAGAAAGTGAGGTGACCACTCCCCCTCCCCCCCCATGTCACCATCCTTTGTGTACTCAAGGTTTCTGTGGACAAGTGTGAGCAGAGGATATGGGGCCCTAACCCTCCAAAATCCTCTGTCTGAAGTTCCATCTTGACTTGAAGTGGCCTGACCCACTTCCGCTTGGTCAGAGGAATGGCAGCCAAACACTGGTGGGGGTGGAGGTGGCTCAGCCTGCCCTAATCATCTCTTCCAGCCTGAACCAGCAAGAGGACTCCCAGAAGACAAAGGCAAGTCTGTGCATACTGTGTATGAGGAAGGGAATCTCCCAGAGGCAATCTATCTGGCAGACAATGTTTGTGGGATTCAGAGTTACTTGTAGCATGGGACAAAGAGCCCCGGGAGGTAGAAGGCATGGCTTCGGATGGCAACCTTGACACTCAGCAACTCGGTGACCTGTACAGTAGATAGTGCTAGACCTGGAGTCAAAAAGACTCCTCTTCCTGAGTTCAAATCTGAGCTCAGACACTGCCTAGCTGTGTGACCCTGGGCAAATCACTTCACCCTGTTTGCCTCAGTTTGCTTATCTGGAAAATGATCTGAAGAAGGAAACAGCAAACCACTCCAGGATCTTTTGCCAAGAAAATCCCAAAGAGGGTCACAAAGAGTTGGATATGACTAAAACAACTGAATGACAACACCCCAGGGAAGGTTATGCAGAACGTGTCTGGCTCTTGTCACACTATATAGACATAGCCACACTTCTAAGCCCAGCAAAGGTAAAGACAATTCATTCCTTCAATTGCTTGACAGCAACTGTGCAGGGTACTATGCTCAAAGCTGGGGGTATCGAGATTAATAATGAAGAGGGCGGTATTTCATGGCTAAGCCAGGGAGGGGGAAACTACATGAGAAAGGCTAGCTAAGGAAACTGGAATGATAGAAGTCCCTGGGTTTTTGGTCTAGACCTGTGCTTCATCCATGCAGGGAACTTTGGGTGTAGACATTCCTTCCACTGGTGCAAATGAGCAACTCCTTTCTAAGCCAGGCAACTGCCAAGGCACCTAAGGAGTATGTGGTGGAGGCAGGAGTTGGCCCCCCTGGTCATTGTTCCCCCTCACCTTTTCCAGACTTCCCCATGAGTCTGGCCTTCTTTCTCTTCTCCACTTGTGATGATCCATCCAGCATTTCCACACCTCCTTCCCTCTCTCTTTACCTCAGGCTCACTGAGTCCCTGTCTTTCTTTAAGGTGTGGCTTAGGCAACATCTTCTATATAAAGTCATTCCTGAGCTTTCCAGCTCTTCAGTATCTTCCCTCCCAAACCACCTTGTATTCAAATGCTCTGTGTATGCACAGGAGCATATGGATGGAGATACACATGCATTTATCAACTTTATATCTATGCTGGATATATATGTATATTATTTATACATATATACCTATGTGTGTGTATACACACACACACACACACACACACACACACACGAATGTAAGTGGTTTCCTTCTTTGTCCCTCTATCTAAAGCGGCCAGCACACAGTAGGTGCTTATAAGTATTTGAGGACTGATGGAGCAGAGATTCCAAGGCTGTAGCCCTCTATCCACTGGGTCAATACAAAAGGACAAAACATGCTCTGTAAGGCAAGACTGGAGGGCCACACCATGTTACAACTGCCTAGAACACACTTAATGTCTCTCATTTCAAAGACTGAAATGGAAGTTGGGGACTCCAAGGTTATCCATGCGCTAAAAAATTCTGCCCTTTTGTTTCTGTAAAGCTGATGCTAAGAGTTTTTTTCTTCCTTTTTGGCCTTTAAACATGCCAACAGAACCAGAACTAGATCAGCCTGTCTATACTTTAAGGGTCAATTTCCTCCATCTGCATGTGTACAGCACATCCATTCTCTCTATATTTCTTTCTCTCCCTCCTTCCATCCCGCCCTCTCTAAAACTTACTCAGGATAACTGAAGATAAGTTAAGAATAGGCAATATGGCCAGGTCTAGAAACAGATCTACAATTACTATTGTTCTTTTGAGTAATCTAAGGCAATAAGCATAGGCTAACTGGGTCCTCAGAGACCATGCACTGTTCAGTTAAGGAAGCCAAGCTTCCAAGAGGACTGCCAACCATGCAGTCCATGGAGGAGCCAGATTCTCGGCCAAATCCTCATACTCCAAATCTTATACCCTTTCCACTGAGCCATGCTGCCCTGCATGAGAGATTTGTGAAAAGGCCCTGCTGAGGCTTGCTACCAGTGAGAAGGCCAATGACAGACTTTCAGCAGGAGCCACAAACTAAAGAGTGTTGTGTGTTTAATAAAATCTTAGTTCCTCCATACAAAAAAATTCATTTAGGCATGTTAATCAGCAGAAGTGTATATGATCCTAAGGGCCTTTCTATTTTAAATCACTAAGTACTTAAGTCCATGCATTAGGACATTTATGCTGCAAGTTAAGAAAGAACCTGGAATACCATTGGTAGAAAGTATGGAGCAACAGGCAAAGTTTGTAGTGAACCCCACTATGTTCATCCTTCTGCCACAGCCTAGAAATTGTGATTCCTGACCAATGAGCAGCAACATCTCAGGGACAAGAAACTAAAGAGTTTCGAAGAGAAAACCAAGAAAAAGGCTCTGAATAAACAGAGAAGAACCCTGACCTGGATCCAAGGGCTGGAGGATAAAAGAATATGACACAAAGAAGGATGGAAAGAGGTCCACAGAACACCAGGAGATTGACAAAAGAATCCCTGTGGAGTTCAACAGAAAGTTCACCATGGTGGCGATGACTCTCTGCTTATCTGAAAACAAGAGAGGCATCTCTCTTCCTGGGGCGTGAAGCAGAACAGGAGTGAGTCTCCAAGGTTTGTTAAAACAGATGACTACTACTACTCATTCCTGGCAATTGTACAAGGAGGCATCTACAAGGAGGTGTGGCACAGCTGGCCTCCAAGCCAGGAAGGCCTGTGTTCAAGTCCCTCTTCTGATACACACACTGGCTAAGTGACCCCTCAAGGCATTAGGCGATGCCCTGATATTCTTAGTGGCAGAGAAAGTGCCAAGCTGCACTGGTAGAGAGAGCTTTCTATACCAATGACATCACTTGCCCTCTTCCAGAGCAGGGCTAGGACCAAGAAAAGGCATTATTTTGTATTTATGTTCCTGTGTACATCTGACATCCCCTAGCAGACTGGAATCTCCCTGAAGGCAGAGGCTAGTTCACGTGCCTTTGGGTCCCCAGTGCTCAGTACACAGCATAAACTTGATAAATTTCTGTTGCCTTGAATGACTGAGGAGACTGGTGGCAGAGTGTTTTAGGAAAACCACAGTTGTGTCCAAGGAATGACTGTACTGGCTTTAAAATGAGGGCCTACACATGCCTCTGCTTGAACAAGCTGCACTCACTCTTTTGTTGAGACAAACCACAGGCCACAGACTGCACCCCAAGGTGCAGCAGCAACACAGGCAGCCACACAGTAGCCACTTGACACTGACTGGAAGGTTCTTCTGTAAGCATCCGTTCACACGGCCAATACTGGTCTTGAATTCTTCTGGGGCCACCTGTGGGGGAAGCAGAGCTCTTCAGTGATGTGCAGATGATGAGGTCCCAAATCAAAGTCTTTCACCAAGGCAATTATTTTAATCACATGCAAAACAAATGTGGCTAGTGTCCTCTTCCATCTCCCACAGAATTATAGACAAGACGCTTAGAAGATGTTAAAAAGTAAAAGGATCTAAGGCCATTTACACAGAAGTTAGTCAACTTTTCCAATAATGGAGGAATGAAAAGCAAGCCAGTAGAAGGAAAGTAACCATTAGTGATATTTATAGTAAATAATAATATTAAATAACCCCCTTCAGATCCCAGGAAATGGGTATATGCCTGTTTTCTTACCATTTGTCCTCACAAATAAGAATGTTTTGTGTAGCATTCATTGATTCTAATTCAATATGCCAGACACTGCCAAAGGGACAGGAGTAATAACTGAAAAAAAATCAAGCTTTTGGTGGTCTCTCAAAATTCAGGGCAAGAGGCAGCCTGACACAGAGGCAAGAAAACTGAACCATCCAAGCTTCACTCTACTGCTGAACAAGGAATGCTGAGCAAGTCACAGGGCCATAGGGTTACACACTTCAAGCTGGAAAAGACTTTGAAAGTAAAGTCCAACAACCTCCTCATTTTGCAGAGGTGGAAACTGAGTCATGTTACCTCTCTTCAAATTTAATGGGGAACGTCTTTAAAGTCCAGAACACAGGTTTCACCAGTAGGTATTTAACTATATATATACACACACACACACACACACACACACACACACACAAATGTATATATATGTATGTATATATGTGTGTGTATATGTGTTTATGTGTATGTGTGTGTGTGTGTGTATATATATATATATATATAACTGTAGGCAAAATTCTCTGTGGGAACATAATGAAACTTACAGTACCTGTAATCAGTTTAGCTGTCAATTTTCTCATGTCTAAAACACAGATTACAGTTACCTGCCAACCTCAAAGGGCTGTTTTGATAATCAAATGAGATTAACGCAGAAGAAGACAATGCCTTGTAAAATGTGTTATATAGATGCCAACTAGAATTATTATTAGTGTTGTTATTAACATTAATTAACATCAGTGTTGTATAACACTAATTGTTATTAGTGTTGTTCACAGGCTGCCTCAAAAATAAGGTGCTCCTAGGAAACATCTTCTCCCCCCAGAAAACCTTTGACATGCCAAGTAAACAGTGCTGAGCATTTGCTGAGGATTAAATTCATGCATGTTTTATTAATATGTAACATGAGAAGCTACTGCTTTGGGGCCGGACAGGAGCAGGGTGGTAAAGGATACTGAATCCAGAACTCAAAGAACCAGGTTAAAAAGCTGGTCAAATGAACTTGTCACCTGCCTGCCTTCTGTGGGCCTCAGTTTCCTCTTCGGTAAAAACGGGTGGGCTAGACTAGATCTAAGAGTTACACCCCATGAACCACAAAATGGTTTCAAATCTCTCTAGGCACTCTTGCTCTTCTTCCTTTCTTGCAAATAACCTCTGGAGTGACACCACTGGCAAGAACAGAAGCAATTTAAAAGTGGTAGGCACTATAAGCTTCATTAGATTTACAGGGAAAATGTAACCTCACATTTATTCAAGTTCATGGTACACTAAAAATCATGTACCTCAAGGTGAAATCTTTATTCTGGACTTGAGAACCAGTTCCCCTTTCACTGTCAACTTGTCTGTCTTTGTGAGTCTGGGGACCAAAAAATCCCATGCCTAGCGAACAAGTGGTGAAAGGATGCTTTGGAAAAGAAAAGGCACAAAAACACAAATCAAGGAAGGTCATCTTGGTGTCCAAAGGGCTGCACTAGCCCTCCAAACACTGTCATGCCACTCGCTACATTTCAAGCATCAAGATTACAGGCCCAGTATGAATTACGAGGATGGCAGAGACAGATAATTGCCATAGAACCCAGTACCAGCGTTTGCAGTTGTGGGGATATCTAGGATATTAAGTATATAAATAATCAGACAAGTTGTTTTGACCAGTCCACAACAACCAATTTGCTTAACTGCTTTGACTATAATTTGGTACACTGCCCACTGAATCAACAGCCTACTGTTTTGACAGGTAAGAGCTTGAAGCTTTATTTGCAGAGGAAATTTCATCGTTTGGATTTTCAGCAACATTTGCAGAGGTAAGTGTCTTAACAAAATTGAGTCCATTAAAAAAATAAGGTTCATGAAAGTACAAATTTTCATATAAACACAAAATCTGGAATTGTTTATACACACACACACACACACACACACACTTTAATTTATACAAGTGTTGGACCAGCTGAAGACCTGTAATCCTCTACTCTAATATAAAATTGGAACCAGCTTGGAGTGATTTTAACATTCTAGGTACTAATCAGAAAGTACAGTCAAAATCAAATTACAATGAAACCAATCTTGGTAGAACTTTTATTTTAAGTAATATCATGGTGATCAGAAAACACTCTACTTACTTGAGTTGCACTTACTTTAAAAGGGCTGTGCTTTCAGTGGTATGGACACTCCTGCCATGCCTTTGACTCTGGTCTTCATGAACTTCCTCCCCCACCACCCGTCTCTCTCACCAGGAGGGAGCCATTCCCTGGTGGCAGCCTCTGCTGCTGGGCATCTCCAACCTTTGGCTGGCCCCACTCCCTAGGCTTCCCAGCTTTCTCCCTTGTTAGAATACAATCAAGTCTGTGCTCTATCAACTTAGCTTTAAGGAACCTAGACAGTCCTGAGAAGACTTAAATAGCATTATGTGTTTTCAGTTTGTGTAAGGCAAAATACATTGCCAGTCTCCAAGACAGAAAATGAATTTCCACTGCCTGAAGAAAAAAATGTTTAGATAGTGTTTAATATTTCAAGTACATAAAAAGGTCTTCTCTCTGTGGGAAGCACTACGCTAGGGAGCCTAAAAAAGATCTGTGTTGTCATCCGCGACCTGTCATAAACTAGCTGGACGACCATGGGCAAATCACTTCACTTTTTCTAAGATTCACTTTAAGAAACAAGAGTCTATAAGGGTCTAAGCATCCCTCTCATCTACTTTAGAGGCTTGGGAAAACCCAGCAGTTAGGTGTGAGAAAATGTTTTGCAGGGCACAAAACGATACAAACATCTGGGCTTCCAGCCCACTCTCAGCTCCTGGGAGAACAAAAAGGGCTGAACTCCCATCACTGCTGGAGGGCTCAGGAGCTGGATGGTGGGAAGCTTGCCAAGGGTCTCTACTGATGGCCAAGGGAATGAAAAGTGTAGTTATTTCCTATGAGTGGTTCGCAGCCAGTCTCACCTGGAAGCAGTGCTAAGATGAATCAAGCACTAAACTTGGAACCACCAAGACCTATGCTTGAATCCCACTTCTAACACATGTGATCATGCACATGTCACTTCAATTCTCTGAGTCTCTGTTTCTTCCTCTGTAAAATGGGAATCACAAATACCTAAAGTATGTACATTACAGAGTTTGGTGAGGTTCAAATGAGGTAATATACAAAGCACTTTATAAACTTCAAAGGACTTCATTACCAATCTGGGCTTAAAAGGAGCTAGATAAATGTGGACAAGACCCAGTAATCTAGCTCTAGGCTGAGTGAAGCAAATAGAAACTGAAATGAAGGGAAAGGGGATGAATGTTAAAATCTGGAGTCAAGAGGTTTCGGTTCAGATCCTAGCTAATTAAATGAGATTTTCTTTCTCATGAACTCTATACTCTTAGTAGAGACAACCTGTTGCCATCCATACATGGTATGTCATTCCTTTGTACAAGTTGCTCCTGGGACAGGAGGGAATGTTCTTCTCCTCCTCACCTCCACCTCTTGAAACGTGTAGCTCCCTTAAAAGCTCTACCAAGCATCTCTCCCTAGAAGAAGCCTTCCCTATTTTCCCCCAGTTGTTTACACCACCCCCTTTTCCCATGGAAATTCCTTTCTCTCTCAATAGAGGTAGCTACAGATAGAAAAGAAGCTATTAACCAGTTTGTCTGCAAAGACTTGCATCCCTGCAGAAGCATGTAAGTTCCTTAAAGGCAGGGACTCATTTTTGGCATACTACAGGTGCCTAATAAATGCTTGCCGAATGAATGAAATGAAAATAAAAGTGTCCACAGAGGAGGTCAATGCTGGAGACAGCCCGACTGTGAGGATATCAAGAAATAAATTCTAAAGGTATTTGAAGGCAGGGAAGAAGCCAGAGGCATAGGAAAAAAATCTTTAAAGGTAATTAAGAGAACATTACTAACTGCTCACCCAGGTACCTATTTCCAATCTATATAAATTTTTATAAGAATAAATGCATTTGAAGGTATCTTTGATGAGGGAACAGGAAGGCATCAGGTAAGTTTTTGCCAGGTATAAGACACAGCCAACAACATCTTTACCATCACACAACTGCCTAAAAGATGGAGAGAATGCAAGATCCCAAGGTCGCACTATGTCTATTGTTTGCTGGCTACAAGAAAGCTCCTGATTGAGCACTACAAATTCACCTTAGAGCTAAGCTTTCCTCCAATCATGTGTCTCCCGAGCAGATGCCAAAATGAAGCAAGATTCCTTCAGAGATAAAAGAAAATTTTGCTGATTTAAATGGAGTTTTTTGCTTTAACTGAAAAATGAAAGAGTAAAACAAATAAATTAAGTTCAAAACACTCTTCCTGAATGTCTCTGGCTAGATTCTCAAGAAGAAGCCTGGTGAAGGCACAAAGTCCCTACACTCAAGTCAGTGTGCTGAGATTTCAATCCTTGTTCTCTTACTTCAAACTAAGAGACCCATAAACAAGGCACTGACTCTCTGGGCATTTGTTTCTCCATCTGTAAAATGAAGAAGATGGACTAGGTGACCTCTCAGGTTCCCTGCAGTTCTGAATTCTCCAAATTAAGCTTTCAGATTCAATGTCCTTTGAAAATAACAGATCTGTCACTTTGGGTTTGGGGGTGGGACGAAACTGTGATAAGACTGGGATATGGATGGTACAGCATGACATCATAGTAAAAAGAAGCCACTAACATCACAGACAAACTGGGATCCCCATGTGCTACCAAGTCAGAAGGAACTGAGAATTCAAAGGGACAGGAAATGACCTAACGCAGCGGCTCCAACCTTGGCTTCTTCAGATTCTCTCTGAGGAGCTATTGTAACAATATCAAAACGTTTTAATTCCCATTAATTTACAATATAAATATGTGCCATAAAAAACTTTCAGGAGGAAGACGGACCAGTAAAAAGTCGATATTTCTGTAGCCCTTTAAGGTTTACACAGCACTTTCTGCACATACGCACCCTGCAAGATAGTTCCTAGCAATCATATAGTTTAGTGCGGGAAGGAGCCTGGTGAGAGACCTGGTTCAACAAGCTAGGATTAGTCATTCCATTTTACAGATGAGGAAACTGACACTTATGAGCTATGTGACCATGCGCATGTCACTTCAATTCTCTGAGTCTCGGTTTCTTCCTCTGTAAAATGGGAATAACAAATACCTAAAGTATGTACATTACAGAGTTTGGTGAGGTTCAAATGAGGTAATATACAAAGCACTTTATAAACTTCAAAGGACTTCATTACCAATCTGGGCTTAAAAGGAGCTAGACAGATGTGCACAAGACCCAGTAATCTAGCTGTAGGCTGAGGCTCACATAAATTAGCACTGGGATTTAAGACCAATTCTCCTGAGTCCTAGCATTCCAGCGGCTCTTTCTACTATGCAGCACCCTCAATTAGGTGCAAAAACGATAACTGACATTCATATGGTGACCTAACGGTAGTAAAGCACTTTCCATACATCACCTCATTTAAATCTTCCAACAACCTTATGATTTAGATACTACTGTCAGTTTCATTTGACAGATGAGGAAACTGAAGTTCAGATAAGTTAAGGGACTTGCCCATAATCACACGGCTAGTACGTGTCCAAGGCAGGATTCAAACCCAGATTTCTCTTGATTACAGGTCTAGTATAACTATCTAGGATATTCACTACTACGCAAAAAAAAAAACACCAGATTATCTCAGAGCATGGATCTGTATGAGGGAAAGGGGAGGAAGGTTTGGTCACATGATAATGTTCTACAAATAAAGAAAGGATGGCTGCAGAAAAGGAGGGGATTTAGGTATAATCACTGGTCAAGGGACAGACATTTAGTCATTGTGTCCATTCAGTGTATTCAAGTTTTAGTTTATCAACAGTGAGCTGAGACTTCTGAAACGGTCATCTTTTTACTTTACTTTGATTGTCCTTGGCATTCAAACGTTAATACTTTCAAATTTTATATCATAACTCATTTCTCCTTTAACCATTTACCTCTTCATTCTCATTTTCATTCTGTCTCTTTCTCTCCCTCCCTCTCTCTCTCTCTCTGTCTGTCTCACTCTCTCTCTCTCTCTCTCTCTCTCTCTCTCTCTCTCTCTCTCTCTCTGTCTCTCTCTCTGTCTCTCTCTCTCTCACACACACACACACACACACACACACCCTTACCCATACCCACAAGCACACACACAACTGAACTCCCCCTTGTAACAAAGACAACCATTTCAGCACAACCCAAAGACCCAGCACACACCACATTCCACATCCAGAGTGTGGTAGGAGGTCCATTTCCTCAGCTGTTCCTTGATGCCGAGATATGGGGCTGCTCTCCCTCAGATTACTGCTGTTATTGTGTATACTTCTCTTGGTTCTAATTGAAAAATTCAGTACAAACTGTTACTTACCTTCCCTGTGAGAACTGAGGGAAATTCAGTATCAAACTTGTTGCTCAAGCCAAACCTTGAAAACAGAGAAACAAAACATATATTCTACTAAACTTCTTTTAATTTACTTTTAAAATCATGTTACTTTAATAGGCTTCGATTTTTCTGCATAAATCCATTGGCTACGATTTTGCAAATTAGCTGAGATAATGCAGAGTTCAAAAGTTAATCTGGGAAGTTTTAAAAATTATACCATATGAGCTCAAACCGTGGAATGTTAATCCCAATTAAGTGCATGAGCATGGCAACAAGGAACAAAGTCAGATTCTAACTGAAGTCTGCTTTTTCTAAGTAAGTTACAGAAATGCTGATGTGCATCCAGCAACCTCTCAATGTCAGAAGAAAATGCTTTTCCTTCAACATGTTCAGTTTCCTCAGTGGCAGTCAGGTATTCTTGGGGTCTGGGGGGGGGGGTAAGGACCAACCCATCCAGTTTCTGCCCCAAATACTGAAAGGCCTTTTACCAGACTACCTACTCAATTTTGAAGGCAAGCATGCCACCCGATCTCCTCCTGAAACCTACCAAATATTCCTGAAGAAACCCTTGTGAATTCCCTGGCCCCAAGGCTACACCTTCATCTTCTGAACTTCTACAGTAATGAAAAGTCCAGAATCACAAAGAAGTTGAGACCTCTGTATGGAAAATGATTATATTCTACCAAACTGGGCTAAATTCGACAGCACAGATTGCTGGATTACAACCAATAACAAGTTGTACTAGATTGAAAATTCGAGTATGGGAGACATACGTTTCTAATTCCTGTGACCAACACAGCACTTCTCACAGGGCCTTATGGATACATGAGGCATTCAATGATGAAAATGAATGTTAAAAATTATTTTTACATGTAATAGGAAAAAATACTAAATTAAAAAAGGGTAACAAAAAATACTTTTTGGATGAATGACAACAGTATTGCCTCCATTTAATTAATCTAGGAAATCATATGCTTTATATAGCATAGAGTCTCTCATTTATAGTAGGTTAAATATGGTATTTGTGGTCAATTCTATTTTTTTTAAAGCAATCAGGGTTAAGTAACTTGTTCAAGGTTACACAGCCAATTATTTCTGGGTGTGGTGCTAAGTGTCTGAGCCCGGGATTCAATCTCCAGGTCATCCCGACACTGGAGCAGGTACTCTTACTCACTGAGCCACCTGGCTGCCCCTAAGCAATTGGGGTTAAGTAACTTGCTCAAGGTTACACAGCCAGGTGTTTCTGGGTGGGTGCTAAGTGTCTGAGCCCGGGATTCAATCTCCAGGTCATCCCGACACTGGGGCCGGTGCTCTTACTTGCTGTGCTACCTGGACGCCCCAAGGTCAATTCTATTTTTAAATGGGCATCAAGTCATTGTTATGGTCTAGAACAGGAGTGGGGAACCTAACCTCCTATTATACTATTATTTCTAAGGAGGAAAAAAAATCAGATTACACTTCAAACAATAAAACCTTCTTGCCTCTCTGCCTCTTGAACCTTTTCCCATCCTTTAAAGTCCGGTTCAAATACCACCTCCTTCAAGAAACTTCTCCCAATTCCCTCAGTCCTCAGGCAGTAATGATGTTCTCCCCACCCACATCTCTGACCCTCATATAGAACCTTGTTTGTACCTACCTCCCTTATGTGTTTATGTACTGTTTTAGGTGGCATAAGTGGAGGGCTGGACCTGAAGTTGGGAAGACTTTAGTTCAAATCCCACCTCAGACACTAGCTGTGTGACCTTGGGCAAGTCACTTTACCTCTGCCTGCCTCTGTTTCCTCATCCATAAAATGGGGATAACAATAGCCTGCCTCAAATATAACCTACCTCAAAGGGTGGTTGTGAGGATCAAATGAGATGTTCGTAAAGCACTTTGCAAACCTTAAAAGCACAATGTAAGTGCTAGCTATGATCCTTTTGTATTATTATTAGTAATGTATATCTGTGCCTTACCCTCCAGTTTCTGCTTCTTGGGGACATGGGCTGGCTTCTTGGTATTGTACCACAGGCTCTGAATGTAGTAGGGGCTTAACAGATGTCTGCTAAACTGAGAAGTCCAAATAGCCTTCGCTTCCCCAGATACTCATTTAATCACTCAAGTCAACCCACATGACCTCATTTGTCACCTTGACATGTCCAAACTATGGGCTTCTCTAGTAAAAGAAGGAACTCCCCTGTTAGAGTGGCCAAAATGCAGTCCACAAAGGAAAATCGTCCTAGAAGCATGAACCATGGGACATAGGCTTGGTGGGGATCTGAGAGGGATTGTTCTTTGAGAAAGACCATGGGGGCCAACCCAATGTTACCACTTTCCTTGTAGATGGAGCAGCAGAAGCAGAAGTATTATCAGCCTCCAAAGAAAGAGATGAATCCAAAAAAAGAGACATGTAGCAAGTCCAATGTGTGTCAGGTCACCCAAACTTTGTAACCATCATGTCACTTTACATTTCATGAAAAATGGTGTCAAGGCAATGGACTGACCCCAATCAAAGAAGGGGTAGTTTGTGTTTCCTCAAATGAGGAAAGTGACAGAAATTGGACATTTTGAATAGCTGAAGGAGTTATATGAAAAATCATGTTTAAAAGGGACCAAAGAATTTTTGGAGAAACTACAAGACAGGAAATAACCAAGAAACTGTCAACAAGCTTTTCAAGGCTAAAATTCTGGAAAGTAACATGTCACCGAAGAGTCATTTGTTGGATTCACATTTGAACTTCTTGGAAAATACAGGTATAATCAGTAATAAGTCTAAGGAATGTTTCCATCAAAAAAATGCCCCCAATGGAGAAACTACCAATCCTAAGGGGCAAGTGGAGTCCAAGCATAGCATGGCAGAGCTCAAGTGAGCCTCAGAGCCAAATACAACTGGCAATCATTGGTTGCTACAGTCTAATTAAGTTCAATGAGCAATTTTGATTCACTAAGAAACAATTTTAAAATATAAAACCGTGAGTTCTGTGAAAATGTTGTGTGGGTGACAGACAAAAGTTGAAGCTGTATTTCAAATCTGAACAAAAGCTGCATTTAAAAATCAGAACAAAAAATAATATAAAATTCACCTACAATCCTAGAACCTACTTTTTATGTGTAACAGAAAAAGGCTGTCCAGTGTTATAAGCTCACATCACCATGGTATTTTGAGGTTTACAAAGCACTTTCATCACAATAACCCTGCAAGGTGGGTAGGCCAAGTATTCTCTCCATTTCAGAGAAACAGAAAGTAGGCTCCCGGAGCTAAGTAACTTGTCCACAGTGGAACATCTCACCAGGGGCAGGGTTCAAACCCGGGTCTCTGGTGTTCTTTCCATTACCAATACACAGCTCTTAATGCTATCTATAAATATTCACACAGAGTAACAAACCTAATACCAAAAAAAAAAAAATCCAAGGCCTGGGGTTTGCTTTGTGGCAAACACACAGTTATTATAGTATTGAATTTACAATTTACAATGACATACTCATCTGAGAATCTGGAACATAAATATGTAACAGAATAAAGGTAATCATTCCGTCTGTTATGATAGAAACATTTTAAAGCATTAATCAAGAAGGCTTCATTTAATCTACTTTCCCACAAAGAAGCTTTTTATGTGACTCAACCTCAGAGATAGCCCTGGGCTCCATTCTAAGAAGGTTGACCCTACATATTTTAATCACTGATGTATTTCAAATTCTTCCTAAATACTAAAAACTAACCAAAGGTAAGAGTTTTAGTAAAATGGGTTCATACAATTCCGAGCTAAGAAGGAACCTTGGGGAGTATTTAGTCCTTCGTCCTCATTTTACTGAGAAAGAACACGGGACTAAAAAACTTTATCTTCATGGGCTCCGATTGCTTTAAGACAATTTCCAAGAATTCAGTATGCTACAAAACCCAGCCCTGCCTGTACTTTGATTAACAAGCATCTTCTCTCTGGAGGCAAATTTACAGCTAAAGAATGAAAAGCAGCATCATTTGAATGGTTAGTGAGTGCTCTGCACTGGCTAAACACCAACTCTCAATGGAAATGGGGTTTTGCTCATCTTTCTAAATAATATATAGACAAGTCCTTCTGATAAGATACATTGTGCTCTATTTATAAACCCTGTACATTTTTGGTTAAAACGGTTTGCCATGAACATAATACCAAATAACGCCGTTTGCATTCCTTTTCTAGGGTGATATTTGGGCATTTCAAGCCTGTCACAATCTGGCGCCAGCCTGTCTTTCCAGGCTGATAACACATTACTTCCCCCATTCGCTATATTCCAGTCAAACTGGTCTGCTTGTAGCTCCCTGTACAGAACTGGAATGCTCTCTCTCCTCACTTCAAGAGGCCTTTCCCAATTCCCCCAGTCACTCGTGCCCCTTTCCAAATCAGTGTACTTTGGGGGGGGGGGGCATATATTGTATGCTGTATAGGAGAGGGATGCTGTAGACAAGATAGAGGGCCAACTGTCAAGCCAGGAAAACCTGAGTTCCAGTCCTGACTCCAACTGGCTGGGAGACCCTAAGCAAGTCACAACTTCTCAGATCTCTCACCAACTGTCTAAGAGATGATAATCTCCAAGGTTTATAATCTCTAATTGCAGAAAAGGTATCAACCCACATTTGTAGGCATTGTCTATACCAGGCCGGGCCAGGCTTTCTCCCTTCCTCTTCTATCTACTTCTTTATAAACGTTACATCCTCCAGGAGAACCTAGCACAGTGCTTGGCACATAATCGATACCAACCAAATGCTTGGTGATATTTTAAGCCTTAATGTATTATGGACACACTTTAAATCATCACACTAGATTTATTTTGCAAAATGATTTTTTGAAGTTGCTTATTTTGATCTCCCACTAGTGATAGATAATGTCTAAAATACAGTCCTAGAGTTGAATTTACAGAGGCTTCTCTAGACCTCCAAAGATCCAGTTACTCTCCCAGCCCTTAACTCTTCAAGATTGCTTCACACACTTATTCTCTTCTCTGCATGAGTTTCACTTTCTTCCTGCTTTCAAATAAGCACAGAAAGTAGCCTTTATCTGCTGCCTTCCCAAATGGCCAGCACTTTACTAAAACTTCTGAGTACACCACCAGTGAGGACCATTTTATGGACAAATTCAAGGACCTTTTCTACCTATGGCAGCACAGTGACAACCTCCTCCTTAAAACTAGCTTCTATGATCAGACCCCTCCTTTGGTGCCTTCTTTTTTTTTGGTTTGGATTTCTTTTTCTTTTTTTTTTATCTCCTCCCAGACCCAATTGTGAGTATTATCCAAAGCTCAGTCTTTGGCACTCTCAAAACTGTGTCAGAATGCTCATCTGTTTTCACAGGATCATGGAGCAAGCCCATCCCTCAGCCATTCCATCCAAGTTCCTTCCATTTGGCTGAGAGTAGAGAGGTCAACACCCTGGTTAGTCCTGGGAGGCCTTTACTGCCACGTGGCAGGGACAGAAAAGATTTCTGATGGGGAAAGGCAGCAGCCCAAGCAGGATGGAATAAATGAAGAGCCAGGACTAACCTTGGGGAGCCAGGGAGAGGTGAAAACAGATTAAAGGGAGTAAGGCACATATGGAAGAGTAGAGAGGGGCAGGCCTCAGCCCGTCACCCTCCAGGAGTTGTGAAGCTACAGTCCCTTCTCTGATCTTTCTCAAAAGTATCCCATCAGATCAGTTATCTAGCTATTAAAAAGTCCATTATCTAAGTCCTGTGAATGAGATCAACTCAACATAAGAAAGGGAAACCCCAAACGTAGAGAATGAGCAGTTTTGAGCATGGCCCAGCTCAGACTCTTACACGTATACAGAACCCAGGGATGGAAGGCTTAGGCCAGTGGGAGGGAACTCTCTGGTGAACAGTGTAGCCACTGGGAACACCAAGTCAAACCTGCTATCCTCTGACGTAGCCACTTGGCTGCTAGCTATAGGGTGGTGCTGCTACCTGTTACCAAGAGAGATTTTGATTTTTTGCAGCTAATGGTCTTCTGAGCCCCAGTAGGCCAAGGAGTCTATATGACACTTCCTAGAATGGTAATTAGTGAAGTAACAGCCTGCTTCTCTATTTTCTGCAGAAATCAGGGGAACTGGGAAGGCGTGGATGGGCACCACAGTGTCCACCTAGGACACACACCATTGTCACAATGGCATCAACTATGACTGCCAAATCCCTCATGCTAGTCCTGTCTTTTCATTTAAACTCCAGTCTCTGGCTTCAAACTTTCTGTCATCACCTAAAACTCCACATGCTCTCTGCCTCCATCAGACCATCAGATGGAATACTGTGTTCAGTTCTGAGACAATGGTAAACTGGAGATTGACCAAAGGAAGGCAACTGCAATGGGGAGATGCCTCAAAGTCATACAGCCCCAATACTGGTGGAAACCTACAGAACACTTGGAGGATCACAGCCTGCAAGTACTTGAAAGGCTATAACATTGAAGAGGTTTATTTTGTTTGGCCTCAGGAAGGAACAGGGGAAAATGGCCAAGGCAGATTTCCCAGGGAGAGAAGAAAACATTTAGAGCCATCCAAAAGCAGAATGGGGCTGCCTCTGAAGGTGCTGAGTTCTCTAACGTACTATACCAAGTCTAAACTCCTTTGCCTGGCTTTGGTGGCCTTCCCATAATATGGGGAGCCTACCTTTCTCAGTGTGCTTTTTACTACTCCCCAACATGCTTCTCCCACTCTACTCCCCTTACTTCTGCACTGTTCCTTGAACAGGGAGGGCTCATGGTACTTTTGCACAAAGGTTATCACCCTCACATCTTTGGGCCTCCCCAAGCTCTCCTCTCTCAGAATGCTCTCTACTTGTGGCCAGAGTCCCATGATTTCACTGTTAATTATATAAAGCTGTACTAAATGTACAGTGTTTGCGTGTGTGCACCCTACAGCCTCCCTGAAAGCAGGGACCACTTTCAGACTTTATCTGCATCCTCACAGCATCTAACACAGCACACACCAAACAGGGGCCAGTTACTGTCATTTTCACACCAGTTCATACATTCAACAAATATTCCATCTAGCATTCAGTAAGTCGCCATGTGGCAAGCAGACAAGCAAGAAAGCAGTCCCTGTCCTTAAGGAGCATGCATTTATGAGGAAGTAACATTAACAATTACGATTAAATAAAATCTGGATAAGGTCATTTGCGGAGCTCAGAAATGGTGGTGGCATCTGAGCCGATAGAGAAGGATTCTCTATTCTAAGAGGAGGAGGGGAGGACACAGAGCATTTTAGACAGAGGAGCAGACCAGTCCAAAAGTACAGAAGCAATGTGTGGAGAACAGTGAGCAAAGCTGATTTGGATGGACCCTCAGGTAGGTGAGGGAGAATGATGTGTTCTAAGGCTGTAAAGGCAGCCTATAGCCAGACTATGAGGGGCTTTAAATGCTAGAGAGAGGAGTCTATGTTTGATCCTGGAAGCAAGAGGAAATCCCTGAAATTTCCTGAGCAAAGGAATAGCATAGTCAGACCTGAGCTGCTTTAAGGAAGAAATAGGAGGGGGGTTAGGTTAAGACTCTGACCTCCCAGATTTTTGTTCTTATGGGAAAGGTCACAAACTCAAAGAGCTATAATACATATTACATAATAAGTGCAACTGAGAATTATAAAACAAAGGGTTAAGTAAGGTGCAAAGGGCAAAGTCATTATGGGCCATTGTAATCAGGAAAGCCTTCCCCGGAAAAGGCCCCATCGGTGTTGGACTTTAGAGGACCAGAAGAAACTCGCCAAAGGATATACTGCCCAGAGAACCATGTCAACTCTTTGTCAGATATTACAGTTCTATGATTCCAAAAATGGCAAACTAATCCTCAAGAGATTAAAATTATGATCACTATCCAGCAATGATTACTGAAACAACCAGGGCCATGACATTTATGTTGATGGTCCTCATTAGAGACTATTAGCTACCAAAACAATATTAAACATAATGAGCTTTAGGGACCAAAGCTTAAGTAGCACTTTGCCAGGTTCAACAAGCAGCCCCAGATGGATGGACCTCCTAACGGGCCCTATGGAAAACTTCCTCAGCACCACAAAGTGGCAGCACAGCCTCTCCTATGATTCCAAATCACTAGAGATCCCAAGAGAGCACCAGGGGTACCAATGCTATTGGTTTATTACTATGTTTTACTTAGTAATTTACTTACTATGTCAAGAGGCTCTCATATAATAGAAAGAAAATACGGGGGCAGCTAGGTGGCGCAGTGAGTAGAGCACCGGCCCTGGAGTCAGGAGGACCTGAGTTCAAATCTAGCTCAGACACTTAACACAAAAACTAGCCTTGTGGCCTTGGGCAAGTCACTTAACCCCAACTGCCCTCCAAAAAGCAAAAAGAGAAAAAAGAAAATGTACATGGAATAAAGAAATTAAAGGTGTGGTTCTCTCTCATCCACCCATTTTGAAAACATCTAAGACCAAGTTATTTTTTAAAAATCTGGAATAGATGAAACATCACCAATTCCTGTTTGCTCATGAAGGATGTCTACTGGGCCAAACCCAGCTGGAGAAATTCTGCTGAAGCCCTGTGTGGCCAAGCCAGTCTATACTAATGTTCCAACGGTATGGTGAAGGGAGTGCTGCTAACTCTGGTTCTATTCTGTACAGCTATTTCCTCTTCCCCACGGAAATAAAGACAAGCGTTTCACCCCACTGTAGATGGAAGGGCCCTACAGATACAATATTCCTCAATTCTCAGGAACCTTGCAAAATATCCACCTTGTAGAAACATGCCTTATCAGATATTGTCCCCAAGTCAGTGGTCCCTCCACCACAAGCATCAAGTACTTGAATCTGTGCAGAAATGCATAATTTAGGCAAATTCATTTATCATTCTTTATTCTCTATTTGATGACCTCACTTAATTAAATTTTCATGTTCCTATTTATGCATTCTCCAAGAACTGATTCCAATTCACTGTAAATGAGTATAGACCAGGGGTGGCTAGGTGGTGCAATGAATAGAGCACCGGCCCTGGAGTCAGGAGGACCTGAGTTCAAATCCGGACTCAGACACTTAACACAAAAACTAGCTGTGTGACCTTGGGCAAGTCACTTAACCCCAACTGCCCTACCTTCCCCCTCTGAAAAACAAAACAAAAAAAAGAGAGAGATTGACTTTTATACATTAAAAAATAGTCATTAAAAAAAGAGTATAGACCATTAATGGCACAAATCTATGAAAGTACAAAGTAATGCCAAAAGATGATTTGCAAATAAACATCACTTAAAATATAGGGCTAAATGTCTACAAAGCAGGAAGAAAAGCAACCAAATTAAAAGAACTTTCTTTTTATTCCATACACAGATTCATAGCGTCAAATGGGCCCCTTAGAAGTCCAACCTACTTCTCATTAAGAATCTGTGATAAATGAACACCCAGTCCCTGTTTGAGCACTGGCCAATAATGGGGAACTCACTACCTTCCCAGGCAGCCCACTCCACTTTCGGACAGCTGGAGTTGCTAGAAACTTTTCCCTTCTCCTTCAACTGTTCTGATCTCTAGGACATTAAAAAGCTGGGGAGGGGGCGGGAAGGGAAAGGATAAAGGATTGGTGAGTGGCCTGGAGATAGTGCCGTTCAGAAATCATCTGAAGGAACTGGGAACAAGGTGAACCCCACTTCCAAGAGAGGGCCCTTCAAATTCTTGAAACAAACATAACCCCCATTTTTTCTTCTTCAGGTTAAATGTCCCCAGTTCCTCCAAATGATCCCTGAATGGCACTAACTCTTGGGCACTCATCAATACAGTACCCTTTCCTTCCCCCCAACATGGCTGCAGTTTTTTAATGTCCTTCCTAATAGACGGCACCTCGAGCTAGACACAATAGCCCAGATGTGGCATGGCCACAAATAGACTCGTTCTACATCCATCCTTATGAACTGTTATGTCTTTGTTTGATACCGCTTTACATGACCAGCATGCTTTGGGTCAGTTTTCTAATGACAAGGTCTCACAAATAACACCTCCAATGTCAAACATGGAGACTTTGGACGGGTTTTTATTTGCCCTCCCCCCAATTAAAACTTCGTGATTGAGAGCATGGAATTCAAGTACTTGATAGTTCCATAAGGGCTCCACTCTATACAATTTATTTGGTGATGCGGAAAAAGGCCCTGATCAGATGTGACTTTTGGTTAATGGGGGGGGGGGGCAGCCCAGGGTTTCATCTTCTCTTTTACTTACTTCCCTCTTCCAAATCTGAGCACCACCTACCTCACAGGACTTTGGTAAGAGTTCTCTCAAAACTGACAAGAACTCTGTCTGGGAGCTGTTTCACTAGACTTTTCTCAGGACAGAACATACTCCCTCTGCCAGCCATAGGCTCTGGGCCTTTTCAGCACAGAAGCTACCACTGTTCACACTGGGTTGACAATGTCTGAGAGCGAGGACCACCCCCCCCCCGCCTCAATTCAAGGAGCCTTTGGGGAAGATGCTATGTTAGAGCATAATCATCATCATGTTATGTTATGCTATATTCCTCGCAGACGTGCTATGTTATATGCTCTTTCTATTCAAAGAACACATAACATATATTTGAGGTAACATCCATTTTTTTTAAAGATGAAGAAATTAGAGATGCAAAAAAAGCAACTTAAGAGCATTTTGATTCAATAAACCTTTATTAAGCACCTACTATGTGCAAGGAGGCACTGTGCCAGGCTCTCAGAAAGGTACAAAGATTAAAAAGAAAGGGTGCCCACCCTTAAGGAGCTTACATCACAGTCTGTGGGGAAATAAATACAACACATAGACATTCACCAAGGGCTCAAATATGAAACAGAACCCAATGGCCCATCTCTGCTGGGCTCTCAAATCCTCAGTGGCTGCCTGCCCACTGTTGCCCAGAGTTCAATGTCTCCTGCCTGGCATTCTGAGTTTCCATAACAAGGTGCCTGCCCACCTCCCCCCCCACTCTAAACCAGCTCTATCCACACCCTCCTCTCTGCCCCTACAAACATATCCTGGGGCTTCCCGCCTCCCATTTCTGGGACTCTGTTCATGGAACCCAAGTCCCTCTCTATTTTCCTCTGCTAAATTCCAACCCAGCCTCCAAAGCCTACTCAATTGCTACCTCTTCCAGGAAGCCTTCCCGACCTCCCTGCTTGATAAGGACTCTTCCCCTGAAGCTTACCAAGCACTTGATCGTGTCCCTTCCAAAGAGCTGAGGTCCCATTTTGTAGAGAAAATCACAAGCACAGATTCTCTCACACACGACTGCCAGCTTAATAAGATTGCTTCAAGTACAGCCTTAGCTCCATTCCTGGAGGTGCTGATACTGTTATTTCCTGTGCAAAAACTGCTTCTGATACAAGAACTTGGCACAGTGACTCAAGCAGCCAAAAAGCATTAACTGAGTGCCAACTATGTGCTCAGCACTGTGAGAGGGCCTGTAGGGGACCTATTCATAGCAGCACTAGACAGTGCTGACTATGAATGTAATTGGAGTTCAGCAATGCTACGGAGCTCAAGTAGATCACAAGAATCAGGACTGGGAGGAAGCTTATAGATACTTGTGTTCTCACAGGGTGTCCTTAATATACCCACAACCACTTGGGGAAACGACTCTTCACCAGAGAATTACCCTCTAGCCTCCCCCTACCCCTTGGTCTACTCAAGTCCTTACCAGGGCTTCAAGGCCCAGCCCAAGTGGTCCCCCTTCCATGAAGGCTGCTGTCACAGCCTTCAAGGCCCACTAAGACCCCCTTTCTCTAAACTACACTTCCAGTCTGCACCAAACAATTCAGCATTTAATTATATGTTATCTTATACTGTTTGAGGATTGTTTCATGAGTTTGCATTTGACTACACAGCAGAGGTTCTTAACCTTCTTTGTGTTTTGGACCCGCTAGGCAGTCTGAAAAAGCCTATGAACAAACCCCTTCTCAGAACCACGGTTTTTAAATGCATCACATAAAATACAGAGGATTTTGAAGGAAGTCAATTTTATTGAAATATAGTTGCCAAAATAAATAAATATATATATATATATATATGAATGCTTATTTTTTTTTTAATTTCACAGATCCCAGAGCTTAAGAACCCTTAATCTAGACTGTCTCTTCTCTGAGAAGGACTATAGTTTAGACTTTTTCTTGGAATCTATCATCCAGTCCATTGGCCACTAGCCCCAGAAGGGCCCACTGAGGTCATGTGCTTTCCACAAACCCCCAAACTGGCTGCAAGTCAAAAGTACCACCATAAAACAATGAGTGAACAAGCATGGGGGCCACTGTGTTGGTGGTGTTAACTGACTAGATGGGGCGCTCAGACACCCTGCTGAGCTCTACTATGGACAGTATGGAATAGCTACTATCTAGTTATATGGTCATCAGATTTAGAGCTGGAAAGAGGTCATCTAGCCTAACACTCTCATTTTAAAGAGGAGGAAACCGGGGCCCAGAGAGGCTAAATAACTTACCCAAGGCCACACAGGGAGTAAGTAGCAGAGCCACAATTCGAACCCAGGTCTTCTGACTCCAAAGTAGGCAGATAAGGCTTCATGAGGAGGTAGGACTTGAGCTGGGCCTTGAAGTGGATATGGATAGGCAGAGAGGAGGACGGGCACTCTAGGCAGGAGGAACAGCATGAGCAAAAAGCAGAGAGGCAGAAAAGGGCATGGTATGTGTAGAAGACAGTAAGATGGGCCTGAATGGAAGAAGATAAGTGCTGAGGAGTAGCCAGAAATAAGGGCGGATGGTGGGGTGGGACCAATATTATGGAGGGCCTTGAAAGCTGGGTACAGGGCTCATAACTGTTCCCCCCAAGTTAAGAGGGAAACCCAAATAGGTTCTTAAACATGAGGAAGGGGTTATTTTTTTTAATTCTGCCAGCCTTACTGTGAACAGATTAATGAGGGAAGAAGCTAGAGGCAGAGAAGATAACAAGAGCATTAGGGGAAACACAAGAGGTACCAGGGAGCTGGACTGTGATGGAAGTGAGTATGGAGAGAAAGGTGCTAACCTGATAGACCTTCTAACAAGGCATAAAGGGTGGGTACTGAACTAGAGTCAGCTCAAATGGATTATGGACTTGGGAGGCAAATTCGAATAGGAACTGAAGGAGAGGTAAAATGCAAGAGTCCAAAATGACTCCTAGGTCTGTGGCCTGGGAATCTAGGAGAATGATGCCACCATGACCAAAACCGGCTCCTCCGGGAGGGGAGCCGGCACGGGGAAAGAAAGATGAAGAATTTGGCCTGCAACAGGTTGAGTGCGAGGTGATGGTGCAACGCTCAATAAATGTTAGTAAATGACTAGATTTAGGGGAGGCAGATTTCATGGAGTTAGGAAGGTCGAGAAAGACTTCAGCATTTCTAAGTTGTCTGCTTTATACCAAGCACAGTCCTTGACACACAGCAAGTGTTCCACAAAAACTTAAGCTGAGTTTGCTCATAGGTTTTATCCAATGCATGGGAGAGGCAGAATAAAGCTACCAGAGAGTCACCAGCACCTTGGTTTGAGGCTGATCTGCACTTACACACAGAAGATAATCAATAACTATTTACTCTTAATTGATGAGGATTAACGGGTCTCTAACAATTCCTGGAAACTTCAACTTTCTTTTTCTTTTTAAGGATATCTAGCTGTATCATAATTACAGTGAAAGCCTAACCATTTGGAACTATGTGGAGGCAAAGTCAGTCAAAACTAGTAAAAGCTTCTTCTTAATAACACTACATTCCCCAAAAATATTTTTTAACCCTGCGTTCATTTGCTTAGGAAATCCTTTCTTTATAGAAAGTCCACAGAAGTTGATTGCAGCTGCACTCTGAACCCAGGGGTCATAGGGCAGGTCCTGGCCAGGCAGGTCTTTACCGTGTGGTCCTGGGCAAGGCACTTCCCATCTCTTACCCTTGATGCCTTCAGCTACATGGCCCAAGTAATATTACCTAGGTATTTTAATGTAAAATGAAGGATTTTACCATGCACAGCTGCTACTAGAGAGAGGGAGAATTAAAAGAGAACAATTCCTTCCTACCCGAATTCATATGAAAACAATCTAGGGTCTTCAGTGGCCCACAAACTCCAATGAGTCCACAATGTAATATGGCAGCCAAGACAGCAAAAGAAATCTTCCAGGCCATCCAGGGGCGCCCACTGGCCAAACCATACCTGGAAGATGGCATACAGCTCCGTGTACCAAAGAGACATGACAATGGTAAGCTGAGGTGTCTGAGGGAGGGCAACTAGGGTGGTAAAAGGCCTCAAGATCAGGCTGTAACCTGGGGTGTTGAGGCAGGAGAGAAGATAAACGGAGAACACGAGATCTACCCCCAAGTATCTGAAGGTTTGATTTAAGGGGAAGCTTAGGAGGCAATGGGTCTCCTTCTCATTGGAGATTCTTAAGCAAAGGCTGCCTTAGGGGATCAATCACCCATCTCAAGCTGGCAGGGACCCCTGAGGTAGCAAGTACCCTCTCAATTGGCAGAGGAGGAAACTCAAGGCTCAGAAAGTTAAATTACTTAATCAAGACCAGAGAGGTAACCCTCCCTCATCAGTGGCTGGGTTTGGACCTAAAGCCTCTGGTTATTTCCACTGTGCCCTGCCCTATGAATAGTTGCAGAGGGCAGGTCATATCCCAGGGGTTCTGGGGTCCTTTTCAACTCTGAGATGTGGGATTCTCTTTATACCACACAGCTCACAAGGCAGCTAGGAGTCTTTGACAAGACTTTTCTAAACCTCAAAATGCTATAATGAGTTGTTATTAGCAATAATAACAACCTTTATGTGAATGATCACAATTAGCAAAATCCCAATTAAGGTCTATGGTATCAGAAACTGCAGCAGGCATAAAGGAAGCAAAATGCTTCTAGTGCAACTACCATATGGAAACAGCACAAAAAAAAATCAAGGCTTTCTACTGCCAGTAAGACTCAAAATCCTCTCATCTTTGGCAGCCTTTTCTGCTCCTCTACTCTGAAAACATCCCTGCTCAGGAATCTGAATACCAAAATGGAGAGACAATCTCATTTGGTCACTGGCTTTTTAATTCAAAGATAATTGTGCTGCTAAATGTTTCTGTTTTTCTTCTTACCCAATCTTTGGATTGTTTTCCAAATCCTTCTAAAAAAGAGGAAAACCAAAATGGAGCATCAGGCTTCGGAGCACAAAGCTGACCAACCCTTTCCTCACATGTCAGGGAAGGGGAGACACAGGGAGTTCTTTGGGCCTCACAGTGACCTCATCTGACTCCCTCATTTTAGAGACTGGCTGGCTACCTGAGGCCCAGGGAACTGAAGTAACTTGCCCAGGGTCACAGAGGTGGTTGGTAGAGTCTCGATTTTTAATTCAAGTCTATAATACTGTATTCTCTACTTCCTATATTATATGCACAGCACTATGCTAGGTGCTGGGGGAGATACAATAAATGATATCGAACTTAGAGTACATAACCCAGTAAGGCAATATGCCATACACAAATATTACACAAAACAGAATATGATAAGAACATAAGAGGGGTGCTAACAAAGTGCTATTCAAGGCCTGGGGGACAGAGAAAGGTGAGATGGTGCTTAGGGGTTGAGTAACACTCCTTATCTCTTGAGCATTTTACTTGTCATCAAATTTTCAAAAAGATAACTTTTCTTACCGTGTCAACAGAGCTTTGTAAAAAAGGTCCTACTTGGGAATTTAAATTCAAACTTAAAACTGTGAAAAGAAACAAAGTCCTTTTCTGCATAAAAAAAGTACAGACAATGGAAAAGACACAAATCTTGGGAATAAAAAAGAAATCTGTTTGAATGGCCTGCACACGTGCACACACACACACTATCACACATACTTACACACACACACACACACACACACACACACACACATACAGAGTTTATTTTGAAGACATCAACACAAGATTAAATATTTCCTAAGACTATCAGGGTGAGGAAGGCTCATGGTAAGGTTATCCCATTCCTCACAACTAGTGAAACTTGATTCTGACAATTTAATGTGCTGATCAAAATTTTCAATCCAAGATCCGGCACAGCTGAGACATGGTACACAAGGATACTAAATAACTTTCCAGACTGCCCAGCAACCTAACATCAGGCTCCTGGGTTTCAGACCTTGGCTTCCATCCTGCAATGCATCTCATCACCTCCCCTGCCCCCCTTTAGTATTATAGAAGGAACCTTGCACCTGTCACTGAAGAAGATTCCAAGCAAAAAAGAATTGTATATTTGTATATATATATATATTCCCTTTTAATGACAGAGAAAATAGAAAGGCTGATTGTTTATCCATGTGTGGAACCAAGACAAGAAGACAAGGTCCAGTAAACACACTCTGCCTCCTTGTTCCTTCTCCACTATCTGAACTTAGCAGAAGTGCTGGTAAACAGAGTCATGGCTGCCATGAGCAGCCTTTGACAATGTCAGCAGGGCAAAGTGGAGCCAGGGCGGCTAGCTGTCAATGCCCACTCTTCCACTAACTACTTCCAGGATCATGGACAAGTCACCTCACGTTCCCCCTGAGCCTCAGTTTCCTCATCTCTCAAGGCTCTTCCAGCTCTAGATCCAAGAGCCTATGATTCTTTCATCATATGGTGATCTCTGCATTAGTCTGCATGAAGGCAATTTGTAGATTCAAAAGGAAACAGAACCATAATTCGTTTCCAGAATAAGTTCTCTCACTGGTGGTAAAAAGTAATGAAAAGAACATGGCCCAATAAGCTCACTGGCTACATTTGCTGGCTTGCTGTGGCTCATTGCTATGCAACATTCCTGGACCCCAACATTTGGAATTCAAGTTCATCAAAAAGCTGTCCCAAGAATAAACCAATATGCTATCTCCGCTATCCCCACTCAATTCTACAAGCTTTGTTCTTGTATCTTTCATTGAAAGAGAACAAAGTACAGGACAAGTCCAATCATAAGCCCTGCTAATGGGGAAAGGGTAAGTATATAAACTCATTGAAGAGTCAACAGCTCTGAGGGTATCACAGAAAGTAGAGACATAACTTGACAGAAAAGTTGGTCTGTTCCTGAAAATGTAGTAAAAGATAGTGAAAACACGATGAAAACATGATCCAGTATGTAAAGTTCCAAGTATTTACAGTCCAGACACATAACAGTGAATAAATAGCCTTCAGAAGTTCTCATGCCCCTTAGAAAAACTCCTTTGTAGCCCCTGAGCTGTGAGGATCTTTTTTTAAACTTTGGATGGCTGGCTGTTTTAATTTTCCTGGGATGACTCAGAGTTTTACAGAAGGAAAAACTACCTCCTCTAAGTTTCGATAAATGCCCCTTACTCCCAGAGGGGTACTTTCCTCATTGACCCAAAGTGACATGTGCTCTTGGGGCCTAGATCCCTCTTAAGCTGAAGCCAGCACTTAGAAAACATATGCAGCTGACCTCTATTGTAAAGGCATGTCATCCTGAGAAAAGACCGAGGCAGGGAGAGGGTCATTTTCTTCATATGACTCTTCATAGAGACATAAATTATATATCAAATTCTCTCATGTTGGGGTTTAGAAGGGTTCACGTAACTGATTTCAACTACCATCTGCAATCCCAGCAGGAGATGTCTCCCAGGTCCATTCTGCAGTTCAGAGACGTCCTGCCTCACATGAAATTGGCAACCACAAGGAAGGAACAGTGTGCTTGGATTCATGGGCAAAGCACTGACTCCAGGAGTCAGAGGACTTGGTTGGGTTCAAGCATCTCTTGCCTCATCTACACTGTCTCCGACTCCATTTCCCCTGCTTTCCTAGTCCTCCCTCCCCCCCTCCCTACCACTTGTTTCAGCTAGTGCCCTCCAGTCTAACTGTGCCAAAGGGGGCTGCCCTTGGTTTTCTCAGCTGGGCTCTTTCTGGGATTGCAGCCTCTTGTACTCCCTCCCCCTGCACTTTTCAGCTGCCCTCCCCAAACTTGGTCCTCTTTCAGGGACTGCTTTCCTCTGAGCCCCCTCTAAACTTGGCTCCCTTCAGTACTCTCAGTGCCCCCCCACCTTCCTGGCTCCCCTCAATTGTCTCAGGCCTGGCCCTCCAGTCTGGCTCCCTTTCAAAGGAAGCAGCCCCCTCTGCACTGCCCCCCCTCCAGTTCTCAGCCCTCTCCTCCCCGAAATTCTCTGAACTCCACCCTTGGAACTTGGCTCCGTTTCAGAAGAAGCAGCCCCTTTTTTTAGACTCCACTCAATTCCCTGGTCCCTCAGCCCCACCCCACCTTGGCTCCCCTCAGTTTTCTCCACCCCCCCATCCTGGCTCCTTTTCAGGGGAAGCAGCCCCTTGTTGCAGACCGCCCCCTCCCTCAGTTCAGCTCTACCCTGATTGGCTTCTTTCAGAGGAAGGTGGTCCTTCTGAGAACCCCTCTTTCTAACCTTCCCTAACTTGGCTCCCCACAACTCAACACACCAAAATTTGGCTCCCCTCCCCAATTTTTCTTTCCTTTCAAAAGAACCTTCTCAGTCCTTAGACCCCTTTTTCAATTTGATTCCCCACAGTTCTCACAGTCTCCCCACAACCCTGGCTCCCCAAGGTTCTCTCAGACCCCTGATTTAGCCCCCCACACTCCTCTGAGCTCCATCCCCCTAACCTGGCTCCCTTTCAGTGGAAGCAGCCCCCTTTTTTAGAAGCCTCAGACCTTGTCAACTTGGCTCCCCTCAATTATGAGCTCAACCTCTGCAATCTGGCTCTCCTTCTGAGGAAGCACCCCGCTTTTCTTAGACTCCCTCAATCCTTAGCTCTCCCCATCTTGAGTCTCCTCAATTCCCTCATCCTTTCCCCAACTTGGCTCCCATTCAGAGGAAGCAGCTCCTTTTTTTTTAGTCCCACTCAGTCCTTAGCCCCCCAACTTCATTCCCTCCTCCTTTTGTTAACCTAGCTCCCCTACTTTCTCAGCTCCTCCCCTCAACTTAGCTTCCTTTCAGTGGAAGCAGCTCCTTTTTTAAGATTCCTTCAGCCTTTAGATTCCCCCCCCCCCCTTGAGGCCCTCAATTCCCCCCCTTCCCCCCCCCCCAACCACCACCTTGGTTTCTCTCAGTTTTACCCCAAACCTTGGCTTCCTTTCAGAGATGCAAATTTCCCCCCCCCTCCTCCCTTCAATTCTCCTAGCTCTTATCCTCAGAGGAATCTGCCCGCTTTTTACACCCCGGCCCTCTTAATGTACTCATTGATTCTTTTCTGCCCCCCTCAGTTGTTTCCCCTCAGTTCTCTCAGCTCTGCCTTCCAAACTTGTCTCCTTTCAAAGGAAGGAAGCCTCTCTTTTAGACTCTCCGATCTTTGTCACCCCCACACCTTGATTCCTTTAGTTGTCAGTACCACCCCCGATTTCAAAGAAAGTGGTCCCTTTTTCTAACCATCATTAATCTTCTGAGCAGCATTCTAACTATTATCTAACCTTCTAACCATCAGCACTCCCCCAACTTGGCTCCCTTTCAGAGGACGAAGCCCCTAATCCTCTTTGAAATGCCCCCTCAACTTGACTGTCCTCAGGCTTTTCAGCTCCTTCACCTTGACCCACCTCAGTCCTCTCAAATCCCCTCCCCAATCTTATTCTCCTTCTTCTGGACCCCCTTGGTCTACTTCATCACTCCCTCAGTTCTCTCAGCGCAGCCTCCTCTTCGTTCTCTTTCAGAGACTGCAGTTCTCCCTCCCCCCCATCCTGTCAGTCCATCCTCAAACTGGCTCTCCTCTCAGCTTCACTCCCCCCCCCAACCACCAACTTGCCTCTCTTTCTGAGGAAGTAGCCCCTTCTTTTGGACCCCCCCACACACCCCAGCCCTCTCAGCGTCATCCTTCCCTTGGTCCTGTTTCAGGGATTGCAGCCCCCCCTCTCCAATGACGGGGGCCCCTCTCAGGGGGGCAGCTCCTCGCTCTAGCCCCCCCTTGGTCCTCTCGCACGGACTGCAGCACCCCCCCGCCCGCACCCCCGGCTTACACCGTGATGTGGCCCGTGCCGCGCACGGTCACCGGGTCCGGCGCCAGCCGCCGCAGGTGCTCCTCGCTCCCCACCCGGCCCGGCGGCGGCAGAGGCTGCTGCAGCTCCACATCGTCGCCGTCCTCGTTCCCCTCGTCCTCGTCGTCGTCGAAGTCGTCGTCGAAGTCGTCGTCCAGGCCCGAGGACACGGCGGCCGCGTCGTCGTCGTCCTCCTCCTCCAGCTCGGAGATGGTGTCGAACTCCGCCATGTTGGGCAGCAGGATGCTCATCACGTGACCCGCGCCTCGCGTCGCCGCCGCCGCAGCCGCTCTGGAGGGGGACAGAGAGAGAAAAACGGACGGAGACAGAGAGCGCGGCCGAGGGGCCGAGCGACAGCCACGAGCGCGGCGTGTCCGCGCCGGGACCAGGAGCTCGGACTGAAGGGACGCGGCCTTGGGGCCCGGCCAAAGGGCCGGCGAAAGCGCGCCTGCGCGCTCCGGCGGAGGGGGGCGGGGGCAGCACGTGGGGGGCCGGGGAGGGGGGGCGCCGAGGGGCGGGGGCGCCGAGGCCTGCGCGGCCCGGGGGAGGGGCTGCAGAGGGAGGGGGCAAAACAGAGATGCCCGTTAGTGGTTCGTGCTAGTGCCTGGAACCTGCCCGAGCCTGTTCCCGGGGAGGTGGTTCACACCAGAACCCTCCCCCCGGCTTGAAGAGGGGACCCGCCCCCACCCCCTCAATTGACAGCAGGGGGAACCGAGACACAAAGACAGGATGGGATTTGGGGTTCCATTTCAGATGGCATCTAATCCAACACCACCCCCAAACACTCCCATTTTACAGATGGGGAAATTGAGGCCCAGAGAAGAGAAAGGATTTAAAATTCCATTCAGCTCATAGGATGATAGTTCAACACCCGGGAGGGACTTTTGAGATGGTATCTAATCTAATACCACCCCTACCACTCTCATTTTCCAGGTGGGGAAACACAAGCTCCAAAAAGGGAGCAAACTTGCCCAAGCCCACAAAGGTGGCAGGGGCAGAACTTGAAACCCAGAGCAGAGGATCCTGGCTCTATCTAGAGATAGAACAGACCTCAGAAACCTTAGGTCAAAACCCTCA
The DNA here is from genome assembly GCF_028583685.1 of Petaurus breviceps papuanus. Lineage (NCBI taxonomy): Eukaryota > Metazoa > Chordata > Mammalia > Diprotodontia > Petauridae > Petaurus > Petaurus breviceps. The sequence continues at coordinate 1,844,788 of NW_027187236.1, forward strand.
CTTTGCAGATGAAGAAAGCAGGTCCAGAGGATTCACTGTGCAGATGAGGAAACAGGCCAAAAGATCTCAAGCGACTTTCAGCATAGTCCCACAAGTAGCAACTCTGAGAGACAGGACTGAGCCCCAGATGACAGAAGCCCTGACCTTGCTACCATCTTGCCATTCAAGATTATCCAGGCCAATGCTTTCCTTTGACAGAGGAAGAAATAAGCTTGGGGTATAACTTAGCTAAAGTTCCACAGGGGAGTAAGTGACAAAGCTGGGATTTGAGCCATGAATGTAGGTAGGTTTAGGGTTAGAAGGGACCTCAGAGAATATTGAGGTTCCAGATCAGCCCTCTAATTTTACAGATGAGGAAACAGACCCAGACAATTTTGGTAACATCCCAGACTCATATTAGTAGTGACATGGATGGGATTTGAACCCAGGGCCTTAAACTCCAGAGCCAGTTCTGTGCTGCCTCTCCAACAAACCATTGCTTAGGTACTAGGAATAGAAACACAAAAACCAAATTCAGCTAGGCCTCAGTTAATGCAAATAATGAATCCACTGATATAGTCACATCATTCCAATTCCTACTGGACTGGAACAAGTTTCCATGTTTCATATAATTCAAATTCAAATAGCACAAAGTCAAATGTGGTACCCCTTCAGGGAATTTGTCCTTTCTTCTAATCAGAAGCTGGCTATCAGTGGGTCATAGAATACTAAGATTGTAGAGACCATCTAGTCTAACCTTATTTTACAATGGAAGAAATTTAGAGATTAGGTCAAGAGACTTATCCAAGGTCACACAGCTAGTAGCTTGTTAAAGAGGTCTTAAACCCAGGTGGTCTGATTCAAATCTAATGTTGGCCCAACACCATGCTGCTCTCTGGTTGGTGGCTCCATGCAACTCCCATCTGTTCAAATGTTTGGCATTTTCCCTTCAGGATTTGCTTGGAACCCAAGGTCTGGGTATAGGAAGTCTGATGGAAACTGGGAAACCAAGTAATGTAATACTTGAAGTCAAAGGTCCTGGGTTTGTGACCCAGATGTAACCTTCACTGTGTGACACTGAATAAGTCATTTCCTTCTCTCGGTTTCAATTACATCACCTGTAAAAGGGATTTATGTAGACCACCTTCCACACAGGGTTGTTATGGGGAAAGCACATATCTCAGGCAACATATAAATGTCAGAGAATTCAGAGATAAGACACCTCTTAGAGATCATCTAATCTACATATGTGTGTATGTGGTTATGTATCTATTCATCTACCTAGTCATGTGTCTATATCTGTGTCTATCATCTATCTAGCCATCTATCTATAACTATCTTTAATCCATCCATCTATCTATCTTATCTATAGGTTCAAGATGGGAGAGAACTCAGATTATATGGGTTGTCAACAATACAAAGCCCTTAGAAATCATCTACTCAAAACCTCGTCATTTTACAGAGAGGGAAACTGAGTTTTCCCTCACGTTTCCCCCAAGGTCACCTGGCTTAGTGTGGAGCAAAACTGGGATTCCAAACCAGCCTGACTCCAAAGCTAGTGTTCTTTCCCTTAGGCCACACTGCCTGTTTTTGAACTAAGACCCTTTTCTAGTGTCACCACAGTGGCTGGCACTCATAAATTCCCAGAATGTCCTTGTTAATGCCCTCCCTTCCCAACTACCTACTTGGTATTCATTTGTCTTTATTCTCCTTACAGTTACGCTGTATGTATATTTATACATGTCCTTGCTATCTCCCCCATTAGAATATGGGCTTTTTGAGGGCAGGGAGTGTTTTTTTCTTTGGCCTTGCATCCCTAGGGCCTAGCATAGGGACTGGCAGAGAGTCAACAATTAAAAAATGCTTGTCAATCGATTGGTTGATTGATTATCAGTTGCCCGGAATGACTGGAGCAGCCATTCAGTCCCTAGGCCCAGCTTCTTGGTGATAATGGGGTATCCTGGGGACATAGGCTATGTGGACATCCTGAAGAATGGTGTGGAGCCAAGGTTGGGATTGCAGATTGGAAAGAGAAGCCAGATCTGGCAGCTCCTGCCTTGCCACACTCACATTTACTCATCCTGTCTCTGCTGGTCACCTCCCCCTCTTGCTTCAGATTCCTTGCTTGGGGCTGGGGCCAGATCCTGCACCATGACTCTTCTAAGTTTGCAGGAGAGACCCGGAAAATCCTCCCAGACCTAGAGAACAGGAGCTGTGTGACTCTGGACAAGTCCCTTCCCCCTCTGGGCCTCTGTAAAATGAAGGGATTGAACTTGATACCTCTAAATCCTGAGATTCAGAAAACTGGGGTTTTAATCCCAGTCCTGACACTTGCCAGCTGGGTAATTATAGAAGTCACTCCCTCTCAGTTTCCTCCTCTGTGAAATGGGGGCAATGATGTCTATGCTAGCCCCCTTGTGGGGTGATAAGAATCAAATGAAATTACATATGCAGACACAGGATAGTATAGTGTAGACAGTGCTGGGCTTATAGCCATGAGCCCATAGATTTCAAACTGAAAAGAACCTTTGAAGATAATTCATCTGACACCCTCATTTTAACAGCAGAGAAACTGGGGCTCGTAACAGTTAAGTGATTGACCCAAGATCACACACATAGCAACAGAGGGGGCATTTGAACCCTCCAACTCCCAGATCCTATGCTCTTTTCCAGTGTCCCATATGGCCTCAGGATTTGAATTCTGCCTCCTCCTAGTTCCTTGACCCCATGTGAGTTACATGGGATCAAAGCATCCCATTTCTCTCTGTAAATTAGGAATGGCAAGAGCCCCACTGCCACCCCAGCAGCCCAGGGATGCTCCTGGGGTTTTGTGAACCCTACATTGCTTGAGAAAAGGGAGTGAGGATTACCAGACACGTATAGAAGCTGGAGAGCCCTGTGTGCAATGTGCTCATCTGTCTCCATGCATATACATTGTGCTAAAACTGCTTGTTTGGTTCCAAAGGTAACTAGCTTTTGTGAACCATGGGAACACCTGGTATTAGCCAACTGTTACCTCATTTTTCCCAACAAAGTAAAACACCCTGGTATCCAAACAATCCCTGTGGAGGACATAAACAAACAATGACAAATATGCCCACACAAACAACCAGCGGGGGGAAAGGGGTCCTAACCACTTCCCCACCAGGCTCCGCTAAGCAGGGGCTGGCCATTGTCTGCCTGTTGGGTGGATGAGATGTAGAACCAGTAAGACAAGAGACGTTCTCCAGGTGACATAAGAGGCAATTTAGGGCTCCGAAGTAAAGTCTAGTCAGTGATCTGCATGATCTTTCAAAGGGCCAGGAGTGGCTAAGGCTGTCTTCACAGGAAGTAGAAGATATGGACTTTCTCCCACCTGGTGTGCTCATGAGGACCTAGAGAGGATTTGTTCTGTGAAGTTTGGATTCAGAGGGCTGCACTTAAGGACCTGGAGGGGATATGTTCTGTGAAGTTTGAATTCCATCACAGGGCCGCCCTTGAGGACCGGAAGGGGACTTGTTCTGTAGAGTTTAGATTCAAATGGCCACCCTTGAGGACCTGGAGGGGATATGTTCTGTGAAGTTTTGCTTCAGTCAAAGAGCTGCACTTGAGGACCTATACGGAATTTGTTCTATGAATATTGAATTCCATTAAAGGGCCACCCTTGAGGACCTAGAGGGGATTTGTTCTGGGAAGTTCTGATTCAGTCAAAGGGCCATCCTTTCAAAAAAAAAATTCCAATACATAGAATTGGAAAAAATAGAGATGGACGGAAGGAAGCCTCCAGAATAGTCTCTCTGACCACTGAATTGACTCTAGGAGATTCTTCAGGAGCAAAGAGAAAGGCCTGGGGAGGCATCCCCTTTCATGCAGACACCCCTATTGTCCTCCCATGAGAAGGGGCATCAAGGATTGACATCTTTGGTACTTGTCTCTCCTAGATCAAAACCAGATGAAATGAAACTTAGACCAAGAGAAGACTAGGTGGCCCCCATAGACTGGCCACATCTCATTCACAATGTCCCAACATAGCATCCTCCCATGAAAGATACCGGAAAGCTTTGTACACCTTGTGTACAACTAGCTAACTTGTTTAGCTTAAAAAGAAACAAATGTTTGTAGAGTGAAGCCAAGGCAGAAAGATATAATTTGAACAGCTTTTATATCTGAAAAGCTCTATTTAATAGGACCTCTGATTTCTACCAATGCCATAGATACCTTCTTCTTCTTACATTCTTCATACATTCTTACCCTTTCCTTACATCACGCTTCAGCAATATCCAATAACTTTCTAGTTCTGCTCTCTGGGCCCACACAAGAGAAGTCTATTCCCTCTCTCAAATATAGCCCCTTGAATATTTGAAAAGAGTTACCAGGATCCCCACCTTGGAACTGTCTCCTATTCCTTCTACTGGTCTTAGCTTAGTAATGTTCTCACTATGTTTCTTGCCTTCCTCCAGAAGCCCTTTAGCTTGGCAGTGTACCTGTTAAAAGGTGATGCCCAGAATTAAAGGGAGGAGGCTGGTTCTGGAGACTACTGCCTCTCTAAGACTTTGGGAGCATGCTGAACTCCCTCCCCAAATACCTGACTTAGGACCACAGGGCCATCAGGTCAAAGCTGATGGGATCTTAGGGGTCATCAAATCCAACTTTCTCATTGAGGGTGAGAAAGTAGAGGCCCAGAAAGGGGAAGTGACTTTTCTAATATATCATGTAGGTGGCAGAGTCAGGATTCAAACTGAGGTCCTCTGACTCCAAATCTAAAGCTTGTTCCATTATACTACTTACAAGTGAGAAAAATGAATCCAAGAAAGGGGAAAGAACTTACAGAAGGTCATAGGATCATAGACTTGGATCTGGAAGGGGCCTTAGATGCCATCTAGGCCAACCCCCTCAACTTACAGATGGGACAACTGAGGCCCACAATGGTTATGTGATTTGTCCAAGGTGGAATAGAGGGTGACAGAACGGGGATTTGAACCCAGGTCCTCCAACTCTAAGGAGCAGCTAGGTGGCACTGCAGAGAATGGAGTGCCAGACCTGGAGTCAGAAAGACCTGACTTCAAATTTGACCTCAGACACTTACTAGTGTATGACTAGTATTTGTATTTGACTAGACACTTACTTGTATGACCCTGGGCAAGTCACTTAACCCCTATTTGCTTCAGTTTCTCATCTGTAAAATGGGGACACACTGGAGAAGGGAATGGCCAACCATTCAAATATCTTTGTCATGAAAACTCCATGGGCAAATGTATGCTCTTCATTGTAAATCAGCACCTTTAAATTATTAGGGATGAAAACCACAAAATTCAACTCCTCAATAATCTATCGTATGAATTATTCAAGGAATCTGGTAGTACTGTAAAATGGTGACTAAAAATTATCACCTGCCTCACAGAGTTGTTGAGAGAATCAAATAAGATAACAATTGCAAAAAGCCTGTAGCACAGTGCCAGGCACATAGTAGGCATTAACTGCTTAGTCCAAGGGTGGGGAGCCTGTGGCCTTCTGGGTCCTTGGGTGGGGGCTTTTGACTGAGTCCAAGTTTGACAGAACAAATCTTTTTGTTAAGGGGATTTGTTCTGTGAAGTTTGGACTCAGTCAAAGGGCTGCCCTTGAGGACCTAGAGGGGATTTGTCCAGGGAAGCTGGGATTCAGTCCAAGGTCTGTACTTGAGGACCTAGAGGGGATTTGTTCCGGGAAGCTGGGATTCAGTCCAAGGGTCATCCTTGATGACCTAGAGGAGATTTGTTCTGTGAAGTTTGGATTTGGTTAAAGGGCCACCCTCAAGGACCTAGAGGACCACACATGGCCTTCTGGGTTCTTGGGTACAGCCTTTTGACTGAGTCCAAGTTTGACAGAACAAATCCTTTTATTAAGGGGATTTGTTCTGTGAAAGTTGGATTCAGTCAAAGGGCCACACTTGAGGACCTAGAGGAGATTTGTTCTGTGAAGTTTGGATTCAGTAAAAGGGCCACCCTCAAGGACCAAGAGGATCACACATGGCCTTCTGGGTCCTTGGGTATGGCCTTTTGACTGAGTTCAAGTTTGACAGAACAAATCCTTTTGTTAAGGGGATTTGTTCTGTGAAATTTGGACTCAGTCAAAGGGCCTCCATTTCAAAAAAATGAATGCTGCAAATTGCCTACATATAACTGTAAAAAAAGGAAAATCCTCTTCCATTTTTTATACAATATCTGCCATCCAGTAGGCACTCAATAAATGCTTGCTCCTTTCCTCCCCTATCCCCTTCCCACCAGCCAAGCTCACCAGAGACTGGGTAACTAAACCAGAATGCCAATTTATTGCCTTTTAAGGGGGAAGGGACAGTGGTAGTAAAATCTGGCACAGAAATGAGGGTCAGCCATAGAGGATCAATATGATCCCCTATGAAAGGTACTTCCCTGGGAATCAGGAAGATCTGGTCTTAGATCTTGCTCTGATACTTCCTAATTGTCTCACCCTGAGCTCCGTTTCCTCATCTAGAAAATGGATATGGTAATAATACCTGTCATACCAACCTCACAGGACTCAAATAGAATAATGCATGTGAAGAATTACTTAATGCACCATATGAACATCAACTCTTGTTATGTGTGAAGGATACCTTCTCCCTAATGGGTGGGTCCACTCAGGGAACCTCATTACAAAGAAAAAAATCACTTAGTGAGTGTGGAGATTGAATAAGGGGAGTTGGGTGATCCTAAAGGCAATTTTCTTCTTTCCACCAAGCTGTTCTAGCTCTCTTGGCTGCCCATCTCCATTCTAGGGCTATTTCTACCTCTTCAGTGTGGTACCATTAAAAAAAAGGTCATACGAGTGTCAATTTAGTGCCTCAAAGGTCATCCAGGCCAACTCCCTCACTTATAAATGATGAAATTTCTCCCTCATTTATAGATGAGAAAATGGAGACTTAGAAAGTTCACCTTCAAGTTCACACAGGACATCAGAGAACTTAGGTTTGAATCCTGTCTCTGCCACTTAGTCCCTGTGTGAGCTATGGGGAAACCTCAACTTCTCTTGGCCTCAGTTTCTTTCTTGGTTTAAAAAAAAGGCAATGAGGAAAGGATGTTCAATGATCTCTAAGGGTCCTTCCAGCTTTCAAGTCTATGAATTGAAATAAGCAAGATGAGTTATCTAAAATCAATTCCCTTGTCCCTGCGCGATGCCAGAGAAACACTGAAAAATGCTTGTTCTCTACTTTTCTGTTTCTATAATTCCTGCTGGTAATCAAAATCAGCTGTCATGGGAATATCACCTGCCTCGTTTCTTCAAGACGCACTGTGATTTCTTGGTTTTGGAACATCCATGTACCTCCCCTTAATCACATTTGAGGGAAGCTGATTCCTAATGGCACTAAGCAGGCACCTGCATCTTTCCATTAGGCCATCTCCATAGCTGACCACAGAAGGGTTTATTGCTTCAGAGGATTCTCAAAAAGAACAAAATCTATCCACAAAGCATCATGGGATTAGAGTCTGCAGAGGACCCAAGGGGAGATTGGAAAATTCAGGAATTCAGTTCTCTCATTTTACAAATGAAGAAACAGGCACCCAGAAAAGTTCAAGTGACCCTCTCAGGACCCCTGTTTCAATTTTATGTCCACACAGTGCCTGACCCATGGTAAGTACGTAATCAGTGTTTGTCGATTGATTGACCATATAGACAGTAAATATAAGAATTGGATTTTGAACCCAAGTCATGAGTCCAACCTTAGACCTACACCATACTGCTGACCTTGTCCCTTCATTTGAGGGCCCACCGGAACTATCAAGCTATGTATGTTAGTTTCCTAGTTCAGAATTGAAGATATTTACCACTTTACCCCCTGGTTATCATATTGTTCCATAGCGCCTGAATGCTACCCCACCCCTCCTATAACCTGTACCTATGGATAGCCTATCTAACCTCAGCTCAAATGGCCAAAGGCACTGTGGAAAGAAGGAAGGGAGGGAGGGATGTGAGGAAAGAAAAGAGGGAAGAAGGAAGGAAGGAAAGGAGGGAGGGAGGGAGGGAGGAAAGGAGGGAGGGAGAAAGGAAATGAGGGTAAAAGGAAAAGAGGGAGGAAGGAATGAAAGGAGTCAAGAAAGAAAGGAGCCAGAGGAAGGAAAGGAGGAAGAAAGGAAAGAAAGGAAGGAAAGATGGAAGGAAAGAGAGAGAGAATGAGAGAGAAAGAAAGAAAGAAAGGGAAGGAGGGAGAAAGGAAGAAAGGGAGGAGGGAAAGAAGGAAAGGAGAGAGGAAGGAATTGCGGTGGTACTGACATTCTTATTATTCTCACTGCTGTTAAGAATAATTGGCCCTGGGTTGCCCACAATGTGCTAGGAAGTCCATGGACTCTGGCCAAGATGCGGTCTGGGCATTAAAGCATTGACATACTAAGGCATTTTCATGTAGATGATGTATTTCCTTTTGCAGAGAAGCAAAGAATGTCCAGACCAGGGCTGGTCCAAGGAGAAAGAAAGCAGTTGTTCAGACTTTGCAGACTTTCATGGTGTGGGGGGCAACAGGGGGGACAGCGAGGGGAGAGCCCTGAGGTGGGGGCGGCCTAAGTCTCCCCAGAGTTCCAGCTGCTTCATTCTCACTGGTGGTGAAACATTGTAGGTCATTCATTGCCAATACATCTGTGTGGCCTGGGCAGGCTTCCTGGGTATCCCATGGCAGTCTGGGACCTCACAGGAACCCTGCCCTCTAAAATCGTAGGCTTTAGAGCTGGAAGGAACCTTAGGCTGGATCTGAATTAAAGAGCCTCTGGTCCAACTTCCTCATTTTACAGATACTTTCCCAGAGACAGCAAGTTATTTGCTCAAGATCATACAGCATTCAAACTAAGGCTAAGTCTGGTGATCTTTCACTAGGACACCTCCTTGCCTGTTTCTAGTGCCAAGAAAATGTTTTAGTCCAACTCCCACAACCCAGAGAAGGCAGGAGACTTGCTTTGGACAAGGATAGGGCAAGGAGCAGAAACATTCAGCCCTGTGCCTCTCAGTCTGGGGCCACCTCAATGCCCCGCAGCTTCAGACCCCTTCCCTGGAGTGTAGGCGGGTTGGCATCCCCAAAGTATAGAATGTTCTCGTGTTAAATATGTGTGCATTTAGGAAAAGAAGGATTAAAAGGTGTGCTGCAAACCCCTTCCCAGCCAGTCCCTATCCCCACCCTTCCCTTGGAAGCTGGTTACATTGCTTATGCTGAGGTGTGCTTTTACTCTTGGGGATAGGAAGCTCTCTTTCTTGGAGGCATTATCTCTGCAGCCAAAAAAGCTAGGAGACAGGCAAGTGAAGTCCTCCATGCACAGATATATTGAGTATAGAAATTTCAACTGTAGGCAGGGTGGACCAGGTAGGCAGTAGAGGTATCTTGGTTCCGTGCTTTTTAAACATGACTTTGGAGGCCTGCTCTGCTGGAATTTTTAAGATCCTTTGAATAATGACTTCATCATTGGTGACAGCCCAGGACCCTGAGCTCTAGAACCCTGAGAATAACAGAGCTTCCAACCCAGGGCCCTCCGACATCATCCTGGAGACACAGTCGCCCCCAGGGAGACGCAGTCTGACCCTGGTCCTGCAGGCAATAACAGCCACAGTTACTAACTGAAAACCCCAAAAAAACAAAGTTCCTGTCCCCAAAGTCCTTGGCAGTATCAAAGGGTTCAACATCAGAAAATTATATAATTTTGTCAGTGGAAATGACATGTTAAAGGAGACACTAGCATTTGCTTTGCTGATGAGTCCTAAAGGCCATGAGACCTTTCCAATTGATTTACAGCTAAAACTTTCCACATGTACTATTTCCCCCATTAGGACATGAACTCTGTGAGAATGGGGATTGGCTCACTTTTCCATTTGTATCAAAAGAATTTTGCACATAGCTCTTAATAAGAATAATAAGCTTAATAATTAGCTTAATAAATAATTTTATTTCAATCAATATAATTAAATGTAAATATTATATTTATATGATTAAGATGTAATTATAATCATATCTTTTCATGTATTCTATTTATTATATATTAATATTTGCTATAAATTAATATAATTAAATTAAAATTAAATGATTAGCTTAATAATCTTAATAAATGCTTCAATCATTCATTCACTCACTCACTCACTCACTCACTCATCTCCATAGATAGTCCTCCCATAGAAGTAAGACATGACTCCTTCAATGTTACAGTCAATACCTTCTGCCAGGAAATCTTTAGGGACTAGGGATTGCAAGTAAGTTCAGTCACTACAATTTAGTGCTAGGCAGCTCTAGGCTGGATCAGAAATTCAGCTTTCTTTTTTCTGTTTATGACACTACCATCCAACTGAGTGGAAAAGCCAAAGCTCCAAGTGCTTTATGGTTCTCAATCAGAAGCTTCTGTGTGTGCCCCAGCATTTCTCTCTAGGTAACCACACTGACTGGCTAGTGTAAGGGAGTATGGTTCGTGTGGATCTACCTAGTTAGGTTAGTGCTGGGCCCCTACCCACTGGCTTTGTAGCCCTTACCCCTCAACTTATTATTTTTCACTGAGCCCTTATCATGTGACAATGGCATGATGGAGTCCAGTTCCCATAGGACCAAAGCAAACATGCTTGAACACTATGAACAGTGTTTTAATTTTTGCAAAGAAAAAAAAAGCAATAAAGCTATACATAAAAACAAAATGAAACTACCTCCTCTGTGACTGTGCCTGCTGCACCAAGTAGCCCCTGGGCATCACTTGAGCCACTCTGTTCAAACAGGTTTCCTTTCACATCACTATGGTCTTTGTACATATTGTTTCCCCTTTTTTTTGTTTGCTAATTTCACCCCCGCATCAGTTCATGTAAATCTTCACTGAATTCCTCATATTTGTCTCTTCTACAAAATTCCTTTTTTGCCACAAATAGAGGCCTAATACCCAAACCAAGGAAAAATGAAGCAATAATAGACTGATATCACTAATGACTATTGATGGGAAATTATTAGATAAATGTTAAACCTTAGCAAAAAGTCTACAGCAAAATAGCAAAAAAAAATTTTTTTTCACAATGGTCAGGTTGTATTTACACCAAGGATGCAAGGATGGTTAAACATTCGGAAACCAATTAAAATAATCACATTAAAAAACAGAAATATCCACCACCACATTATTGTATCAATAGATTCAGAAAAGCCTTTGACAAAGTACATACTCACATACCCTAAAAATCCTACAAAGTGTAAGCATAGAGGAATCTTTTTATATGATAATGTATGTTTTCCTCAACCTTTGAGAATAATATCATAAGTATTAATTATTCTTTAACATTTGATAGAATTCACCAATAGATTCTCCTGGACTAAGGATTGTCTGTTTGTCTGTCACACACACACACACACATTCCACCCCACACCCCACCCCTGCTTTGGCATATTCGGTTTTATTTTCCAAGCCTGGGGACTTTATGGAGTGTTTCATACTCTGTTAATTAGAATATTTTATATTTTGGTTGGGGCTCATCTCTTTTTTTCACAGTCTTGGTTTTTGCTAGCATAGTTCTGATCATTTAAACAAAATTCTTCGTTTGTCATTTCACCACAGACCAGCACTTTAGTAATTTAGTAATAACAATTTGGCAGTAGTATAGAAAATGGATTGGAGAGGGAGATGATGACTGCAGAGCCTAATTGAGAGTGTGCTGCAGTCAGCTGTACGATGAGGGCTTGTGATATGAATAGAGAGAAAGGAGGGCAAGAAGGTGAAATGGACAAGATTTGACAAGCGATCTTCAATCACACCCCACAATATAGGATGAGAGGGAGAGGAAGAGTCCAGGTTGGGAGCTTGGATGACTATGGAAGGATGGTGGTGCCCTCTACAGAAAGAAGGAAATTAGGAGGAGTGGCTCTTGGGGGAAGAGAATGTATTGGGCTTTAGGGCTGTTGAGTTTGAGCTGCCTATAAGACCTCCAAGAGAAGATGTGGCAGGACAGAGAAGAGAGGTGCCTTGGTCCAACTGCATGTCACCTCCACAGAGAGGATAACTGAATCCTAAGGTGACTGAGATAGTAAACTGAGATAAGAGAGGAGAGGCCTGGAGCCCGAACCCAGGAGCTCTAGGGAACATACAATTGGGTTTGCTTCACTTCTCAAGAGATTGAACAAAGGAGGATAATTCGTTGCAGCATAGGGCACAGACTCAGGACCTGGTGCTGGCTGGAGGCCTTTGCTTCTAACATGGATTCACATGAATAGCACAAAGCTTGTGGAACAAGGGCAAGAGGCCTAATGGCAGACCCTGGCAAAGAGAAGCCCATGACTGCCCTTAGGACCTACCATCTTTTTATCTTTGCTTTTAAGCTGTTCAATTCCAGTTTCTGGTGGCTGAAAGGTATGTCACAGGGGTGGGGAACCTGTAACCTTGAGGCCACATATGACCCACTAGGTCCTAAGGGCAGCTTTTTGACTGAATCTAAGCTTTGATTTGTTCTGTGAAGTTTCAATTTGGTCAAAGGACTGCACTTGAGGACCCAGAAGGGAATCTGTTATATGGAGTTTGGATTCAGTCAAAGGGCTGCCCTTGAGGACCTAGAGGGAATCTGTTCTGTGGAGTTGGGATTCAGTCACAGGGCTGCTCTTGAGGACCTAGAGGGGGATTTGTTCTGTGAAGTTTAGATTCCATCAGAGGGCCATCCTTGAGGACCTAGCAGGGATCTGTTCTGTGAAGTTTGGATTCAGTCAAATGGCTGCCCTTGAGGACCTAGAGGGCCATGTGTGGCCTTGAGGACATAGGTTCCATACCCCTGGTATATCACATCCTCCTGCATTTCTTTTACTTCAGGAGCAAAGCCAACTTGAAGCATGAGTCTGTTTGTTATACAATCAACTGACAAGTTTTGCTAATTCTACTTCTACAAAGTTGCTCTCATCCACAGTTGCTTGTCCAATTTCAGACCTCCATCACCTCTTTCCTGGATTATATTGGCCTCCTAATTACTTTTCCCCTCTCTAGTCCATATTTCACATAGAGGTCAAAAATCACCTTACTAAGGTGCAGAACTGATTATGATACTCTCCTGTTCAAAAACCATCAATAGCTCCCTACTGACTTCAGGCTAAAATATGAATTCCCTGGCCTGATGGGACAGTGGATAAAACACCAGGCCTGGAGTCAGGAAGATCTAAGTTCAAATCTGGCCTCAGACACTTCCTAGCTATGTGAACCTGGGCAAGTCACTTAACCTGTTTTCCTCGGTTTCCTCATCTGTAAAATCAGCTGGAGAAAGAAACGGCAAACCACTCCAGTATCTCTGCCAAGAAAACCCCAAATGGGGTTACAAAGAGTTGGACATGGATAAACAACAATGTGATCCCACTGTACTTTTCTAGCTCTGTTCTGCCTTACTCCCCTTCTTATATGTAATGTTCATGTCCAAATAGTTCCCTCTGGGCTGTTCCCTGATGTTGTCCTGCCATCTCTTACCTCTCTGTAGGCCTTTGGTGAATGCCATGCCTCAAGCCTGGAGAGAACCACCTCTTTGTCTCCCCCTTTTGAAACCTGTTTTTTCCCTTCAGGCCCAGCTCTAAGAGGTCCCACAGCCTCCATGAAGCCTTTCCCGAGCAGTTCCCCCTCTTCTTTGCCCCGCCATGCCAGCTGAAGGGCATCTTCCCATGCACTTTGTCTAGGGCTCTCTCTGTCTCCTTTGCCCTGTGGACCCTCAGTGGGCAGGCTTCCTGAGCTAGATTGTTTATGGGCCTCAGCTGGCCCTCAGACAACACTGGCTCCTTCTGGGCTGCCATTCAAAGTCTTTCCAATTTGGCAGGACCTATCCCAGGTTGCACTCTGCTGGCAAAGGCTTCGAGAGTCCAGGGTCACCTCCACATCAGAGGATGAATTAGGTGGAGAATGTTTGAGCTTGAAGCAACCTCAGTAATCACCTAGATTGATCCCTTTGTTCCATAGAGAGAGAAACTGAGGCACAGAGGGGGATTCCAGACCACCAAACTGAATTGTACAAACGAGAGGCTTGCTCCCAGGTCTCCCAAACTGACACTGGCCTTAGGAGCTCCTGTTTCCCCACCTGGACTCCTTCTACTTGAATGAGAGCTAGACCTATGTATTCAGTGCCAGAGGAGAGCCAAAAGTCCCAACTCCATGGTAAGCTCCTTGAGGGCAGGCACTGTGTTGAAGGATTGTAAGCTAATAATAGATTTAGATCTGGGAGGACCCTCAGAGGCTGTCAGTCCCAGCTCTCTCATTTTACAAAGGGGAAAGTGAGGGCCTGAAAGGGGAAGTGACTTTCCTATGCTCATCTATAAGAACACAGAACTAGAAGGAACCGGAGAAGTCACTAGTTCAACCTCTCATTTTACAAAAGGGGAAGCTGAGGAACTAAAAGGTGATTTGTTTATACCAGGATTCAAACCCAGGTCCTCTGACTCCAAACCCAGTGTTTTTCCATCTGAGAGCCCTGCTTCTTCACTGTACAAGGTTATTCCTCAGCCATTGTACTACACTGGGGGTGGGGAAGGAACGAAGCATTTATTAAGCACCTCCTGTGTGCCAGGCAACACACCAAGCACATTCTGGAATATTCATGCACCTGCCATGAGCACAGCTATCTCTACTGCACTATACTGCCTCTCTGAGTCAGCAAGCAGTCAGTCAACAAGCATTTGTGGAGTGCCCAGAGTGTGCCAAGCACTGGAGACACAAAGATCAAAATGAAGCAGGCCCTGCCCTGAGGAGGCTTACACTCTATTGGGGGTCACATAGCATCCTATGGAAGCATGTGTATGTATACAGATGTACATATAGAGTGAGAGTGTTAATACAGAATAATTGGGAGGAGGTACTGGCATGGAGGGGGTAATGAGGGGAGATTTTATAGAGGGGGAAATCAGAAGAGACATCATGGAGGGGGGAATCAGGGAAGACTTCATGGAGGGAGAAATCAGGGGAGACATCATGGAGGGGGGAAATCAGAGGAGACTACATGGAGGGGAGAATCAGGGAAGACTTCATACAGGTGGGACATCGTGGAAGAATGTATAAAGGGGAAAATCAGGGGAGACTTCATGGAGGGGGGAATCAGGAAAGATTTCATGGAGGGGGGAAATCAGGGAAGATTTCATGGAGGGGGGAATCAGGGAAGACTACATGGAAGGGAAATCAGGGAAGACTTCATGGAGGGGGAAATCAGGGAGAGACTTCATGGAGGAGGGAAATCAGGGTAGAATTCATTGAGGGGGCAAGCAGGACTGATTTCATAGAGGGGGCAATCGGGAGTATTCATGGAGAGGGAACATCAGTGAAGACTTCATGGAGGGGGAAATCAGGGGAGACTTCATGGAACGGTAAATAAGGGAAGATTCCTGGAGGGGGAAATCAGGGTAGATTTCATGGGAAAACAGGGGAGATTTCATGGAGAAGGAAATCAGGGGAAACTTCATGGAGGGAGAAATCAGGGAAGACTTCATGGGGAAGGAAATCAGGGGGGATTTCATGGAGGGGGGAAGCAACAAAGACTTCATGCAGTGGGAAATCAGGAGAGACTTCATGGAGGAAGAGATAAGGGATGACTTCATGGATGGGTAAGTCGAGGAAAACTTCATGGAGGGGAGAATCAGGGAAGACCACATGGAGGGTGAATTGAGGGGAAATTTATGGAGAGTGGAATTGGGAGAAATCATGGAGGGAGAAATCAGTAAAGATTTCACAGAGGGGGAAATCAGGGGAGACTACATGGAGGGGGAAATCAGGGGCACTTCATGGAGGGAGTAATCAGGGGAGACTTCATGGAGTGAAAACTCAGGGGAGACTTCGAGGAGGGGGGATATCTTGGAAGACTTCATGGAGGGGGAAATCAGGGAAGACTTCATGGAGGGGGAAATAAGGAGAGACTTCATGGAGGGGTTTAATCAGGGAAGACTTCATGGAGAGGGAATCAGGGGAGACTTCATGGAGTGGAAACTCAGGGGAGACTTCGAGGAGGGGGGATATATTGGAATACTTCATGGAGGGGGAAATCAGGAAAGATTTCAAGAGGATGAATTCAAGGGAGACTCCATGGAGGGCATTTCA
>NW_027187236.1:1860786-1910924 GCF_028583685.1 Petaurus breviceps papuanus
GAGGGCATTTCAGTGGAGACTTCATGGAGGGGGAAATCAGGGAAGACTTCATGTAGAGGGGGAAATAAGGAGAGACTTCATGGAGGTGGTTAATCAGGGAAGACTTCATGGAGAGGGAAATCAGGGGAGATTTCATGGAGGGAGTAATCAAGGGATATTTCATGGAGTGGGAACTCAGGAGACTTCATGGAGGGGGAATATCTTGGAAGATTTCATGGAGCGGGAAATCAGGGGAGACTTCTTAGTGGAGGGAATCAGCGAATTCTTTGTGGAGGGGAAATCAGGTGACTTCATGGAGGGGAAATCAGGGGAGACTTCATGGAGGGGGAAAGCAGGAAAGATTTCAAGAAGATGAAATCAAGGGAGACTCCATGGAGGGGGTATCAGGGGAGAATACATGGAGGGGGCAATCAGGGAAGACTTCATGTATGGAGGACATCAAAGAAGATTCATGGAGGAGGGAATATGGGGAGACTCCATGTAGGGGGAAATCAGGGGAGATTTCATGGAGGGAGTAATCAAGTGATAATTCATGGTGGGGAAATCAGGAGAGACTTCATGGAGTGGAAACTCAGGGGAGACTTCTAGGAGGAGGAATATCTTGAAATACTTCATGGAGGGGGAAATCAGGGGAGACATCTTGGTGGAGGGAATCAGGAAGACTTCATGGAGGGGAAATCAGGGGTGACTTCATTGAGGGGAAATTGGGGGTGATTTCATGGAGGGTGAAATCAAGAATGATTTCAAGAGGATGAATTCAAGGGAGACTCCATGGAGGGCATTTCAGTGGAGACTTCATGGAGGGGGAAATCAGGGAAGACCATGTAGGGGGTGACAACAAAGAAGACTTCATGAAGGGGGGAATGTGGGAAGATTTCATGGAGCAGGAAATCAGGGGAGACTTCAAGGAAGGGGTTAATCAGGGAAGACTTCATGTAGGGGGGACATCAAAGAAGACTTCATGGAGGGGGGAATCCGGGGCACTTCATGGAGGGAGTAATCAGGGGAGACTTCATGGAGGGGGAAATCAGGAGAGACTTCATGGAGAGAGTAATCAAGGGAGTCTTCATGGAGGAGTAAATAAGGGTGGAGTTCTTGGTGGGGGAAATCATTTAAGGGAAAATCAGGAAAGATTTCATGGAGGGGAAAATCAGGGAAGACTTCATGGAGGGGGAAATCAGGAAAGACTTCATGAAGGGGTATATAAGGAAAGACTTCATGTGGGCATGGAATCAGGGAAGACTTCATGTAGGGAGTAATCAGGAGAGACTTCATGGAGGGGGAAATCAGGAGAGACTTCATGGATGGGGCAATCAGGAAAGATTTCATGAAGGGTGAAATCAAGGAAGATTCCATGGAGGGGGTATCAGGGGAAATTTCTTGAAGGGGGAAGTCAGGGAAGACTTCACGTAAGGAGGACATCAAGGAAGATTCATGGAGGAGGGAATTTGGGGAGACTTCATAGAGAGGGAAATTATGGAAGACATCATAGAGGAAGAAATCAGGGAAGACTTCATGGAGGTGAAAATCAGGGTGGAGTTCTTGGTGGAGGAAATCATTTAAGGGGAAATCAGGAAAGATTTCATAGAAGGGAAAATCAGGGGAGACTTCATGGAGGGGGAAATCAGGAAAAACTTCATGAAGGGGGTTAATCAGGGAAGACTTCATGGAGGAAGAAATCAGGGTGGAGTTCTTGGTGGGGAAAATCATTTAAGGGGAAATCAGGAAAGATTACATAGAGGGGAAAATCAGGGGAGACTTCATCTAAGGGGTAATCAGGGAAAACTTCATGAAGGGGGTTAATCAGTGTAGCAGCAAGCACCCCATGCATCCTCAGGGTTGCTGCCACCACAGGTTCTTGGATCTGCTTTGATAAAGGAAAGCAACTCAAAATGGGTTAACAAGCTTACTTTAATGAGTCAAACATGTATTGTTTACCTAGTTCAGGGGAAAGAGGTCAGCACCCCGAACTACAGAATATACAGACAGAATTATCAAGACAGAAACAGATCAAGTAGACAGATTTCAAACTGTCCAACCATTACATCTATACCCAATCAACATGTGGGTTTCAACATCTGGGTTTTTCAAAGCCAGGGGCTCTGGACAAAAGCTTCCCAAAATCCATATCAAATCACAGAACACTTCTCAAAGTGAGCCCCAAAACAAAGCTACACATCAGGGCTTATATAGCCTTCTCCTGGCTCAGAGAATGTAACAACCTTATTGACTCACTGGCCAATCAAGAAGTATCTACTGAAAAACAAGCCTCCTACCCCAGGCTCCAGGTGCACTTTAGCCTAGGGGCAGGGAAGATCTTTAAATTTACATTCCCATTACAATCAGGGAAGACTTAATGGAGAGGGAAATCAGGGGAGATTTCATGGAGGGGGACATCAGGGGAGACTTCATGAAGGGAGTAATCAGGGAAGACTTCCTGGAGGGGGGACATCAAAGAAGACTTCTTGGAGGGGGGAATCAGGGGAGGCTTCATGGAGGGGGAAATCATGGGCACTTCATGGAGGGAGTAATCAGGGGAGACTTCATGGAGAGGGAAATCAGGGGAGATTTCATGGAGTGGGAAATCAGGGGAGACTTTATGGAAGTTGAATCAAGGAAGAATTTATGTAGGCATGGAATCAGGGAAGACTTCATGAAGGGGTAATTAAGGAAAGAGTTCATGTGGGCATGGAATTAGGGAAGACTTCATGTAGGGAGTAATCAGTGGAGACTTCATGGAAGAAGAAATCAGGAAAGGCTTCATAGAGGGGGAAATCAGGGGAGACTTCATGGAGGGTGTAATCAGGAAAGATTTCAACTAGGATGAAATCAAGGGAGACTCCATGGAGGGGGTTTCAGTGGAGACTTCATGGAGGGGGAAATCAAGGGAGACTCCATGGAGGGGGAAATCAGGGGAGACTTCATTGACAGGGAAATCAGGGTAGACTTCATGGAGGTGAGAATCAGGGAAGACTTCATGGAGGGTTAAATCAAGGGAGACTTTATGGAGGGAGAAATCAGGGGAGACTTCATGGAGGGGGTAATCAGGGGAGACTTCATGGAGGGGGGACTTAGGGAAGGCTTCATAGAGGGGGAAATCAGGGGAGACTTTATGGAGGGGGAAATCAGGAAAGATTTCATGGAGGGTGAAATCAAGGGAGACTCCATGGAGGGGGTATCAAGGGAGACTTCATGTAGCAGGAAATCAGGGAAGACTTCGTGGAGAGGGACACCAAGGAAGACTTCAATGAGGGGGAATTCAGGGGATACTTCATGAAGAATGTAATCGGGGACTCTTCATCGAGGGGAAAATCAGGAGAGAGTTCTTGGTGGAGGAAATCAGGAAATACTTTATTGAAGGGGAAATAAGGAAAGATTTCCTGGAGGGGGAAATCAGGGGAGTTTTCATCAAGGCAGTAATCAGGGAATACTTCATGGAAGGAGTAATCAGGGGATACTTCATGGAGGGGAAAATCCGAAAAGATTTCATGGAGGGGGAAATCAGGGAAGACTTTATACAGGGGGAAATCAGGGGAGAGTTCATGCAGGGAGGAATCAGGGAAGAGTTCATGGACGGGGTATTCAGAGAAGATTTCCTGAATGGGGAGGGAAATCATGGAAGACTTCATGTAGGACGTGTTTTGAAAGAAACTAAGTATTCTGAGAATGAGAAGTGAGGATGATGTACATTCCAGACATGGTGGCAGGGCCAAGAAGAAAGGAGAAGAGGTGAAACAAAACTTGGTTTTTGTTGTTGTTGAGTCATTTTTTCAATTGTGTCCCATTCTCCATGTCCCCATTTGAGGTTTTCTTAGCAGGGATACTAGAGTGGTTTGCCATTTCTTTCTCCAGCTCATTTGACAGAAGAGAACACTGAAGTAGACAGGGTTAAGTGACTTGCCCAGGGTCACACAGCTAGGAAGCATCTGAGGCCAAATTACAACTTAGGAAGAGCAGTCTTTCCAACTCTAGGCCTGGTGCTCCATCTACTGCTGTGCCATCTAGCTACCCTTGAAACAAGGCTCGGTTGGTTATTTTATTAAGCTGTCTTGATACAGGCTGAATTATGACATAGTTTAATCAACTTGATGGTCTAGTGGCCTGAGCACAGCATTTAGAGTCAATAAACCTTCTAATCTTGGCTCTACCATTTATTGTATGATCTTAGACAAGTCTCTTTGCTTCCCTGGGCCTCAGTTTCCCTCTCTGTAAAACACCAGACCAGCTGTCCCCTGAGATCCCTTCCAGCTCTTGTTCTGGGATCCATATGTGACCTTTAGACACTCCCTTCCCCTCCCTGAGCCTCAGTTGTTCCCTTTATAAAATGAGGCGATTGGACTAGACACAGGCCACATGGGGCCTTGAGGCCTCAGGTTCCCCACTGCTGGACTAGAGGTCTTAATATTTTGGGTGTTGTGGACCCCATTTGTCAGGCTGGTGAAGCCTGTGAACTCCTCAGAGTAACACTTTCAAATGTATGAAATAAATGCAGATTACAAAGGAAACCTGAGGTCTGTAGACAGGTCTGGAGGAGTAGGTGAGCTTAGACGGGGAACACCACATCTGTTTTCACTCATCTGTGGCCCCTTTGATTAATGGGGCTCAGAAGTCTCTTCCAGCTTTTAGTTCTATGCCCCTGTGGCCCTGTTCCTTAGCCTGCCTCTACCACTTAGTATGTGACCTTGTGACCTAGGACCAATCACTTCTAGGGGGCAGCACAGGACATGGAAAGATGCTGGATTTGGGGCCAAACGTAGCTTGGCTCTGCTTACTGAGTGTGTGAGGGGAGTTCCTCCATTTCTCCATGCCTCAGTTTCCACATTAGTGAGCTAAAGAGATTGGCACTGAGTTATCTTTCAACCCTAGATCTAACCTCAATTTTTTCCTCTATAAAGTAATATCGTCTTAAAACCCCTCAAAGCTTGCTCTATTGACCTCCCAGAGTGTTGTAAAGGGTCAATGAGATAGTGGGTTTGGAAATATATACCGAAGAATGCTGGTCTTGAAGCCAGGAATTCCCAAATTCAAATTCCTGCCTCTTAGTTATTGTGTAACTTTGTCTGTCTCTTAACCTCTCTGGGTCTCAGTTTTCCTCTCAAGAAAATGGGCTAGATGATTTTTCAGTTCCCTTCTGGCTCTGCTCTAGCTATATGAATCCTAAGAGACCAAGTTGGCTACCTGGCTCCCTAACCAAGAATGGAAAGGTACCTGAAGAGTTGGGAGGCCTCAGCTATTCAACCTTCTGTGTGACCAGCCCAAACCACCAGGGATTCACCCCACCCTCTGCTTTGCTTTGGCAACGGGGAGAAAGTTTAACCGCTCCCACTCCTGAGACAAAAAGCCCCTCTGGCTTCTCCCCTCCCTCTCTCCTCCCCAAAAAATGAAGCAGGGCACAAGCAGGGGCCCCTCCCAAGGACCATTCCCAGTGACTTCCCAGGAATAATGTTCCCAGCCCCACAGGGTCTGGGGCCCCGAGGTCTTGGCAGGTTGGAACAGTTGAGTGTGTTGCAAAGACATCTTCCAGGACTGGGAGGGTTGCAAAATGCTGCTCCAGGTGGTTTGGGGAGAAACAGGAATAAACTCTGGGATGGGAACATGGTTCTTTATGGAAATTTTCTTTTGAGGTCTTCTCTCTTTGCAGAAGTGGGGAACTATGGGTGTGGGACAGTGCATATATGGTTAGATTCGAGCAATGTGTTAGGTGGATTTGGTGAACTTCCTCTTTTTTTTTCCTTTTTTAATTCTTTGTTGCAAGGAATGGTTTTCTGGGAATATTTATTAGTAGTAATAATTCAGCAACATGCAACAAAAAGATCTTTCCTTCTTTTGACAGAGAGCAAATCACTGGTTTTCTTAGGGCCTTACTTTGCACATCTGCTAAATGTGGGAATTATCTTGGATCCTGAAAGGTGGAAATCTCTGTCCCTGTCCTAGTGAACATTCTCACTTATCAGAGACTGAAAGGAGCATGCAGAAATAGGGATATTGGGAGCGTGATCACTGATTCAATCAACAATACTTTGTTCTCCTAGCAAAGAGGAGATGCCTATTTGACTGGAAGTTTGACTGGGATTCTCAGATATCCTTTGAGGACCCTTCCAACTCTCTGCAATCCAAGGGATTTTTTTTGGCCTGTTTCTCCCCTGGGGAGGCAGCACCATACAGTGGTCCTGAAATTCCTAAGAGCTGGGTTCTGATTCTGCCTCTTCCACGTGTGACATTTGAACAGACCTTTAACCACCATGGGACTCTCCTTTATCAATAAGCTGAGGCAGTGGGACTAAGCTGACTGTCCTTCCAGCTCTCAAGCTAGGATCCTATCTTTTCTCAGGCTGTAATGACCTACCTCCCAGGAGCCTTGGGCACTAGAGAAAGAATGGCAGATTTTGAACTCAACCATACTGCTTGCATTCAGGTCTTGACTCTCACACTAGCGGGTGCAATCACAGCTGGTCACCTCCTTTCTGTGGGCCTGTGGAATTGTCAACTACTGACCTCAAATGGTTAGTAGGAGGAAGAGCTTTGTAAAAATCAAAGCCCCATTAAAATGAATTATTATTTTTCAACTTAGTCAACCTTCTCTTTTCACGACTAAGTAACAGAATCCAGAGTCCCAGACTCTGGCCATGTTTGCATGCCAACAGCAAACTGGGCCCAAGCCCAAAAAATTCCTGTGGCTCATTTACAAGGCCAGCTTTGCAGCTGCAGCCTGGAAACATTAGGAAGGCTGGTAGCAAAGTGGGCCCCATCAGAAATGTGGGGGCGTGGTGCCCCAGGTTCTAGTGCAGCCTGGGGGCTACAGACCTTGTTTCTTGGGAACAGTGACCCACAATCGCCAAGGGAAGGTCTCCTCTGCTTGGGAGGCCTGTTATCTGTTTTTCTGCAGGGCTGGACCAATTTCTAGCATGGCCTTTTCTCCTTGCACTATGGGTTGGCAGCTTAATTGTACCCAGGAGATGGACACAGGACAAAGATGGCTGAAGAACAAAGATATTGTTTTTATTTTATTTCTTATTATTTTTTCTTAAACAACAAAATATTCACTAGAATATTCGAGCAGGGTTACCAAGGCATATCTTGGGTGCAAGCCCAGAGTGGTGGCTAGAGTAAAGGATTTGAAGCCCAGAGGTCCTGTGTTCGAATTCCTGAGCTGTGCCCCACCACTTTCCCTTTCAATTTGCTGTGTGACCTTGTGTCAATCACCTCCCCTCCACACCCTGCCCCCCCCACATATACATACACCACAAATATACACACCTTCATTTTTCCCATCTGTAAAGTGGGGCCATAAGCCCTGTCTACTTCCCAAATCTGATAGAAGATTCAGTGAGACAATTTGGATAAGCCCTTGGTGAACCCTAAGCCCTTAGTGAACTTTAAGCATGAGAATGAAATTTAGAAACTCGAAGTCTGGAACACGTACCAATTGCTAATGTTTCCTTGAGTTTTCCTCAAGAAGGTATACACCCTTAACAACAACAGGAGAAAACTGGGTAACATGAGAGGAGCATGTGATCACCATCAGTACCCCCCACCCCTCCATCCCCTTCACCCCCTCCTCGGCACAGGCTTGGAATGACTGTGACTTCCAGCTGGTAATTAACTTCTTTGGTAATTGATACCATGCAATTGAGCAGGAGGTTGGGAGGGAGGGAGGAGGGGTGGTGGATTCTAGCAGCTTTAGCTTTCTTCTGTTACCCCATAAATTTGTTCTGAATACTGTCATACAATGAAACCTTTCCCGCCCCCTGTAGACATCATAGGTGCTGGGATATGGGCAGTGGCTGAGCAGCCTGGCCACTTGCCCCAGATCCCCCCCTCCCCCTCTCATTCTGAGACCAGGATCTGGTGAATATCAATTGGCTGGAACTCCCCCATGGGTGGAGGTGGGGGGAAGTACAGCTTTGGGGGCTCCCCTGGGCTCACAGAGCTGGAGTCACTGTGGGCTGTGTTGCCCACAGTGGCCTGGGACTCCGAGATTTTCTTCTTCAGCAGTTTCCTCTCTTTGGCCCGGCGATTCTGAAACCATATTTTCACCTGCAACACACAATGGTTCTGGATTAAGAGTGTACAGAATGACAGAGCTAATGGTAGAAGGGGTCTGAAATGCCATTTCATCACCATGCGCCCATTTTACAGAAGACAAAAGTAGAACCTAGAGAGGAGATGCATCTTGTCTGAAAGTCACTAAGGTGTTACAGGGAAGACTTAAACCGTAGTCGTACCTCTGCAAAGACAGTTGAAACATCCATTGGCATCATGCCTTGACCCTCATTTCCAAGACCACTTGCACTATGCCATATTGCCTGCCCAAGCCCTTTGCCCAAATGGCCACAGGGCATGTTTGCAAACATGGTACCGTGTGATAAACCAACTGGGAAAGCAGATCTTTTCCCTGCCCCCAACACACATCCCTGCCATCCGTAGGACTTGACTTCTAAATAACCATAGCACCCTTCACCTATTACAATTCCACACTCCCTCACTCTACCCCACCCCCCTCAGCCCCCCAACTTTCTCCATTCTTAGACAAGAATTAGCCCTCTGGAGGACTGAACACCCAGAGCGGCAGCTGTACAGGTGGACTGGAAAAACTTCCCCCCCCCCCCAAACCCCCCCCCCCCCCCCCCACCTCACCAGTTTAATAGAGATGAGTGATCAAAACTTTGGGGGACCATTGGCCTAGCTGTGTCCTTGGAGTCATGGACACGTGGGTTCTTACCTCTGCTACTTAACAGCTATTTCACCCTAGGTAAGTCATTCAATCTCTGAGCCTCAGTTTCCTCAGATGGTCTTTTTTATAAGATGTACCATAGTGGCCAGGCAAAAGAGAAGGGGCTTCCAGGGCAGGGGGATAGCAGGATTGAAGCTGAGTAGCTGAAGGGATGCCCAGCTAGGCAGAGGCAGGGGAGCACTAATGGGATTGTGGGCACTGGAGATCCATCTGATCAGAGGGCTTTCAGGATGACCACTTAAAGGCAGGGGACTAGACTGAATGACCTTGAAAAGTTATTCCTCGGTTCTAGAATCCTAGGATTTGGGGATGAATTTACTAAATTAGCTTATACAACATTGTTTTGTATCCCAAGTGCCTGGCACATAGTAGGATCGTAGATTTAACAGCTAAAAGGGGCCTTAGAGATCATAACATCCAGCTCCCTTCCTTTACAGTGGAAGAAACTGAGGTCCAAAGAGCTTAAGTGCCTTGCCAGTGTTCACACAACTAGTAAGTGTCTCTGGCAAGATCTGAACCTAGGCCTTCCCAACTGCATGTCGAATGTTCTCTCTACTGCACTACATTAAGTATCTCTCTAGGAATAGGGGCTTAATGATTGCACACTGAGTGAATGAACAATTAACTTCAAAACCCAGTTGTGGTAGAAGCACCCATCATTGGCATGATTTCAAAGAAACATAGGCTCTAGAATTAGAAGGGTCCTAGGAACACGAAGTGTCACAGGTGGGAGGACATTTAGAACAGAGAATGTTAGAGCTGAGAAGGGCCTTAGAACAGGGAATGTCAGGGCTGGGAGGGGCCTTAGAACACAAAATGTCACAGCTGGGTGGGGGGACTTAGAACATGGAATGTGGGGTGTTTTAGAGAGGAGAGAAGGAGATGTCAGAGTTGGGTGGGACCTCAGAGATCATCTAATTCAACCCCTTACAAATTTCATCATCTTTACTTCAGAGATCAGTATAGTCATTTCCTCTATACTGTGGTTCAATGAGTTATTGTAACCAAAGCCCAAATTATTCTCTGGTGGCCAGCCTCTCTGCACACAGCCAGGCTGGTCCTCAAAACATCAGCCCCATAATCCATCCCCAGGCCTATCTGCAAAGGCTCCTGGGGCACAGATTTGTTCTACCCTGAAGGACAGACACTGAATAACACTGAGTTTAAATTGTCCAGACTGGCCAGCTGCATCAATTCAAGTGAAAGGATTTCAAACAGGAAAGGATATTGCCTAGTCCAAACCCTTTATTTTACATAGCAGAGAACTGAAGGTTCAGAGAGGGGAAGTCACTTGCCCAAGGTCACACAGCTTCTAAGCAGGAGAGCCAGGACTCAAATCCAATCTCTTTGTCTCCATATTCAGGGCTCCTGTCACCGCATCCAGTTACCCCCAAAGACCCCTCAGCGGTGGGCTCACAGTTTATATGCCCTTGGAAGAGTAGGTGTTGCTGAGGGATGCCAATCAACTCTGATTAGTTGACACAACAGGAGGTGGGCTATATTAAAATGAGGGTCTTGAGGTACCAATAGTTAGTTACTAAATACAAGAGACAAATATTCATTTCTCAAACTACCTTGGGATTCCTGTTCAATGTTGGAACCCAAGCAACTAGCCAAGAGACCAGTCATTTTAGCAGCTTTCTGGCATTATGCCATTTTTTTTACCATTTGCATCTCACTTTGAAAGTTGGTTTGACATCAAGTCAGTCGATGAGACTGCACTTTGAGGATGAACAGGATGAAATGAGGCTAGCTAGGGGGGACTCAAAAGAGTTTGCTTGCTGGAGTCCCATAATCCATTTCTAAAGCCTGCTTAGAGGCGTGGCTCAGCCCTTCTTCAGCCTAGAGAAACAAACACGCAGAAACCACACAGTGCTCTGGGATACCTGTCTCTCCGAAAGGCCTAACTGGCCTGCTAGCTCCGTCTTCTTCCGAATACTGATGTATCTGTTGCAATGGAATTCTTTCTCCAGTTCCAGTCTCTGATGCTCTGAATAAACCACTCGGTACTTCTCCTTGGTCCTGGTCTTTCCTGCTTAAGAGAAAGGCAATTCATGTAGCATTGTGCCACTTCCTTAGGACGTCTCCAATCCAACTGGAGCTTTCGAACCCCAGAGTACATCCTGCACTCTCCCCACCTCAGGGCTTAGGAGATTTCCTAAGCTTGAAATACCCTTCTTTCTCTTCTTCACCTGTTGAACTGACACCAGTTCAAGTTAACAGATTTATTAAGTGCCTTCTATGGGCAAGATTCCTTGTTTGGTGCTGAGGAGAGACATCAAAGATGCTAGTTCCTGCCGCACTGCAAAGAACTTTCATTTGGTCAGACCCTTTAAAGCCCAACTTAATTACCATTTCTTCCAGGAAGCCCCCCAGATTCTTCCCTTCTCCCCTCAGTAAGAACCTTCTCCTTCAGAAATCACTTAGCATTTAAATTTTTCTAATGCCCTAACTGGGGACCCAAGAGCTGAAGGAGATGAATTTCAGAGTCCCTATTGTATAGCAGACAAAACCTGGCTTTGGATTTCAGTTTTGTTCTGGTCCCTTCCTAGCTTTGGGACCTTGGACAAGTCACTGAATTTCTTTGAACCTCAGTTTCCTCATCTGCAAAATAGGCAATGTAATAGAGGGGAAAGACTTGGATTTGGAGTCAGGAGAATCTTGCCTCTGATGCTAACTAGTAGCATCTCTCAATAGCTGTATGACCCTGGGCAAGTCACTTGACCTCTCAATTTCCTTATCTGAAAACTGGATTTACCTCTAAGAGTTGTTAACTATAAAAGACTGCATGAAGGCCAGCTTTTTGGTGCCCTCTGAACTTCGGTGGCTGGAAAACAACCACCCTCTTCGTGTGGCCATTTAAGTCTGAAAATAGCTCTTACTTGATCCTCACAACACCAGCAGGCAGGTGTCACTATCACTGCCATTTTCTGGCAGAGGAAATGGAAACTCAGATATTAAGTGGCTTGCTCAGGGTCACACAGCTAGTGAGTGTGTGAGGCAGAATTTGAACCTGAGTCTTCCTGACTCCAAGTCCAGCTCAGGGACCAAGCTTATACCTCATACTACCTACTTCACAAGGTTGTTGTTGCCTGTGTTTGTATCTAGCTCCCATCTTCTAAAGCTGGGCGTTCTCAGTTACGACCTGGGTTGGTATCTCTCAGCTTCAGATGTCCCCAGCTCAGAGCACTGGCTCTGCAAACAGTAGGTGCTTAATTCATGTCTGTTCAACAAAGGAATGGCTCCATTGAGCCTTCTGGTCCAAGAATCAAGCCATTTTCTCCCTTCCAGTCTCCCTTTAAAATATGGGACAGCACTTAACACAAAAACTAGCCGTGTGACTTTGGGCAAGTCACTTAACCCCAACTGCCCTCCAAAAAAAAAAGGAAAAAAAATCATGATATCAGTATTAAAGAAATACAAAATTAAAAAAAATATATGGGACAGGACCCTAAAACGTGATTGGTTCTTTCTCCCTGGTTCATGTTTTGATGCCATAGGTACAGTGTACAGAGAGAGACATGGGTTTGAATCCATGAGGGAGCTGAATGACCCTTCATTTTACAGAAACTGGGGTTCACAGGGGATCTGTGGATTGTCCAAGGTCACACAGCTAGCACCCTCCCACAAGGTAGCTTCGCCTGGCTCTGTCCTCTGGGGTTGGCCCAAGTAAGCCAAGATCTATTCTTTCTGTACAGGACAATCCTTCAGACATTTTAATAAGGACTTGGCTACAACTACTCTGGGTGAGACCTGAATACAAACCACCAAGAGGAAGAATTGATTTCGGCTGCATGCCTGGGAGAGTGAGGGGTGGGAGGAGTGGTAATCTGAGTTCCTTAAGGGCTATTAAGAGGTTGGCAGCTTGTTGACAGGTTTCAATCTTTACTCTGCCGATGGGGAAACTGAGGCCCAGGAAGGCTAGGTCACTTCCGGATGGAGTAGTAGAGATAGCATTAGACCTAGAGCCAGAAAAAACTGTTTGAATATCACCTTTCTTGTTACTTTGCAGTTAGGTAGTTGGGTAGTGGTGTGCCTTGGGCGACTCTCCCCCCACCCCGACCCGGTACTTCAGGTTCCTTATCTGAAAAAGGAAGTACATTTTGACATTGATTTTACTGTCATTTGCAATGATTATTTACAATGATTTACATTCTTCTCTACTGTCTACTTCCTAGGTAAGGCTCAAATACAGCAGCAAATATAAAAGTCCTTCCCCAGCATCAAAGGAGAAGCTATAATTCTTTCATTCGGGTGATTCTGTTCTAGAATAGCCCACATCTCTCTGGTCAGGACATACTTACTCTTAAATATTTTCATGTCGGAGGTTGGTGTACTCTGAATTGACTGGAGCCGATGATTAAATGACTCAGCGTTTTAAGGGTTAAGAGTGAAAGCATTAAAAGCCCCATTTTACAGATGAGGACACTACTGGGAAAGTGACTTGCCCAATAAAGACCTGGTTTTGCTTGAGTTGGGAAGATACAAGTTCACTTTCACCTCTGTAACTCCCCAGTAAGCCCCAAGCTACCCCCTAAGAAAGTAAGGTGCAAAACAGCTCTGGCAGAGGGAATTAATTTCCTCAGGGAAAATTCCCTACTTCCCTGAGATCATTGGTTCAGTCCCTATCTCTCGGTGAAGGGAAGGCCGGCTAGTTTCTCTCAGACTAAGGCACCTCACTCTCAAGCGGCCCTGGGGGCTAAGTAGGACCAGGTTGTGAGAGGGTTTGTATGTATGTATGTGGGTTTGTATGGGGGGCTGGGGAGGGTGGAGAGGGGGCGGGAGCAGCACCTTCTAGCCAAACATTTCCTTTGCCTTACAATCGGAAACTAATTGTCCTTCCCCTCTGAATGGCTTCCCTGAGGACAGATACCTTTTTCCTCCTTCCCTTTAGTCTTCTCCAAAGGCAATTAGGCCATTTCCCTCTCTCTAGACCCCTGGAGTGTGTGTGTTTGGGGGGGGGAGGAGGGAGGTAAGGGCAGTCCAACTCCTACCCCCTCGCCCCTCCCTTCAGCTTTTTGTTAATGGGATTCTTCAGATCTTTCAGATCCTTTTTGATGTAACTGGTTTGGGGGACAAACTGTAAGGACAAAGACCCCTTTCAAGTAAGTCCCTGACCTCCATTGAGGTGTTAAGATGGAGGCCTGCCTAACAGCCCAGAAGGCCAAACCCTTTGTCCATTGGGGAGCACAAACAATGGATGGGGAATTTACAAGCCCTAAACAAATGTCCCCATACCCTTTTTATGTCCAGGAACAGGAAAGTGGAGGAAGAGCAGTCCTCAGGGACGTTTCTGGGGTTTGGCATTTTCTTTTGTTGAAGTAGCACAATTTCCCCAAGAGCCTCCAGGCCTTTTGCTAAAAACTGGCAAACTCTGAGCTAGAGTGGGAGCAATGAACAGGACTTGAAAGAACAAGGATGCTCCTTTCAGCATCCACACAGATCTCTGGGAAAGCCTGAGTGTGTGTGTGTGTGTGTGTGTGTGTATGTGTAAGTAGTTTACAAAGTCAAAATGGAAGCTGCAGATACAAACAAAACTTTAAATCTGATTTCTTCTCTGGAACTTAACCAACCTCTTGGCTTCTCGACTGACTATGATCATGGTACCTGTAGCATCTGCCTCACCACAGGGTTGTTGTGAGACTCAAAGGAGCTAAGGCGATTGTGAATGTTAAAGCACCGTATATAGGCCATCAATATATTATTATTATATTATCTTAGTGTCAGATTTGCATGAGATCCTGCACCTGGTGAATGGATGGAGCCTGGATTTAAACCCAAATTCCCTGACTCCACTGCACATGGGGCTGCTAGAGAATTGAAACTCCCACTAAGGAAAAAAAAAATGGGTGCTAAATATGTTCCCAATCCAATGTTGGCTGTCTAAATAGTCATTTAAGGCATGATTCTAACCCTCCAGCTTTCTTCTGCTCCTTGCAGATTCACAACATTTAGAGCCGGAAAGAGTGTCACTTAGAAGTTGATATTCATTATCTTCAAGGACCCAAAGATCCCTCAGTGTGGATATTCCCTCCTTCCCCTTCCCCTTTCCCACCTGCACAGGATCATAGAAGTGAGAGCTAGAACGCACCTCAGGATCCATCCAAGCCCTCGATTTCACAGAAAAGGAAAGTGAGGCCCAGAGATTTTGTCCAAGGTCATTCACTCTAGTATTAAAGGAGCAAAGCTGGGATTCCAGCTAAATATTTAATAGATGATCATCAACCCATAGGCATTTAAAAAGTCCCTACTAGGTACAAAACACTGTCCTAGGCCCTAGTGGAAGATGATACAAGAAATGACACCATCCCTGGGAGAACTAGTAGTTTTCCTTTCCAAGTTTCTGTGGCCAAAGGCATTTCTCACCTGAAGGGCTGATGGACCAGAGGAACTTTGGTTCCACAATTCCCCAAACTGGGCTGGAAGGGCAGTCACTGATGTTCACTCATCAGGAAATTATAATCTGTCTGTCTGTTTGTCTCCCTCTACACTCATCACCCCTTCTTTCCCCTTTCATTCTCTCCTACCCCCTGCCACTCAATAAAGAGTAAACATATCCAGGTTTCCAGCCCCAGGGAAGGCTTCAGCTCCACTCCTCCCTCCCCACCCCAACCTCCAGCAGTTTCTTTGGAAGATAATAAAGACTACGGCAGGCAGTGAGAACACTCACTCTTTCCGGCTAGGCAATATAAGCCCCCAAGACAGGAGGGACCCTGGACTAGCCAGAGCCAGGCTGCATATCAAAGGCCAGGGAAGTGTTAAAAGGGTCTGTTGCCTCAATCTGGCAGATAAGGTCTCAGAACCCGAAACAAAGTGGGAAAAAAACCAGACCACAGGACTAAATTGACAAAGAAAAAGGAATTGTTGCTCACTGTCTCCCCTGTCCGGTTCTAAAGGTGGTGTGGAGAGCCGGTGGGATAATCTCCCGGCCCCATCACCCCCCCAACACCCATGCCCACAGCCCACTCTCCAGCTATCGAGGCATATGTTGGCATTCTCCTCTATCATCTGAGCTGTGTTCTCCAAAGAATATGAATCTCAAAACTAGGCGACCCACTCCCAGCTGTCTGTTCGGGTCCCTCTGGTGTAGCCTTTGTATAATGTCACAGCTTAGGGTGGGGATGCCCTCCATTCCCTCCACCACCCCCCCCATTCCCATCCTGAACCCATACTGGGGCGTTTCTGGGAATTCCAAAGGGAATTCCCATAGCTCAAGAAGAGATGGGATCCAGATGTCCCTTAGAGATCTAGTCTATCTTCTTCATTTTGCAGATAAAGAAACTGAAGCCAAGGGAAGGGTAGGGACTTGCCCAAGGTCACACATCTAGTAAGTGACAGAGTCAGGACTTGGACTCAAGTCACAGGATCTAGAGCTAGGAAAGATGTCAGAGATGACTGATTCCAAATTTGTCATTTTACAGAGGAGGAAATTAAGGCCCAGGAAAGGGAAATGGTCTGCCTCAAGTCAAAGACCCAAGGACTGGTGATCAATACCCTGCACCCATTCCACTGCACCCACCATCTGCTTCCTATGACACCTGGGAGAGTGGGATCCATAGCATCACTGTGTTTCTGGATATATAGCAAGTGTTTCTGGGTTGATCATTATTATTTCATATCCCCCTCAATGGCTGATCTTTTTCATCATGCTGCCAAAATATCCAGCCCAACCCAGTGGCATCTAGTTCTCAAGGTCCTTTGCCTAAAAAAAGACTGAATTTATTTAGAGACTTATTTATTTAGATGGTACTTTCTTAGAGACATGTTCAGTACAAGAGCTTGGTATGATGGGTAGTCAGAACTAATCAAATGCACTACATTTTCCCTAACTATTGAATAACTTTCCTTTCTGTAAAATGAGGGAGGTTGGATTTGGTGATCTCTGAGGTTCTTTCTTTCCAGATCTGACATTCTATGTTCTAAGGGCCCATCTAGCAAGGTCCCACCTAATCCTGACATTCTATGTTCTAAGGAGTTCTTCTGACATTCTCTCTTCTGCAGGTCTTCCTGGTTCTGACACTGTATGTCCTAAGGTCCCTTCCAACTGTCCTGTCCCATGAGTCTGAGTGTACGGTTTCTTTTTATTTTTTTTTTAAAGCAATTGGGGTTAAGTAACTTGCCCAAGGTTACACGGCCAGGTGTTTCTGGGTGGGTGCTAAGTATCAGATTAGATCCCCAGGTTATCCCCACACTGGGGCTGGTGCTCTTACTCACTGAGCCACCTGGCCTCCCCTAAGCAATTGGGGTTAAGTAACTTGCTCAAGGTTACATGGCCAGGTGTTTCTGGGTGGATGCTGAGTGTCTGAGCCCGGATTCGATCCCCTAGGTTATCCCCACACTGGGGCCAGTGCTCTTACTCGCTGAGCCACCTGGCCACCCCAGAGTGTGTGGTTTCTATGACAGGACCCCATTTCTGTCTATTTGGAAGCAATGGAGGCACCAAAGTGGCTAATGCACTTTGATCAAGTGGTGGAAAACCCACGTTCCCATCCTGCCTGTGTCACTTAACCTGTCTCAGCTTCAGTTTTTCCGGAAGCAACAATTCTACCTCCATACCATATGTAAATCAGTTTACAAATTTTAAGGCATATAATTTTTTCATGGGGGCTTAAGGGTAAAAAAAAAATCACTCTCCAGATAGCAAAAATGGGCTCTCCATGTGCCAGGTCTGCCCTATTTGACATCAAGGACCTGAACTTCCTTGATCCTCAAAATGGGAATATGGCAGGGATGGGGAACCTGCGGCCTCAAGGCCACAAGCAGCCCTCTAGTTCCTCAAATGTGGCCCTTTGAATCCGACGAGTTATATATTATATTATTATATATAATACAATATATAATAATTGGTCAGACTAACACCACCTCTGACTTTCAAAGGTTTGGGTTTCTGCCTTTCATCCTCTCCCTAGATTTAAGGCGATAAAGGGTAGGATCCTTTCTCTGAAAACTATTGGTTGAGTCTGTTTCTTCTGCCCTGAAGCCCCTTGGACTATTCTGGGTAGCCTGAGGGGGGCTTTCATTTAAAAGCCTCCTAGTCTGGGAAGGCATCCATAAGCAGTCCAGCCATTAGTTTTCACCTACAGAAGGTGACCTACTGCAGGGAAGGGTTCATTCAGTGAATTCATTCATTGAATGAATCATTCAATCTGAGTGATTCCTATTTGGCAGGCTATTAAATTAAGTTGATCCTGGCCTGGTTAAAGGACTCAGAACCTCAAGGGACCTCAGGGATCAAGAAAATCCAGTGGTTTTTGTTCCACAAACTCCTTTTAACAACAAAATATATGATTTAATTTAATATCCTACTCACAATATTCCGCAATTAAAGAATTTTTATGGCAAATCCCTTTGGCAAAAGAGTCTGCAAACCACTAAATAGGAACCAACCTCCTCTTTTAAATTTTTAATATTATTTGTATTGATCTTGTGTTTTTAACTCCTTATCATTCCCCAATATACTGTCATATTCTGTGAGCCATCCACTGTAACCAAGGTTTAAAAAAAAGGGGGGGGCGGAAAAAAAGCAATTCAGCCACCTAGCTCTAGTCCAACAGCAAATGTGATGTAACACACCCAGATTCCCTCACCTCTGCATTTTCTCAACTGGTCTCCAAGACCCAGCTTGTAAGTTTGCACTTCCTGCCTAGGTGAGATAAGGAGACCCAGCTCCAAACTGAAATCAATAAATCAGAAGAACAAAGTATTGGGTGAGGTCCCAGGGAAGAAAGAGAATAGGGAAATGAGGTCATTTTCAGGATGAGGAAAGTGAGGGCTAGAAGAAGGGAAGTGACTTAACTAAGGTCACACAGAACTGAGTAGCTGCAGGATTCAAACACAGATCTTCTCACTCAAAAATCAGTATCTTCCCATATACATAAATTTAGGATATGCAAACAGCACAAAGTGTCCTTCAAACTCAACAGAATCAAGGTTCAATATGCTCTTACTTTGCTATACATTTCCCTCACTGGGAGCTCACTGAACAAGTTCCTTTACTGATTTCAGTTTGTGGCTGGGTCTCCCTATCTCACCCAGGGTAGAACTGTAGGGACCATTTATAAGCCCATTCCTGCTATTGTTACTACCTGGGCCAGTTTGCCCCTCCTTAGGGAGCCTCCCACCCCCATCCCCCCACAGGGGCTCACCCTATTGGTGGTGAACTTAGTCAGTGGTCCCTAGTAAGCACACCTGGCCAGCTGCAGCTCTGAACTCCTAAGTTCAAGCAATCTACCAGCCTGGGCTCTCCAGTGGTACAGGTTATATTGATTTTGTGAGGAGAGCGAGGGCATAGATAAATGATTCCAGTGTTTTAGGAACTCCTCATGTGTCAACTTGGTCTACCAATGCAGATTGTGATTTATGGGTAATCCTGCCTTCTCAAACGTTAAGCTAGTGGACTGGACCCTAGGAAGGACTGTACCATGCTGGGAGGGCTTTCAGCAAGGACCTGTGTCTGTCATCCAAATACCACCCTAGTGAATCATGCAAAAGTTCCCAAAAATAGGGGACATCACAACTTTTTGAATATTTAAGTAGGTCAGGAAGCGTGGCAGGAAGATTATTACCAAAGAGGAGTGGGACTGAGGGTAGGCCAGCTGTGTAGCAAGAACAAAAGACAAGAAAGACAGGCTCCATGGATTACCACCCCTCAGATGATAAAAGAAGGTAGGCAAGGCCCCTAGCCCACTGAGAGGGTCTGATATGGAGGATTTACATGGATGAGAATCATACAGAATGTGAAGGTCCAGAAGAAATTAGATCCAGAGCTGGCATTGAAGCCAACCCCCTCAGTGGACAGAGGGGGAAACTGAGACCCAGAGACAGGGAAGTGACTTGTCCAAAGTCACACAGTTAGTGTCAAAGGAAAGATGTGAACCCTCTGAACTGGCAAAGAAAAGGACCCACACTATGATATCACTAATGTGTCTAATCATGACATATTTGTGTATCCTCTTGTAAGCTTTATGAGGATAAGGACTATGCCTTAATCATCTCTGTATGACCCCCATCCCAAAACTTTTACCTATAATAGGCCCTGAAGAAATAGGAATACCCACATGAATAGAGGTGAGCCTACAAGTCGGAAAGTTATATATAAATGTTCAATTTTCAGTTTCTTGAAGACTGGGACTCAAACCCTTTGTGAAGGTGGGAATACGAGTGTATCACCTTACACATGTTTTCAGACTTTTTTAATGTATGGATGGGTTGGACTGATGCTTTCCTCTTCCTTTCTTGTCTACAAAAATATCATTTGTTATATGAGAATAGAATGGTTCGCTGGAAAGAAGAGATATTGGAGGAAACTAAGCTGATTTAAAAAACAAAAGATATTAATAAAATTCATTTTAAAAATAAATATTTGGGTGGTTTTTTTTAAAGGGGGTTGTATGGGAGGAAGCTTGGTGCAGTAGAGACAGGGTTCGATTTGGGCACCTGGGTTCAATTCTTGGTTGCACTGCTTAGGTGAGATCTTAGACAAGTACTTTCACTTCTTTGACAGTCAGTTACTTTCTCTGTAAAATGAGATTAGGGACCTCTGAGGTCACTTCTAGTTTGGAACCCTGGAATCCTCTGATCTCTCTACTGGGCCAAGATATAAGCCCAGGTGTTCTTATGGGCCAAAAGGCTTCAAAGTCTTGAAGAGAGGGTATCAGAGTTAGATGGAACATAAAATGCCATAGTAGGAAGGGCCTTTAGAACATAAAAATGTGGAATGTTAGCACTGGAAAGACCTGGAAAATTAAAATGGAACATTAAACACTAGAAGTATAGAAGAGAACTGGAAAGATTAGCCTACAAAACCTTGGAAAGATACAATGTACAGCCTGCAAGTGGGAGGAGCCATGGCCAGAGAACGCACCTCTTCCGACTGTGGTTTTGAGTTTTATTTTAAAGGAGGAAATGAAGGCCCAGAGATAGGAAATTACTTCCCCAAGGTCACCCAGCCAGGAAACAGGAGGTGGGCCTATAAAATTCACCTTTTCTGACTTCTAAAATGGTTCAATGCTTTATGATTATTGGGAACAAACTTGGCCCCAGAGAAGAGCTGAGAAAACGTTCTTCTGGGGTTGGGGATAGGGTGGGCTATGTCACACCACACACACACACACACACACACACACACACACACCACATGCACACACACGCGCACACACACACCACACATGTACACACACACACCACACACACACACACACACGCATCTTTGGGACAAAGGAGAGTTTTCAGGTTAGTGGAAGGGAAAGAGAGAAAGAAAAGTGATATGGGAGAAAAGGCAGCAATCCCAATAACAAAAAAATCAAACAATTCCAAAAACCAATTGTGTCAGAAGATGGAAAAGGGTCTCCCCATACTGCTTAACATGGTCATTAAAGAGGAAGACTAAGTTCTATAGTAACGCCGGGACTCCCCACAGGGACATGCCTGCTTCCCCACTCCTTCTTGGTTGCCTTCCCAGCTATCATTTTGGGCAAATCAAGTCTAAATGTTATTAAATCCACACATTTGAGAACAGATCTTTCATCCACACATAGGTACTCCATTTAAGCAATGGTTGTCTGCCACTGTGGCAGCTGTTGAACTGAATCCCAGGAAAAGCAGATGTAAGAGCATCTTTCTTCCTCCCTCCCCTCCCCTACCCCATAAGCCATCTTGGGAGGGAGATGTTTTTTAAGCAAAGGAGTTTAATTTGTATACCAGGGTCCCTCCCACATCTAACATTCTCTGTTCTAAGGGATTTCCTAGTTCTGACTTTTTATATTCTGGGGTCCCTCCCACATCTAACATTCTCTGTTCTCAGGGAATTCCTAGTTCTGATTTTTTTATTTTTATTTTCTTGGGTTCCTCCCAGCTCTAACCTGTTCTAAGGGACTTCCTAGTTCTGATTTTTTTTATATTCTAGGGTCCCTCCTAGCTCTAACATTATTTAAGGGATTTCCCAGTTCAGATTTTTTTTATATTCTGGGATCCCTCCCAGGTCTTATATTTTCTGTTTAAGGGATTTCCCAACTCTAATACTTTATTTACTAAGGTCCTTCCCAGCTTTGATATTCCCATGAATTACAGGCATTGGTCATTAACATGTCTATTCTTCTAAATCAGGGGTTCCTAATCTGGGGTTCATGAACCCCAGGGGTCCATGGAGGGATTTCAAGGGGTCTTTGAACTTGAATAGGAAAATAGTAATACTTTGATTTTAACTCATCTCTAACTGAAATTTAACATTTCTTTAAATAATGATTTTAAAAACCAACTCTTCTGAAAAAAGACCTACCAGACTTCTGAAGGGTGGGGGGTGGGGGTGGGGGTGGGGAGGAGCCCACAGGAAATCCATAACATAAAAAAGGTAAGAACCCTAGTTCTATAGAGGAAAATCTCAGAGAACTTTACTGAGTGGATTTGGGGGCTCTTTTAACCTCCTAGCTAAATAAACATTAGTCCAAGAGACACATTCTATCCATTGTATCCAGTCTGAGGAAAACAGAGAAGACACATTAGGGACAAGAAATGACCACCCCACACCACTCCATCTAACTAGGAAAAGTGGGGAGGGGAGGGTTCCTGTGCTTACCTGAAACATGAAGTGTTTTGCTCATCCAAGCATAGGTACCTCCTATGTTGGGGGGATTGGAGGTGGGCTCTGTGAATTCCATGTTCTCAGGAGGGAGGACCCCGCTGGGCCCAGGATGGACCAGGTTGCTGTAGTCAGTGGCTCCATATGGGGCTGGGGTTGGGGCCAGGGCCAAGATCTGGGCCAGGGTCTGGACTGAGGAAGGCTCCACCACAGAGCTGGAGGGTCCCTCTCCATAGGTAGCCCAGTCCTCCCTTGGGGGAGCATAGGTGGGCCCCCAGGGCCCAAGCCACTGGCCATGGCCATCCAGGTTGGCCATATGAGAATAGCTCATGCTGTGTGGATAGGCAGGGGCCGGGCTGAAGGCCTGGCTTGGCAGGTGGCCACTGCCCCCTCCTATGCTGCCCCCACTGCTTCCCATGCTGGTACCTATGCCATTGCTGCCCAGGTTGGTGGCCCTCTGGGATCCCGGGTGCATCTTGCCCTTCTTCACGAAGCAGCTTCTGTGTGTGGTGGCTTCGGGAATAGAGAGGCTCTTCCTATACCATCCTGGTGCCTCTTTGTGACCCAGCTTCCCCAATACCCAGAAATACAGTGAGCTGCCCCCTAGCTCTGGAGGCTGTCAACCAACCTTGGAGTGCCTCCCTTGCCCAACATGACCAAGCAGCCTCTGTCTCCTGAGGCCTGGGAGCAAGGCTAACGGTGCATTCCCATCTGGCCTGAAGGCTAGCCACTTTGGGCCTCACCCCCCCCATTTGCATTCAAATGAAGGGCAGGCCCACCCAGGCATCCCCACCTTGCAATAACTTTCAGTATATCCAAACCTTCTCTCCTCCCCCTGAGCCCCAGAGCAAGGCTTGAGAGGCGGGGCCTGCTTCTGGGCTCTGACCCACTCCCTTCAACCACAGA
Organism: Petaurus breviceps papuanus; assembly: GCF_028583685.1. Lineage (NCBI taxonomy): Eukaryota > Metazoa > Chordata > Mammalia > Diprotodontia > Petauridae > Petaurus > Petaurus breviceps. The sequence continues at coordinate 1,884,003 of NW_027187236.1, forward strand.
GATGTCCCTTCTTTATCTTTCTAGCTGAGTTCAATTAGAGAATCAAACAAACGTCAGAGCTGGGAGGGCCCTTAGAACATAAAACATCAGAGCTGGGAAGGACCTTAGAACAGAGACTGTCAGAGCTGGGAAGGGCTTTAGAACACAGAACATCGGAGCTGGGAGAGACCTCAGAACAGGGAATGTCATAGCTGGGAAGGACCTTAGGACAGTGAATGTTAGAACAGAGACTGTTAGAGCTGGGAAGGACTTTAGAACACAGAACATTGGAGCTGGGAGAGACCTCAGAACAGGGAATGTCAGAGCTGGAAAGGACCTTAGGACAGGGAATGTCAGAAGTAGGAGGGACTTTAGAGCACAGATCAGAACTGGGAGGGATCTTAGAACATGGAATGTCAGAGATGGGAAGGACCTTAGAATAGGGAATGTCAGAGCTAGGAGGGGCCTTAGAAAAGGGAATGTTAGAGCTGGGAGAGGCCTTAAGACTTAGAAGGTGAACATAGGGAGCAATCTTAGAACGTGTACAGTCAAAGCTCCTAGAAACCAAAGAAGATAGGGTTTTCAAAATTTACTCCAGGTATTCTCCAGGACTCTTTCAGAGAATCCTCAATGTCTACACTATTTTCATAATAAAACACCAAGGTGTTTTAAAATCCAAATAGGGCAAATATTGATAGCCACAACCCACACAAACAAAAGCTCTTGGGGAGGGGTCTTCAATAATTTTTAAGACCAAAAAAGTGGAGAGTTGCTACTGCCAAATAGAAATGTTTCAGAGCTGGAAGAGAGTCAAGCTCAGTTAATCCAGTCCCTTAGTTTTTCCAAAGAGGAAAGTGTGAGAGCAAAAGTAACCTTCCCCAGGCCACAAAGTGAAAGTGTCAGAGTCAAGATACACTCCCCCATCCCATCTCCTGGCTCATCGACCAGTGCTTGTTCCCCAAGCCTGAGCTGCCTTCTCTTCAGCTTCAGCCACCCCTAACCCTACCCCCACATCCAACTGCAGAGCCCCCTGCCCCCTCCCACTGCCCACTGCCCATTCTCTGGCCCTGGCCTGGCATCTGCCTTTTCTGCCAATTGTTGCTTGGCTCAGAGTCCCACAACCCAAACGGATCCCCTCCAGAATCTCCCAGGGAGTAAACAGTGCCCTCAAACCAGACCTCTGGAGCAAGCCCAGCCAAACACCATCTGGTCTTCCATGAAGATCTTGGGGTTCTCCCCTAGGGCACTAGGGGTCTGGAAACTCAACTGCAGGCGAGTGTCAGGGCCATTCCAGCAGGTTCTGCCCTCTCCTGAGCTTGCTTTAAGAGGAAGGAGGTATGCAAGGGGCTGGGGAGGGTACAAATGCCTGTGCTCAGCTGCCACAAGTCCAAAGTCAGATTTCCTTTCCTTTGCAGGGACCATGCTTTCTGTTCCTCAGCTGCTCTCGCAGCCCCCAGCACTGATTTCTCACCAACTTCAGGGCCACAAGCAGGGGGTGGGGATGGACCCAGGTGGGCTTTAGCTCAAAGCACTCCAGAGAAATATGACTTAGGTTATGGCCCACAAATGTCGGGCTGACTGCTAAGGTTTGCAGCAGGGGAGGTGGCTGACCAAGGGGGCCAATGCCTGTGAGGGCTTTACCTAAAACAGCCAGCCCTGCCTCCTCCCCCCCCCCATCATCCCCAGTTATTGAGGCTTGTCTCACTGCTTGGGATGCCATCCCCCTCCCCTCCTCCCTCCCCTCCAGCCCCACCCCCTCCCCTGAACGCCTACAGGGAGGGCTAAGTTATTTTATATCCTGGCCCAAGGCCCATTTCCCTTCTAGGAACCTCTAAGAACCTCCCAAACTGACCAACACCAAATGCACCCTACGCTCTTGGAGACCCCTCCTCCCAGCAGAAGGTATCTCACCACCAGTCCTCAGATGTACTCAGAGACATGCCACAGCTATGCTTTCTGTTGTTCTCGGCCCAGGAGGCCCCAGCTGCGCGTGGTCAGCTGGTCTCTGCTGGAACCCAGGGAAGGCAGGATCTCCTGGGGCTGGACATTTTGGCCATAGATGCAGGAGAGTCAGAGCTAAGAAGGGCCCTTTGAAATCACCCCATTTAACAGAAGAGGAAACTGGAGCCGGGACCCAAACACAGGACTCCCTGGCTCCTCTTCTTTACCCCTACTTTTTTAACTTTATCAAATGAAATTATACATTTTACAAACTTTGCAAACCTGAATTGTTGGCTATTAAATGGACTTCCCCTGACCTTCTTCAATCGACAAGCATTTATAAAACAACTACCATTTATAAAGTGAGTGGATAGAAGCTTGGGGCTGGAGTCAGGAAGACCTGAGTTCAAATTCAGACTCAGATACTCACTGGCTCTGTGACCCTGGCCAAGTCACTTCACCCGGTTTGCCTCAGTTTCTTTAACTGGAAAATGAGGATAATAATAGGACCTACTCCCCAGGATTGTTGTAATGATCAAATAAAATAAATATTTATAAACTGCTTAGCATGGTGCCAAGCACACAGTAGGCACCTAATAATGCTTGTTTCCTTCTTTCCTACTATAAGTCAAGCCCTGGGGAACACAAAGACATAGAGTAACCAGCCCTTGTCTCACGGATTTCCCATTCTTCCACATATCTTTGCAACTCAACCACAGCACGGGCAAGATTTGCTATCTAGATATCTATGTGGCTATATATCTATGCTTCCCCTCAATAGCTCTCTTGTTTTTATATCATGCTAATTTCTGAATTATTCTTACACCCAGATCAGAGAGCCAAAAATAAAAGATTCAGAAAGAATAACCAATACATCCACCACGTCCGCCAATGTTTCCAATGTTCTCTGCTTCTTCGACAAGACAGAGGTACGTTTTCTTCTCTCTTTTCTGGGGGTAGGTTTGGCCAGCACAACTACACAGCAAAGCAGGAGGGAGGATTGTGGGTTACATGTTAACTGCTAGAATTACTCAGTATCAATTTGCATTCACTTCCCTCCCATGCCATGCTAAGCATTTTCTTTTCTTTCTTTTTTTTAAATCAGATGCTTTATTAACTTCTGGTTTACATCATTCATTTTTGCTAGATTTTGAGTTACAAATTTTCTCCCAGTTTTTCCCCTACGCACCACCCCAAAATAGCGATCCCACTGTATATCCCCTCCTCCAATCTGCTCTCTCCCATATCTTCTCTCATACCCCGTTCGACCATTCCAGTAGGGCATGGTGGATCTCTATGCCCCAGTGCCTGCATATCTTATTTCCAAGTTACATGTAAAATAATATTAATAATAGTATGTATATATATATATATTAAACATTTGGTTTTAAAACTTTGAATTCCAGATTCATTCCCTTCCTCCCTTGTCACCCACCTTTACTAGAAAGATAAGCAATTCAGTATAGGTTGTACATGTGTAGCTATGCAAAATGTTTCCATAGTGGATATATTGTAAAAGATTGACTATATTTCCCTCCCTCTATCTCACCTCCCACTTGTTCTATTCTCTAGTTTGATCCTGTCCCTTTTCAAAAGTGGATGCTTCCAACTTCCCTCCCCTCTAGCCTGCCCTCCCTTCCATCATCCCCCCTCTCATCCCCTTCCCCCCAGCTCTCCTGTAGGGTGAGATACCATATTTAGTGTGTATGCCATTCCCTCCCTAAGCCAAACTCAATGAGAATAAGGTTGACCGATTCCTTTTTGCCTTCCTATTCTTCCCCTCCATTGTAACCATTTTCCCTTGCCTCTTCTCTATGAGATAGTTTACCCCATTCTGTCTCTCCCCATCTCCTCTCATTATATTCCTCTCTCACTTGTTAATTTCACCTTTTTTTCAAATGCTTTATTAACTTCTGATTTACATCATTCATTTCTGCCAGATTTTGAGTTACAAATTTTCTCCCCCTTTTTCCCCTACCCACCGCCCCAGAATAGCAGTCCCACAGGATATCCCCTCCTCCAATCTGCTCTCTCCCATATTTTCTCCCATACCCCCTTCGACTTTTCCAGTGGATCTCTATGCCTCAGTGCCTGTATATCTTATTTCCCAATTACATGTAAGATGGTATTAATAATAGTGTATATATATAGATACATATATATATATTTTAAATATTTGATTTTAAAACTTTGAATTCCAGATTCATTCCCTTCCTCCCTTGTCACCCACCCTTACTGGGAAGATAAGCAGTTCAGTATAGGTTGTACATGTGTGGCTAATGCAAAACAATAACATAGTAGATATATTGTAAAAGACTAACTCTATTTCCCTCCATCCTATCCCACCTCCCACTTGTTCTATTCTCTACTTTGATCCCATCTCTTTTCAAAAGTGGGTGCTTCCAACTTCCCTCCCCCCCCCGCCCCCCCCTCCCTTCCATAATCCCCCCTTTCATCCCCTTCCCCCCCCTACTCTCCTGGAAGGTGAGATACCCTATTTAGTGTGTCTGTCATTCCCTCCCCAAGTGATTCAATGAGAGTAAGGTTGACCCATTCCCTTTTGCCTCCCTATTCTTCCCATCCATTATAACTATTTTCTGCTGCCTCTTCTATATGAGACAGTTTACCCCATTCTGTATCTCACCATCCCCTCTCATTATAGTCCTCTCTCACCTCTTGATTTCACCTTTTAAGTATCATTCTTTCCTATTATCAAGAATGCTTGAAAGTCCTCTATTCCACTGAATAACCATATTTTCCCCTGAAAGATGATACTTAGTTTTCCTGGGTAGGTGATTCTTGGTTTTAATCCCAGCTCCTTTGACCTCTGGAATATCATATTCCAAGCCCTTCCATCCCTCAGTGTAGAAGCTGCCAGATCCTGTGTTATCCTGATTGTGTTTCCACAATATTCGAATTGTTTCTTCCTGGCTGCTTGTAATATTCTCTCCTTGATCTGGGAATTCCAGAACCTGGCTATAATATTCCTAGGAGTTTTCTTTTTGGGATCTTTTTCAGGAGGTGATCGTTGGATTCTTTCAACCTCTATTTTGCCTTCTGGTTCTAAAACATCAGGGCAGTTTTCTTTGAGAACTTCCTGGAGGATGATTTCTAGGTTCTTACTTTGATCATGGCTTTCAGGTAGTCCAATAATTTTTAAATTATCTGTGCTGGATCTATTTTCCAGGTCAGTGGTTTTTCCCATGAGATATTTCACATTGCCTTCTATTCTTTCATTTGTTTGGATCTGTTTAACAACATCTTGATTTCTCATAAAGTCATTAGCTTCCATTTGCTCCAATCTAATTCTGAAGGAATGATTCTCTTCAGTGAGTTTTTGAGATTCTTTTTCCATCTGGCAAATTCAACTTTTTAAGGCATTATTCTCCTCATTGCCTTTTTGAGCCTCTTTTGCCATTTGAGTTAGTCTATTTTTTAAGGTATTATTTTCCTCAGTCAGGCTGTTGACTCTCATTTCATAATTATCTTGCATCGTTCTCATTTCTTTTCCCAATTTTTCCTCCACTTCTCTTATTTGCTTCTTAAGGTCCTCTGTAGCCTGTAACCAGCTCTTATTTTTCTTGGAAGCTTTTGGTGCAGGAGTTCTGACTTCCCTGTCTTCCTCCAGTTCCATGCTTTGATCCTTTTTGGCCCCAAAATAGGAATCTAATGTTGGACTCTTCTGTTTGCTTTGCTTCCTTTGCCTGGTCATGTTGCCACTCAATTACTTGACTTTTGGGCTTTTTGCCATAGTAGAACTCTGCCACCAGACAGGGGAGCTTCGTCCCAAATACTGGGGTTTTCTCAGCTGCCAAACATATTAGTTGGGTGCCCTCTCAGAAACCTCCACACACTCTGGCAAGCTGGTCACACACCCCAGAACCTCCACCCTAGATTGCAATCCAGATTCAAGCAGGTTAAAGCAAGAACGATTACCCCTCAGACTGATTGCTTGGTCCCCCTACACTCTACAGGCCAGGAGCTGAAGGTGCCACATGGCACTGGCTGGCTGTGCCGGCATCTCAGCAGCTTCTCACCCTGGGGGCAAAAGCCAATGCTCTCACAACTACTGGATCCCAAAGTCCACACTGCACTGACCTCTCACTGTGTCCTTAGCATCTATGTGTTGATAATTCTGGAAACCGCCACAGCTGCTGGAGATCTGAAGTCCCTCCAGCCAGTGGCTAGTCAGACCACCCTGGAGCTAAAACCTCAGGCTTGAGAGGGGCTGTGGCTGGCTCCTAGAGTGCTGCGCTGGCTAATACCTGCCAGCCTGCTGGGCTGTCCTTAGCGGGAGATTAGCTTCTCTGTGTCATTTTGTGGGTTCTGTAGCTCCAAAGTTTCTTCAGAGTCTCTTTTTACATGAATTGGGGGAGGTGAAAGCCAGAGCCCCATGGAAGTCCTGTTTCTACTCCAGTATCTTGACTCTGCCCCCCAGATCCTAAGTATTTTCTTTAAAAACAAACATGTGCTGTCTTTAAAAAAATCATCACTCCTTCCCTCTTGAAACAAAGAAAAATAGTAAAGCCAAACAATGGATAGGTTTAACAACGTATGAAACATTTTGTACCCCAGGAGGACATTTTTTCATTCTCCACTCTTCAGACCCAGAGTTGTTTGTCGCAATTCTTTGCTTTTACTGGGCTGCTGTGCCCTGACTGCTGAGCAGAGGTCGTCCCCCCTTGGGCCTAGGCTCAGTACAGGATGAATAGAGTGGGAGAGCCAAAGACTACTGGGCATGCTCGACATATTGGCACAAATTGGGATGACTCTGTGTGTGAACTGCAGATTCCCTCCCTGTTCCAAACACCCCATTTCAGAGTATGGGATTAGCCAGCTGGGTATCAGCAAGCCATGCATGGTGATTCTCAGTCTTAGAATTGGTTCTACACACTCAAGGTCTCACCCTGGGGAGCAGACACCATTTCTAGACCCAATCCAGCCTTGCCAGATTCCTTCCCGGCCATCTTCAAGCTTCTGTGCTGCCAAGCTCTTGTCCCCTACCCCTTTCCTGCCTCAAGTTCTGAAAACAATAATCAGATAAATACTGCTATTCTTGGAAAGGATGCATTAACCCATTGCCTTGTGACTCCATTCACCAGCCCTGTGATTTCCATGATCAAAGCACCCCTCTTTGGTCACCTCTCCCCTTTATGTTTTTCTTCCCTTATTACAATATAAACTCCTTCCAGACATGGGGTGACTTGATACTCAGCTAAAAGTGGCACAGTATATATAAGCCTAAACTTGAGTTCCAGTCCTGCCTCAAACACTTACTAGCTATGTGATTCTAGGCAAGTCATTTCCCCGAGGTCCACCTCAGTTATCTCATCTAAAAAATGGGCATAATAATAGCATCTACCTTATAGGGTTGTTGAGGATCAAATGAAATAACACATGTAACGCATGCTGCAAATCTTCAAATACTATAGAAATGGGTGCTATTATTATATTATTCTTGTTTTTTCTTCTTCTTTTTTTAAGCAATCGGGGTTAAGTAACTTGTTCAAGATTACACGGCCAGGTGTTTCTGGGTGGATACTAAGTGTCTGACCCCAGATTCGATCCCCAGGTCATCCTGACACTGGGGCCGGTGCTCTTACTTGCTGTGCTACCTGGCCACCCCTTTGCTTATACTTCTATCACCAACACTTAGCACAGTGCATGGTTCATAATGACAGTATAATATGTGGGTTTTTTTCATTCTTTGACTGATTTGTTCATGACTGATAAATCTTGGATTCCAGCCTCTTCAAAAACACTTTACTTCCCTCAAGATCCTAGGAAGGTGCAAACTCACCACAGGGATGAGGAACTCCCTTTTAAAGGACAGCTATCTCCAAGGACATCTGCCTTAGAAATGAAGATTCTGTATGATAAGCCCTTCCTTCATTAGGTTCCTCTGGCTTCCAAGCCTGGGACACTCTGGGGTGCTACTGACTTTGCCTCTTAACTTTATTGTAAAATGTAGATGAAAAATCATCCTTGTGATATTAACCTCCCCTAGTTGTGTGGAAAGAGCTTTTTACATTGAAACATGCTCCAGACATATGCCAGGTTATTATTCATCTATGTAAGACCTCCCCTGATGAATGATGGCATCAGCTTGGTCCCCAGTGAGGTTACCAGTGGTTGTAAAGCCCTGGCAGGTTTGGCCAAAGTGGAAATTCATTGAGATTGGCCCTGGGTACAGATTATCAACAGCACTATCACTAAGTCATTGAGTTAGCAGGGAGATTAAAGGACCTTAGAGCACATCTTGTCCAATCTGTACCAAGAATGGAATCCTCTTCACTAAGGTGTCCAGCCTCTGCTTGGACCCCTCTGGTGAGGGGAAGTCTTTCCCCTTTGGGCACTGCCTCAAAATTGTTAGTAAACTTTTCCTGGCCTTAAGCCCAAATTGGCTTTTGAAATGTTCCCCCAGAGCTCCCGGCACTGACTTCTGGGGCCAAACAAGGCAAGTGTAAGCTCTCTTCCAAGAGATAGCACTTTGTGCACCTGAAGACAGCTCCCAAGGCTCCCAGCTTGCTGATTTTCTCCAGGAGAAACATGCCCAGGACTTCCAACGTGCCCAAATACCAATCTGGCTGAAGCTGGAGAGACTCCTCCCAAGAGGGTTGGTCACTTGGGAAGGAATGTTTTAGGCTACAGCAGCTCTCTGGAGTCAGTCTATTAAGGCATTTAGAATGTTTGATCTTTCCCAGTGGAATGAGCACTAGACTGATGGTGCTCTCATCACATTTGCAGCTGACACCCAACTAACACACAGAGTCAGCAGCCAAAAAGATCTTGACAGGCTCAAGCGATGGACTGAAGAGGAGAAGATGAAATTTGATAGGGATGAATGGAAAAGTCTTTCACTTGAGACCAAAAAAATCAACTGTACATGTATAAGATAGGGAATTGTGGAAAGATAGTGGTGTGCTAGGACATAGAGGAGCCTACACACACACACACACACACACACACACACACACACACACACACCAGTAAAGCTCTAAAAATCTGCCAGACAAAGAAAACCAAAGAAAATCCACCATAAGCTCCTCTCTGTAGTCCAGAACTGCACAGAAAGAATCCTGTGGAAGCTTGAAGAAAAGACAATTCAGGGTAGGCAGAAAGCAAAAAAATGCAGTGGGAGATAGGGCCAGACCAGTGTGTAGGCACTGAAGCATCCAGGCAACCCACCCTAAAGCCACAGCAGCAGAAAGAGTCAGGGCAGCATCTGGGAAGCAAATCACCTGCGGTTTCACAGAAGGCCTATGAAATCAATGATATCTGACTGGGGGCCATTGGGCCTACAGCAAGGGATATAGCCAATTCCAGGATTATAACTGCTCAAGAAGACATTTAGAGAAGGAATCAAGGCCCAAACCAAAGACAAACAGCAGGAGACTGAGTCAAAAGCCAGGAATACCTGCAGGAGGCTGGACCTGTCAGAGTCACAGAATCCAGGAACAAGCAAGATTAATTTAAGCATATTGGAAACCATGAAATCTAACCCAACCACAAAGCCAGCATCCAGAGACTGGATGCAGATATGAGTAAACAGAAGAAAACATCAAATGCAATGAATAAATACTATGGACTCAGAGAAGTCCAAGAGATAAACTCAAGAAAGGAACTCCTCAAGTCCAGCAACAATATTGGAGAAAATAATGTACTGGCCATAGGGCCTACAAGCATACCTGGAAGAAATTAAACAAGAGATACAAAATGTTCCACTAAGGGAAATGAAAGCTGGGGGTGGAGGTGGAGGAGAATGGCAAGGAGAATTAATATCTAAGAGCAAAGAGTGGTAAAGCTCAGTCGAGGACTGAATTCCCTGAAAATGAGAACAGACCAAAGAGAAAACAATGATTTCATGAGACAACAAAAAATTTTCAAACAAAACCAAAGAATAAACCAGAAGAAAATGTAAACTATCAAAACAAACAAAATAAAACTACTTACCTGGTTAAAGAGATTCTAAAAAAAAAATAGACTACCTGGAAATCATAACCAAAAAAAGCACCTAGATGTCATAAATGAAAACTTCCCAATCTTCTTAGAAGCACAAGGCAAAGGAAAATTGAATCCTCTGGTTACCTCCTGAAAGAAATCCCCAAATCAAACTACCCAGGAACGTTAAAACTGAAACCCAGAGCTTTGGGTTCAAAGAAACTATACTATGGGCAGCCACAAGAACAGGAGGAGGGATAGGCATGGTTAGAAAGCAGTTCATCTGAAAAAAGATTATGGCATTTAAGTGGCCTGAAAGTTTATTATGAGTCATCAGAACAAAATGGCAACCAGACTAGTTCATTTAATCTTCTTGTGAGAGGCATAGCTTTCAGGACTAGGGAGGTGAGAGTCCATCTGTCCTCTGGCCTATTTATGCCATCTCTCTAGACCTGTACTTAGTTCTGGGATCCATGGCTTAGGAAGGAAATTGACACACTAGAAAGTACCCAGAGAAGGTCAACTGGAATTGGGGCAGGGGGTCTTGAGTTCATGTAATAAGAGGGTGATTTGAAGGAACTGCATACGTTTAACCTTGAAAAGAAGAAAAAAACTTATGGAGGGGACAGTGCATCCGGGTGGTCTATGTTCTAAGGATCTGTCCGGCTCTAACGCGGTCCGATACATGCCACCTGGATAGAAAGAGGGACAAAAAGCCGCCTTCATCCCGCCGCACTGTGATTATGCAAGGAGCTCCCTCTACTATTAATAACACCCCCCTAAGCTCCTTCTCTTTACTTCCTCCATTCTGTCAAGGGCACCATCATTCTTCCAGGAGCCCCATTTCACAACGTTGGAGTCCTACTTGATTCTTCCCTCTAACTCACCCCAATATTGAATCTCTTGTCAATCTTATCTCCTCAACGCCTCTCATACAATCACCTTTCCATTCTCCACAATCACCCCAGTTCAGGCTCTCATCAGTATACTTGCTATAGTCTCCTAATCGGTCTCTCATTCTCCAGTCTCTCCATTTTCTAATCCATCCTTCCCATAGCCATCAAACTGATATTTATAAAGCATGGGTTGGACCATACCACTCTGCATCTCAAGAAGTGTCAATGGCTCCCTATTACCTCTAGGATAAAATACAATCTCTTCAAGTTGACACTTAAAGCCCTTCACAATCTGCTTCCATTCTATCTTTCCAGGATACTTTTATTTTGCTTCCCTTCATCTCCTCTAGATTTCAGCCCAAGTGGCCTTTTTGCTATCCCCTATAGGCAACACACCATCTACCATTTCTGTCCCTTTTCACAGATTGTCTTTTGCCTGCATTGCTGTCCTTTCTCACATCTGACTCCTGGATGCCAGGATGAAAATATAGGGAACCTTGAGGGGAAGTGCCTACTCCCTAGAGAAGTAGAGAAAAACTGGATTCATAGTCCGAGATGCACCCTAGATTTTGGGAAAAGATATTACAAAGGATTCAGAAAAAGTGGAGGAAATCTCATGGAAAGGGAAAAGTCTCCCTACCTACCAGAATAAAGACTATTTCAAGAAAAATGGGAAGCTTGGGCGGCCAGGTAGCACATCTAGTAAGAGCACCGGCTCCAGTGTCGGGATGATCTGGGGATTGAATCTGGGCTCAGACACTTAGCACCCACCCAGAAACACCTGACCGTGTAACCTTGAGCAAGTTACTTAACCCCAATTGCTTTAAAAAAAAAAAAAAAAGAAAAGTGGGAAGCAGTCTGGCAGAAATTCGGTTTAAGACAACATTTTATACCATATACCAAGATAAATTCCAAATGGACATATGATTTAGATATAAAAGGTAATCTCATCAACAAATTTGAGGAATAAGGAAAAATACCTTTTTGTAACTATGGATAGGGAAAGAGTTCATGAGCAAATAGATAATGGGGATTGCAGCAGATAGAATGGATGATTTTGATGTAACTGGCTTCCAATGAGGCCTGCAGTGTTTTTATGTATTTGTCTATGTGACTGTGAACTGGTGGGGAGAAGGCTGTGAATACTTGTGTGTTCAAGGAGACAGTAAGGGAACTTTAATGAATTGGAATCGCCATGGGGAACTAAATCCTCAGCCCTGAAAGAATTGACAGATGATGGCACTGGGCTATCTGAAAGATCATGAATCAGCTGGGAGGTACTACAAAATTGGAGAAGGCTGAATAGCATACTGATCTTCCAAATAGGGAAGAGAAGAGAGTCTGCAACTATAGGCCAGGGAGCTTGACTTTGATTCCTGGAAAAATTCTAGAATGGATCATTAAAGAGAGAGTTGGTGAACATCTCGACAGGAAGGCCTCGATCACAAATAGCCAGCCTGGCTTCATTTAGAGCAAGTCATTCCAGACCCGATTTCCTTTTCTTTTTTAAGTTGTTCTTTTTTTCATTACATTTTGAGATCCAAGTTATCTCCCTCTTTCCCTCCCAACCCTGCATTATAGAAGGTCAACATTTGATGTGTGTATATATATGTGGAACCATACAATTCATACATATTTTCATATTTCAGCTCTTTCTCTGGTGTGTGGATAGCATTTTCCTTTCTAAGTCCTTCGGAGTTGATTTGAATGTTCATATTAACTCAGAACAGCTTAATCATTCACACTCTTCAAACAATATTGCTATCACTGTATACAATGTTCTCTTGGCTCTGCTCATTTCACTCTTCATTATTTCATGCAAGTTTTTTCATATTTTTCTAAAATCAACCTGTTCATCATTTCTTACAGAACAATAATCATATATCATATATAACAACTTGTTTAGCCATTCCCCAATTGATGTGTAGCCCCTCACTTTCAAGTTCTTTGCCAGCACAAAGAGAACCACTGTAAATTTTTTAGAACAAATAGATTCTTTTCCTTTTTCCCTGATCTCTTTGGGAAACACATCTAATAGTGGTATTGCTGGGTCAAAGGGTATATATACAGTTTTATAACTCTTTGGGCATAATTCCAAATTGTTCTCCAAAATGGTTGGATCAACCCACAATTCCACCAGCAGTGCATTAATGTCCCAATTTTTCCATATCCCCTCCAGAATTGTCATTTTCACTTTTTATCATTTTGGCCAATCTGATAGGTGTGAGATGGTATCTCTGAGTTATTTTAATTTGCATTTCTCTAATAGTTTAGAGCATTTTTTTAGATGACTACACATAGCTTTGATTTCTTCTTCCAAAAACTACATGTTCATATCCTTTGACCATTTATCAATTGGAGAATGATTTATATTCTTAGAAATTTGACTCAATTCTCTATATATTTGAGGTATGAGACCTTTATTTGAGAAACTGGTTATAAAAATTTCCCCCAAATTTTCTGCTTTCATTCTAATGTTGGTTACATTGGTTTTGTTTGTACAAAACCTTTTTAAATTAATATAATCAAAATTATCCATTTTATATTCCACAGTACTTTCTATCTCTTGTTTATTCATAAATTCTTCTCTTATTCATAAATCTGATAGGTAATATGTTTCATACTTTTCTAATTTACTTATATACTCCTTTATGTCTAGATCATGTATCCATTTTGGCCTTATCTTGGTAAATGGTGTAAAATATTTATCTCTACCTAGTTTCTGCCAGACTGCTTTCTAGTTTTCCCAGCAATTTTTACCAAATAGTGAGTTCTTACCCCCAAAACTTAGATTTTTGCATTTATGAGGTTACTATAGTCATTCTATTTCTTAACCAGTACCAGATAGTTTTGTTAATTATTGCCTTATAGTACAGTTTATAATCCAATACTGCTTTACATTTTTTCATTGATTCCTTTGAGATTCTTGACTTTTTTTCTTCCAAATAAATTTTATTATTATTTTTTCTGGTTCATTAAAATAATTTTTGGTAGTTTGATTGGTACGGCACTGAATAAATAGATTAGCTTATGCAGAAATGTCATTTTAATTATATTGGCTCAGCCCACCTGTGAACAAATAATATATTCCCAATTATTTAAATCTGACTTTATTTGTGTAAATATGTTTTATAATTATGTTCATAAAGTTCCTAGGTTTGTCTTGGCATGTATACTTCTAACTTATCCCCATTACAGATCATGCTTGCTGATGGTTTTTGATAGATGCTTCTTATTGTTTTAAGGAAAACTCCATTTAAGAAAAACTCCATATGCTTTCAAGCGTTTTTTCAAGTGGATGTCCTGGACTCATTTCCTTTTCTTACAGGATGACTAGACTAATAGATAAGGGGAATACTATAGATATAGGTTGCCATCTAGATTTTAGCAAGGGACTTGATAACGTGTCTTGATAACCTGATAACTTGATAACACTATTCTTGTAGAGAAGATGAAGCGATATGAACTATACAAAAATATGATCAGATGGCTTCAGAATGAGTGAGATGCCCAACTCAAAGAAGAGTCATCAGTGGTTCAATATCAATGTGACAGGCAGTGTCCATTAGAGTATCTTAGGGTTCTGTGCTTGGCCCTGGGCTATTTCAAATTTTTATTAATGGTTTGGATAAAGACATAGATGGTACACTTGTCGAATTTGCCAAGGACACAAGATAGGGAGGGCACACTAACACTGTGAATGACAGCGTCAGGATCCAAAGAATCCTGACAGGCTAGAGCCTTGGGCTGATTCTAAGGAGATGAAATTCGATAGGGATCAATGTAAAGTCTTGCACTTGGGTACAGGAAATTTCAACATGAAATTAGACTCCAAGAGCCAGATATAGAGACTCTCCAGGCTGGCAGGAACTTTCACTATGCGATTTACGTGAGCCTGAAATATTACTATCAGATGATCCACCCAGCTCTAAATTCTAAGTGCCTATGATCCTATTTGGGCTGACCACTGACTACTTCTTACTCCATTCCTCCTCTTCCCTCTTCTTCTCTCCTCTCCTTCTTCCCCACCCCTCCTAATCTCCTCAGTTACTTGGCTAAGGGAACACTAGACCCTGGGCTGAGTAAACACGAGATTCAGAGGGCCTGGAGGCTCTTGGGCACCCAACCAAAGAGTTTAAAAGAGATTGACTGACTTTAAAAATTATTTCAGCCTGGTTGTGTGACATCATTTAGACTTTAGTTCACACAAAATAAAAGGCCAAAGAAACAGGTGTTTATCCCCCCCACCCCCCAAGTAGGGAAGGAGATAAGCGTCAGAAAGTGATCATTGTGTCAAGGCAAAACTGGCCATTAAAATATAAAACAAAAAAATCAAAAGATGTGAATTAACACATTGACTTCATGGAAAAGGTGGAGTTATTTATTAATATATAATATTTGTTTACAAGGTTTTTGCATCCCCCCCCATACCATATCCAAAATTACCCTAGGTTATTGATAATGTTTCATCAATCATTTTCTAGAGTGTAATTCATAACAATCCCCAAAGTCTCCCTTTCCCATGATTAAGAGTTCCTGGATTTCTGCTGGGATGTTGAGTGGCTAAATGTCTTCAACCTCCCTTCCCCCAACTCTTATGATCTCCCAGCTACTAGTGCCCCCCACCCCCTGACAAATCACCTTGTATATATTTTGTATACACTAAACTATGGGTCTCCCCATTCCAATAGAATTTTAGAGCCCAGATTTAGTACCTGATATATAATAGGTGGTTAAAAATGCTTGTTGATTCATTCATTGTCTTCCTTCCACCTCTTACATGAACTGATCATTCTTTTGGCTCTAGCGCTATGCTTTGAGCAGACTAGACATTAAAAAAAATTAGATTTCACTGATTTTTTTGTTTTTATATTTCCAAGATTTTTCCCTGTACACTTCCTTCAGAGTAGATATTTCATGTTTGTTGAATGAATGAGTGAACCCAGGACATCAGAAATGGAAGAGACCTTAGAAACTATATCGTATGACTTCTCAGGGTTGAGATCCCATTGCTGATAAGTCAGAGTTGGGTCTTGAACTTGAGCCCAGTGAATTGTGGCTAATTGATTCCAGAGTCTGAAGCTGGAATTGCAGGCTGGATTGTTTTTGTTTGTTTGTTTGTTTTTTCTGGCCAGCTCAATCTTTTCCCCCACCTTATTTATTTGTTTTTTATTCCCTAATGTCTTTAGAATGGAAGTAGCTCAAAGCTGGCCTCCAAGAACAGGAAAAGTCAATACTTGGGCGTTTTTAGAAGAGGTTTAGGGGAAGGCAAAGTACTTCTCTACCATACAATCTAACCTAAGGGGACTGTGGTCTGGATTGACCAGAGGGCATGGTAGCAACCACCCATCTTGAGATTTTTATGAACTGTGTGACCGAGGACAAATCACTTAACCTCTCTGCGTTTTTTTTAGCATTTTTTTTTCTGTGACATGAAGGGGGTTGGATTCAATGGCCTCTGAGATCCCTTCCAGTTCTAGATTCCTCAATCTGTGTGTGACCTTAGACAAGTAATTTCCTTTCTTTGGGCCCTAGTTTCCTCCTCTGTAAAAAAGAGTTTGGACTAAATGAATTTTGAGGTCCCTTTCAACTCTAGAGGCAACTTTTATAGTCACAGAGGTTGGAGGACTAGACTCCAAGTCAGGAAAACCTGAATTTGAATCCTGCTTCAGACAGTTGTTGATTATGTGACCTTGGACAAGACTTTGAAGCTTATTCAGTTTCTCCCTTTGTAAAATGGAGATAGCACCTACTTCACAGGTTTACTGTGAGAATCAACTGAAATAACATATGCAGAGAGCTTTGCAAACTTTAAAACACTATATAAATACTAGCTACTATTATTAGATCTAGGAACTTAGGTGTGACCTACAGCAAGTCAGGAAGTGACTGGGCCTCAGTTTTCCCCTCTGTTAGATGGTCTCTGAGGTCCCTTCCAGCTTGAGATCTATGAGCCTATAAGTGTAATCCTTCATTCATTTACACAAGTATTTTTAAGCAATTTGTATATGCCAGGGATGTATGCATTGTCAACCCTTTGGAAACTTGCTACAACTTTCATCCCCTCCCCTCCCTACCCCCAGGTTTTCTCATCTGATCAGCCTCTTCTGGTATTATATCCAGTTTTCTCATCACTCGACACTCCAAACCCAGACTAACATTCCAGATAAAGTGACCAGAAAAGAGGAGAATGGTAGGAGAATAAACATTTATATACTACCAACTACTGTGCTATGAATGGAGTGCTTTTTACGAATTAAAGTTTCAAGTTTAGCGACTTGCCTAGGATCACACAGCTAGTAAGTGTCTGAGACAGAATTTGAACTAGGGTCTTCCTGACTCCAGGCCCAATGATCTAGCCACTGTACCACCAGCTGCTGCAATGGGATTAATGGGAATAGAGAGGGATTCTCCCCTATAACCTTTCACCTTACTGAGAGCTCACTTGCTACCTCCAACCATAAGGCAAACCCTCACAGGTGAGAAGTGACCAGATTGGGGGGAGGGGAGGATGAGTCATATGAGGGCTAACCCTTGAGTAGGGCCAGCCAGGCCTGAATCCCATGCTAAGGAGCCTTGGCTGTTGTCAGCAGGAAGGGGTCTCCTGTTCATTTGTTTCTTCTCTTTGGCTCTACGGTTCTGAAACCAAATCTTCACCTATAAAAGGAAAAAAAAAAGAAATCATCACAATATCACAGCTCCGGAATACTTTAACATTTGCAAGATGCCTTATGTCTCATTTGCTCCTAACAAAGGAACTGGGAGGTAGGTATTTCAAGGGATGTTCTGCCCATTTTACAGCTGAAGACACAAAAAGGTGGAGGAACTTGCCCATAACCACACAGGAGCCAAGTAGGGGAGAAAAGATAATATGGTACCATCTACTATGTTGGCTGAAGGCTTAGAATATAAGATTTAGAATCGAGAGAAACTTCAGAGCACATATAGACCAACCCCCTCATTTTACAGAGGGGGAAACTGAGTCCAAGGAGAGAAATTTGCCCAAGATAATACAGAGATGGTAAATGAATGAAACCTGGAAGATGACAAGATGAAATGAAAGAAGAACAAAGCATTCTAGATTAATCTCATTTCCTTTTTTGACAGGCTTCCTAGACCTACAGTTTACCTTGATTTTCGCACATTATTTGACAGTCTCTCTTGTAGCTAAGGTGGTAAGATACAGGTGAGAGTATTCTATACATTTAGGCAGATTCAGAACTATACTTATCCCTTCCACATCCTGGGGGTTAGTGGCACAGTGCCCCAGTGACCTAGAAAATCCTCGTAAAATTTCTGGACCCTCCCTTCATACCAGAGAAAAGAAATTGTGTATATTTATGGTATTAAAAGATAAAATCTGGGGGCGGCCAGGTAGCACAGCGAGTAAGAGCACCGGCTCCAGTGTTGAGAACACCTGGAGATCGAATCCCGGGCTCAGACACTTAGCACCCACCCAGAAACACCTGGCCGTGTAACCTTGAGCAAGTTACTTAACCCCAATTGCTTAGGGGCAGCCAGGTGGCTTAGCGAGTAAGAGCATCGGCTCCAGTGTCGGGATGACCTGGATCAAATCCGGGCTCAGATACTCAGCACCACACCCAGAAATAATAACTGGTCGTGTAACCTTGAGCAAGTTACTTAACCCCAATTGCTTAAAAAAAAAAAGATAAAATCTGTTTATATTATACATATATTTTATGCTTTTCTGAGTTTATAAACTTTTTCTGTGTCATCTGCTGACCTTCACATTTCATCAGTGGCTTTCTCAAAACTCCCTCAACATTCTCATTTAATTTCTGATGCCGATCTGTGATATATTGAAACCACAAGTGGGGAAAGTCGAGATGTGGAAGGGCTAACTGTAATTGGATGGTTAGCCTCAAATGCCCCCTTAGAAGGAGATCCATAGAGAGGGATCTCCTTGATACTTTTATCAAGGACTTGGATAAAGCCATAGATGACATACTTATGGATGAACTCTAGAAAGGGTAAGGGAGACTGGACTACAGTATCAGGATTAAATAGACTAAATCTAATAAAAGAAAATCTTATAGAGATAAAGTTTTACTCTTGGGTCCAAAAGAAAAAAAATTGCCTCCACAAGGTCAAGATAGGGAAGCATAGGGGCGGCTAGGTGGCACAGTGAATAGAGCACTGGCCCTGGAGTCAGGAGGACCTGAGTTCAAATTCAGCCTCAGACACTTAACACAAAAAACTATCCGTGTGACCTTGAGCAAGTCACTTAACCCCAACTGCCCTACCTTCCCCCTCCAAAAAAAAAAAAAGATAAGAAAGCATCATGGTTAGATGGTGGTTTATCTGGAAAAGGTTTGGGTGGATGGAAAGCTTGATAGGACTCTCCAGTGTGATGTGATGGCCCGCAATACTTAAGGGGGTCTTAGGCAGACATCTGGAGCCACATTTCTCCAGACTTCCCCCAGACTTCACCCAGAGATGCACACAACTATGGAGCTACTGTAACCAAAAGAGCAAGACAGTTGCTCTCTCCATCACTGAGCCCAACACTCCTTGAACACTGACCAGTCTTCACAATTTTGGGTAGAAGAAATAGGAAAGTTTCAAATGTGCCGCCCCCTTTTATAAATGGGTAGACTGAGGTCTAGAATATTTAAGTGATTAAAGAAGTAAAATCCTAAAACTGTTAGAGAACTTTTAGCTCTTAGAATTATTGTAAATTTTACACGTTGTGCCCAAGTTTACTATCTTGGGAACTGGAAAAAAAAGACTCATTAACCTTCTAAGTGATCTCTGGGAAAGAGAAATGTATGAAACAAAAAGAAACCAAGTACCTCAACAAGAAAATGAAAGGTCATGTGAAAGGTCCAATGTTCTGGATTCAAAAGTTGCCTACAGCTTGGAGATCTATCCAGATTTTTGGTGGGTTTTGAAATTGGCCTTCTTGGGCCCCTCCCAGCTCTAAGTTCTAAGATCCTTCCTGGCTCTGACATTCTATGTTCTAACGTCCCTTCCAGCTCTGGCTCTGTATAATCCAAGATCTTTCCCAAATCGTACATTCTCTGTTTGATGTTCCCTCTGTAGAATATCATATGTTCTAAAGTCCCTCCTGAATTCTCAGGACCATCCTCTCACCTTCTGTTTTGAGGTTGCTCCATGCTGCAACTTTTTAGTTTCTAATGACCCTTCAAGCTGTGACATTCTCTATTCTTGGTGGTGGCGGTTTTCTGGAATTCTTTCCATTGCTAAGATCTTATGGTACAAAGTCCCTCCAAAGCAATACCATTTTATGCTCTATGGTCTAAAGTGCTTTTCAGCTTGGACTCCGTGATGCTCCTGCTAGGACCTATTAGTAGCTAACCTTGGAATCAAATCCCAAGCTCCTACTGGCCTCTAAAAGGAAGGAACAAACATTTCCCATTAGGTAGATGGGCCAAGATCAGTTTTCAGACCCCAGTCAGGCATACCCACAGATATCACTGTGCATTTTGTGCTGTGCTGTGCGTGGGTAGGAACAGGGAAGAAGAAACTCGAGTAATGTTTCCAGGGGGCCCAGAGAGTTGGAATTAGAGGCCCCCTCAAGGCCTGCATGGGGATACATCCAGCTGACCTGAAGGGAGGAACTGGAAGTTTAGGAAAGACAGTGATGGACAGGACCAGCCTCTCTTGGCACACAGAGTAAAGGCTACCCCAAATCTTTTGCCAGAACCTTAGGCCTTTTCACTATGGGTTAATAGGAAAAATTCTCAGAACTCTCCCTGATTAAACAAGAACTCCAGGAGGGTGGAGTGGGAAGGAATTCCATGCTCAGATAGGTAACAAAGGTAACTGCACCGATTTCCCTTCTTCCCTCCAGTAGTACCCCAGGCCCTTCTTCCTGGTGTCCCCAGAATCAATCAATCAACTAAATAACAACCATTTATTAATTTCCTACAATGTATCCCAATGTACACCAGGTAGGCTCTGGAGATACAAGTACACTTGTATGAATGAAACAATCCCTAGTCTTCCAGAGCTTCCAATGGGGAGGAGTAGGCCCTACTGAGTCATGCCCCATAGCCCAAACATGAAGTGATATGGCTGCTGGAGAGCCCAGTCTGGCACCCAGGAGCAGGATAAAGCCAACTGGTTGGCACAGACCTCCAAGTATGCCATCATCTGGTAAACTCAAAGTAGATGAAGTAACCTACACCTGCCCGAGGTCAGCTCAGACAATGCACTTTGACTCCCTCCCTAGTTGGGCTGGTCACGTTGTTTGAATGCCAAACGTGCACTTGCTTAAAAGCCTATTTTATGGAGAACTCACACAGGGCAAGCATTCAGAAGAAGCGATACAAGGACTCCTGGGCTATACAGGGACAGTCTCAAGGTTTCTCCTAAGAATTTTATATGAACCGATTGTGTGACATGGGAGACACTGGCCTGGCATGGCGTGCCCACATTGGAGAAGGTGCTGTGCTCTATGAGCAAAGCAGAATTGAAACAGCTCAAAGGAAACACGAGATGCACAAGTTTAGAGAATCCAGCCCAAATGTTCACGTGGACTATTTGTGTCTGACCTGAGGTGGAGCATTCCAAGTTCATACTGATCTGATCAGCCACAGTTGAACACACTGACATTTGACTCTAACATAGTGATGTTATTTTGGTCCTCTTCAAGAACAAAGTACAACAACTAACCAGGACTTCTACCACTTGAAAGTTTCACTGGTGACACACTTGGTTTCCTTCTTAAAAATAACTTTTCTCATAAAATCATTGAGATAAAGAAGATTCATAAAGGTCATCTCAGCCTTCCTTCCACCTCCACCAAGGGCTATATTTGCTTTTATTTTTTGAGAGGGGAAGTTGGAGTTAAGTGACTTGCCCAAGGTCACACGGCTAGTTTTTGTGTTAAGTGTCTCAGGCCAAATTTAAACTCAGGTCCTCCTGACTCCAGGGCCAGTGCTCTATTCACTGTACCACCTAGCCAGTCCCCCCTCCCCAAGAGCTATATTTGAACCCAGATTCGAATCTATCCTTTTTTTTTCTAATCCCTTCAAGGAAGGAGACTTTTTTTGGGGAGGGCAATTGGGGTTAAGTGACTTGCCCAAAGTGACATGGCTAGTAATTGTGTTAAGTGTCTGAGGCCGAATTTGAACTCAGGTCCTCCTGACTCCAGGGTAGGTGCTCTATTCATTGCGCCACCCAGCCGCTCCAAGGAAGGAGACTTAAAAAAAAAAAAAGTCCTTTGGTGTTTACTTATTCTACTGGGAATATAGAATCTTCCATCTAGAGCTGGAAGGGCCCTCTGCTGCCACCTTTATTCTGCCAATAAGACCCATAGAGATGAGCTAGCTGGTCCAAAGTTGGCTAGGTAACAGATGGCAACGCGAAAGTTTTAGCCCTGGATTTCTGATTCCAGACACTACTATCGACCTCCTTGTCTCACTTCAGTCTTCTACTACATCTCTTGTATCAACTCTTGGAAAACCCTGAAGGCCCATATACTGGTACTTACCTGTCTCTCTGAAAGATTCAAAGAAGATGCCAGTTCCAACCGTCTTGGTGAAGAAATATATCTAGCGAAGTAAAATTCCTTCTCCAGCTCCAGCCTCTGATGATCTGTATAAACCACCCGGTACTTCTCTTTCCTTGTTTTCCCTGTTTGGAAGAGAAGGCACGTCTGGATTTGAGTATGAACGACCATTGCCACACATCTAGACAAACTTCTACCTGAGGAGTCAGAAATGTCCCATGGCTGCCCCCTGGCACAATGAATAGAGTGATACACTTGGAGCTCAAAAGACCCGATCTCAACCCCTGCCTCAGACACCCTGGACAAATCACTTACCCTCTGCCTGCCTCTGTTTTCTCATTTACAAAATGGTAATAATTATAGCATCTCCCTCTCAGAATTCTTATGAGGAACAAAAGTGACCATCTATGTTCAAGATGACAGCTATTTCCAATCACAAAACACCCAGTGATGGAGAATTCACTCTTTCCCACTTTTGGCCAGCTCTAATGATAGAATCTGAAAATTTAGAGCTGGAAAGGACCTCCAGGATCATCTAGCCCAGAGACATCAAACATGAGGCCTCCTGGCTGCATTGTTGCCATAACACTTCCTAGTGCTGCCTAAACCAGATTCAAATGTCATTGGTAAATATTTAACAAAACAAATTTAAAAATACAATAAACTATTGATAATGTTAATATATGGTTTTCTAAGTCAATATGCACCCAAAAGGATCCTATGTATGAGGGCCTTAGTTTCCATTTCAGTGTGACACCACTGACCTAGTCCACAGTTAAAGTCGTAGTGATTGCATTATTTTCCAAGTAAACACACAAAATGCAAGTTATAACCCATCAATGGTCAAATCCCTTGACAGGTCTTAACAAGCAAGTGCTGGCAGGGGAGCAAGTCACGTATTGTCGGGGAGTCCAGCACACATTGGCAGGAATATGTGCATGTAAGGACTTGTTTATAATATGATATCATACAGTTACATCAAAATTTCAATGCAGGAAAAAACCCCACAAATTTGCAATAAATTATTAAATTTAAGATGCACCTTTAAAAGATGTATCATATTGTAAACAAGTAAACACTTGCTTGTTAAGTAAGACCTGTCGAGGGACTTGACCACTGATGGGTTATAACTTGCATTTTATATGTTTACTTGGAAAATAATGTAATCACTACGACTTTAACTGTGTTACACAACAGATGAAACACGTACAGGTGATTTTCAAAATTTTCTTCTCTTCTTTCTTTATGCTTCCACTGCTCCCTTATTTTTATTCGATACTCCCCAGTTGCATTTGAGGCTACCACTGCCAGCCCCCTCCCCACTTTGGGAGCCCGTGCAAGATAATCCAAGACTTCTCTAAGTCTCCAATGCTTCCTTCAGTTGATGCTTATAAAGCATAATCTCCAGTCCCTCTTCAGCTAGCCAACATCCTTCCAAAAATATACTTAGATCTGAACACATTGTTTTGGAAGATAGATGTGGCCTGAACGGGGCTGAGGAGGTGGGAGTATAACCTCCTTTATTCTGGGAAAAATGATTATGATAAGAGACACTTGTTCCTAGAGGGTTGTGTTTGTGTTACAAGAGGTCACCCCTACTAGAACAGGAACTGTAGGAGGATAAGGATTATATCTTATCTAATTTCTGCTTCTTTCCTAGTACAAACACAGTGGGAGCTTAATGATAATAATAATAATAATAATAATAATAATAATAATAACTAGCATTATAAATGCTCACTATATAATAGTTTTTTCTGGTTTGCAAAGCACCTTACAAATATCATTTCATTTAATCCTCACAACTCTGGGAAGTGTTGTTCAGTCATTTTCAGGAGTATCTGACTCTTTGTGACCCCATTTGGGGTTTTCTTGGCAGAGATACTAGAGTGGTTTGCCACTTTCTTCTCCAGCTCATTTTATAGATGTGGAAACTGAGGCAAATAGGATGAAGTGACTTGCCCAGGGTCACACAGCCAGGAAGTGTCTGAGACTCATGAAGATGGGTTTTTTTGACTGCAGGCCCAGTACTCTATTTACTGCAGCACCAACTAGCTGCCTACTCTGAACAGTACATACTATTATGCCCATTTTACAAATGGGGAAATAGAATATGAGAGAGGTTAAGTGATTTTCCCAGGGTCACACAGGCAGAACTAGAACTCAGATCCTACTGACCTAAAGTCCATTGTTCTGTTCACTGCATTAGTTGGCTACAGATTTATTGAATTCAACTTTTGAATTGACAGTGTTTTCCCCAAAATTCAACCAGTGAGTTTCCTTGGCACTCACTGGGGCTGGAGACAATCCACTTGCCCCCAAGTACTAGGCTAAGAGCCCTCTTTAGAATCACTTGCCCTTTCAGGGATTTAGTTTCCTCAAAGGTCCTTAATCCCAAGAACCTTTGTAGGGGGAAGGGTGCTTGTAATCTAAGATGCTTCCTTGTTTGATGACAAAATGAACCTAAAAAATATCTGATATTCTGCTTAACATTCAAATCCCACCTCAGAAATGTTCTAGCTGTGTGACCTTGGCAAGTCACTAAACTCCTGCCTCAGTTTCTTCAACTGTAAAAATGATAGCAATAGCACCTACCTCCCAGGGTTCCTGTGAGGATAGAATGAGATCATGTTTGGAAAATACTTAGCATACTGCAAGTCACACTTTTAAAATGTCAATTAGTAATAGTATTACAAAAATAATAATAAAGTGGCTTCCTAGACTCTGCACTGTGGTAGGGCAGGACCAGCACCTTTCCAAATCATCCTTTCACCCCCTCTCCCTTAGAAAATCCTATTTCTATGTTAAGAATTCTATGGGATGGGGATGGCTAGGTGGCTCAGTGAATAGAGTACCAGCCCTGGAGTAAGGAGGACCTGAGTTCAAATCTGGCCTCAGACACTTAACCCAAAAACTAGCCATGTGACCTTGGTCAAGTCACTTATCCCCAACTGCCCTGCATTCCCCTCTCCAAAAAGACCCCCCCCCCCCAAATATTATAGGAAATGGTCTAACAGGACTTTTTCCTCAATCATATTCTCTAATGCTCTCAGGCCAGATTTCACCTACTGAAAAAGAAAAAATTCCAAGCAGTATAAACGGGGCTAAGCCAGGTAACCTTGTCCACTAACCTAACTCTAGATCTAACACTTATAGCCTCACAGATCCAGAAGGGACCTCAGAGGCCAATGCCCTCATTTTACAGAGGAGGAAACTGAGTCCCAGGGAGGGGAAGGGAATTGCTCAAGGTCACACCTAGGATCCTAGGTCCAGAGTTACAAATGAACTCAAAAACCATCTAATTCAACTCTCTCCTTTCAGAGGTAAACTGAGGCCCAGGGAGGGGAAGTGATTTGTCACAGCTTACACAGCTAGTTTGAGGAAGGATGCAAACCTAGATCTTCCTGACTTTTAAGAGATTTATTACAATTCCTTCATTTTTCAGAGGGATAAACTGAGGCCTAGGGAGGGGAACTGACTTGTCCAAGGTGACATAGGTAGCAGTAGCAGAAGAAGGATTGGAACCCATGTCCTTTGCCTTGAAATCCTATGTTCTCTCCATTCCACCAGACTCTCCAGGAATAAAAGGCTCTCTCCCAGGCAGCTAGGGCTTAACACCTGAGGTCTTGCGTTCAGAGCCAGCACTCTCCCACTGTCCCCCTCCCCCCTTCCCTTTCTCCCCATTCTTTGGCTTGCCAGGCGCTAGACTAGAACATAGGAGGAGAAAGGGAGCAGGCCTCAGTCTCAAGCAGCACTTCCAGGGCTCATAAAGCCCAATGCTCCCCTCTCTGGCCCTCCCCTGCCCTCCCCTTCCCTACAGTAGTTTCTTTGGGGGGACAATTAAGGCCAGACCAGGCTTCTTTATTTGCTGTGAAAATCATCACCCTTTGTGGAAGACCAGCTTTCCCTTTGTGAGGTACCGCACATCAAAGGCGGCTGTGTTGGAGGCAGGCAAGAGAAGTGTTCAAAGAGCTAGGTGCCCCCTGGGACAGAACCTAAGACTCAGGAGTCTCTCTCCCTCAGCCTTCTACCAATAATGCTAGACAATCCCCTAAGACCCAGATAGCTAGAATCAGAATGGAACCCCAGAGACCACTCAGTCCAGTCCCCTCATTTTAACAAAGTGGGCAACTGAGGCCCAGGAGGAGATATGACTGGGTGACTCTAGGCAAGTCCTTTCCCCTCCCTGGGCCTCAGTTTCCCACTCTGTAAAATGAGGGTGTTGGGCTCAATGGCCTTCTGAAGTCTCTTGCAACTCTAGAGCTAGGATCCTGGTGTGGCCTTGGGCAAGTCACTTCTTCCTCTGGGCCTCAGTTTCCCCTCTGTAAAAGGAAAGGTATGGACCGGCTGAAGTCCCTTCCAACTCTAAGCCCACCTTTCCCATCACCTTTAACTCGACACTCTTACAGACCAGGGAGTCAAATAGGTGAGGCAAGTCTTTCTGGGAAAGAAAGAAGTCACACATGACTTTTCTCCCGGGATCAAAGTTGCGGGGTGATTGCTTAACTCCTTACTTGACACTGCCTGTGAGGGCACAGCCTCCAAGAGGTGGTGAAAGCTGTTTGGCACATGGCAATCCAGCGCAGGTGCAAACTGGCTGTCCCATCCCCAGCCTAGGGGGAGGGAGGGGCCAGGTATTCCAGAGCCTTTACTTTCTCATCCCCTTTC
>NW_027187236.1:1910934-1913019 GCF_028583685.1 Petaurus breviceps papuanus
CCCCCCCCACACACACACACACATCCTTCAGTGCAGGGCAGACGACACGGCTTGGGTTCCCAGGTTCTCCTAGAAAACCAGTTTCCTGACTGTACTCAAGGTTTTAATAGCCTGAGGTTGTTTGGGTCACTTATCTCAGATGGTTAGAACTCTGAGCCTGGGAGAACAAGGTTGTGGGTTCAGTCCAAAAATAAGTCAATTAGTTCTTGGTGTAGTAAGGACTTGGGAGTCAGGAAACCTGGGGACCAGTCCCAGTTTAGAAACTTACTAGCCTCAGTTTCTTTACCTGTAAAACTAGAATAATAATATTGGCTCTACCCGTTTGACAGGAAGAAAGTATGTATTTAGGAAGCATCCTATTACTGGGTATTATTTTTCTATCTTTAGCACAAGTCTTTCTAGGAATTTGGAGCACAGAAATCATTGCTCCCCTTTCTCCATTTCTACCCCTTACCTCTCTTGGACTTCCCTCTAGAGTATCCTGTGTCTTCTTCAATAACCCCAATGATGGCTGTTTACTAAGATATCCAATGGTACACGGCTAGTCAGATGCCTCCCTACACAGATCACACAGAAGGAAAAAAGCTTGGTATAGCAGAGAGGGCACCAAGTTGGAACTGGAAGACCTATGCCACAGTGCCAGCCTCATCATTTCATTGCTGTATATTTTGTGTGATGACTTCCATTGCTGGGGTCTCAATTTTCTCATTATTAAAGAGAGAATGATGGGGATTCTTAAGCTTAGAAATTCCTTTCTAATAGAGCTGGAACTATATTAGCATAGAGATCTCCCAGAGCAGAAACTGCCTCCCCAATGCAAAGAACAGCTGGAAATGGGAGTCCTGGAGAGGTACTTGGGGGCACTGAGGCATGATTATGGTTAGCTGTGACTTGTTCCTTAGCAAGATTAGAAAAGAAAAAGCTGAGACCAATTATGGAGTAGGAAACACTAAGGAATTATTAGGCGGGTCTGCTTTGGGGTTTTCCATGGCCCTAAAGTTACTGAGTTTCCCTTCAGGTACACAGTACAGGGGTAGTGATTTACTTGCTAGAATCCACTGGTGTATCTAGTAGGATAGTCAGTGTGTGGTGATGTACCAGGAAGTTTCTTCCTTTAAAATCTCCTCATTGCTGGGGAGGAGACACCAGTCTCTCCATGCCTTAGGCAAAACCTCTGGCAGGATCTAGTATGCTCAAAAGTCTCCCAGTGCAGACCCAGGGATGGACTGGGTGCCTGATGTCTGAGCACCTGCTAGTTTCTGAGAAGTTCAATCATCCGGTTGGCTTCGGGCGGGTGGGGGTGGGGGTTTGGTGTGAAGGTGTTGGCCTTCTGACTAGAGAAACTCTTGAACACCACTGAACTACAAAGGGGTTTTTATCTGCATAAGTGGAGGGGAGTGCCTTCCCCCTTCCTTTCTCTTTCCCCTTCACCCCATGGAAATACAGATCCTGGACACATTGGTGTGGCTCAAAGTTATAAAATACCCTAGTGAAACCACCACCTTCTTTCCTCATCTTAAGGCTTTTCCAAGATGACACTTTTCAGAGCATTTAAGGAAGAGAAGTTTGGAGTCGTAAGAGGAGTCTTGTTGGAGACTCGAGATCTGGATTTGAGTGTACCCTTTGTTTATTAGTTTTGTGACCCCAGACAGCTCCATTATTCTGACTGGTCTCACAGTCCTCATCCTCTGGAAAATGAGGGAGTTGGACAAGGTGTTTGATCCCCAAGGATCCTTCTAGCTCTGACCTTCTAGGAAGGTCCTTATTATAGCTGATCTCAGTAAGTCTTTTTTTTTTCCTTTTTGGAAGAGGGAAGGTAGGGCAATTGGAATTAAGGTCACACAGCTAGTTTTTGTGTTAAGTGTCTGAGGTCAGATTTGAACTCAGGTCCTCCTGACTCTAGGGCTGGTGCTCTATTCACTGCGTCACCTAGCTGCCCCATCAATGAGTCTTGCTAAAGGAAATAGGGCTGGCTGAAGCATTTCTATCCATTTCTGACATTCGGTGTTCTGTTCCAGAGAAGGTATTTGGTTTGGTTTTCCCTTCCTTCCTTCCTTCCTTCCTTCCTTCCTTCCTTCCTTCCTT
>NW_027187236.1:1913029-1936798 GCF_028583685.1 Petaurus breviceps papuanus
TTCCTTCCTTCCTTCCTTCCTTCCTTCCTTCCTTCCTTCCTTCCTTCTCTCTCTCTCTCTCTCTCTCTCTCTCTCTCTCTCTCTCAGGAGGGACAAGAAAAGATTCTTTACTATCGCTCAAAAAAAAACCAAATAAAATCAGAGATTTGGATTCAGTGATATCCAATGTTTCACCTAGCTCTGCTCACTCTCTCTCCCTTCATGAATTCCAGTATCAGGACAATTTGACCTATACCACTAGCTAGCTGTGCTGCCCTCCTCCACCCCTTCTCACCAGGCCACCAGGCACATTTGATGCTTGGCCAAGAGAAGATAGAAACCTGATAGGGATAGGGAGGGAGAGGGTGACAGACTGTTCTCCTGCATTGGAGAAAAGGCCTGCTTATATCCACAGACAGGGATTGCACCAATTTGCACAAGTATAGAAAGATATCATGACTTTTTCCTGCCTCATATGTACCTCTTGGTCCTCCTCTTACCTATGGAGGGCAAAAAATAAATTCAGTATCTTTACTATCTAGATTGGGGGCAGGGTGTGATTTGTGTGAAGGCCAAAATTCCCTGATCTTGTCATTAGTCCCTCCTCTCTGGTGTAGGGGAAAGAATCAGAAGATCTGGGTTCAAATCCCCATTTTGCTACTTACTACGTGGTTGACCCTGGGAGAGTCACTTGGCTTCTCTGGGCCTCAGTTTCCTATCTGTAAAATGAGGGAGTTGGACTAAATGACCTCTGGGGTCCCTTCCAGATCCAAAGATATACTTCTTTCCCCACTCCCACCCTCCAATTTTTTCTTCTCTAAAGTAAGGTGGTTGGAAAAGATCTTTGAGACTTAAGTCCTATGAGCCTAGGTTGGTTGGAGGAGAGGGAAGGCTATTTTGACCTTACCTGTGTATCCCATGGTTTTTTGCATCCAGGCATAGGTGTGGTGGCCATTTCTGCTGGGAGAGTATTCTTCAGGGCTGCTGGAAAGGGGCAGACTGGGGGGGTCAGGGGAACTGTAGGGGGTCTTGCTTGATGAGGATTTCCTCACATGATCTGAGGGGTCTTCAGCAGAGGACATCCAGTCCATCTTTGGTGGGCTGTAGGGAGACCCCCAGCTCCCAAGCCAGTGCCTGTGGCCATCCAGGTTGGTCATCTGATGATATCCCATACAGTATGCATAAGATGGGCCTTGTCCAAAGCTGGGGCTCTGTAGGTGACCACAGGGGCCGTGACTGCCTCCACTGTGGTTGTACTGAAAGGAACCTGGATACATCTTTGAGGCCTCTTGGAGAAGATAATTCATGGACTTGGTTCTCAGAAGTCTGATCAGGCCATCCCACTGGACCTATTTAATCTTGTCTTCTCTCTTCCCCCCCCCCCCAGCTTCTTGATGCAGCTGGCCCTAAAAAGAAAGCTTGATTACTTGGGCTCTAGTACCTCAGACCCCAGTTCTCTCTGAAGTCACAAGGAGCTCAAATAATGAATTTGTACTCAATCAAACGCTGACTTTCTCCCTTGTTCAGTTTTGAAGTGTTCCCTTTCTCAGATCAGGCTCAAGGATAAGCCTTATCATATCTCCACACTTTGTCCCTGAGAGTAAATGGGATGGGAGGCTTCCTTCAGATTTCGTGGTAATGCAGCCAAGATGGAGAAAATCTAAAAAGGATACTGGTTGGTTTTATTGAGGTTCCTGGTAGGCTTCGAGGGTAATCTGAAACAATTCCCTCTACCAAATTCTACTCCAGAAGCTTGAGTCAGGTGGCGGGTATTCCAAATAAAGGACCTGGATCACCTCTTGTCTCTGACATTGGGACCCCTTTCCGGGCCCCCCTTTTTACCTCTGTAAGATAAGGGAGTTGGTAATAATGATAGCTAGCATTTATGTAGCACTTTAAAATTGGGAAAGTACTCTACAAATACCTCATTTATTCCCCCAACAACCCATGAAAATGGGTTATCATTATGTGTACTTTACAGAGGAGGAAACTGAGGCAGATAGCAAGTAAATGTCTAAAGCTGCATTTGATTCCACTCCTCCTGGTACCAAGTGATGTCTAAGCCTTCTTCTACCTGGAGAGCCTATGCAGGGGTGGGGAACTTGCAGCCTCAAGGCCACATGTAACCCTCTAGGTCCTTAGGAGTGGCTCTTTGACTAAATCCAAACTACATAGAACAAATCCCTTTAATAAAAGGATTTGTTCTGGAAAACTTGGACTCTGTCAAAAGGCCGTGCCCAAGGACCTAGAAGGCCTTGAGTTCCCCACCCCTGGATAATCTCCCTTCCCAAACTAGGCCTTTCATTCTAATCAACTCAGCAAACTGAGTGCCTACTGTGCACTGCCTACTATGCGCTGACAGAACTCTGTGCCTCCAGTCAGGAATACAAAGATGACAAACAACATTGGCTGAGCAGAGGGGAATGGGGAAATAGTGGGAAATGGCACAGATACAAAAAACAGAAAGAAAAATATATCAACAGAACAAAAATCTACAGACATAACCAGAAGAGGGTGAAGAGATAAAGCAGATACTTTGTTATTAACTTTTTAAATTATTCTTACAATTTTTGGGGGGGAAGGCAGGACAATTGGGGTTAAGTGACTTGCCCAAGGTCACATGGCTAGTCAGTGTTAAGTGTCTGAAGCCACATTTGAACTCAGGTCCTCCTGACTCCAGGGCCAGTACTCTATTCACTGTGCCACCTAGCTGCCCCTTTATAAATTTTTTGTGAATTATTAAAAATTGCACATAACCAAAGGTCAGAGATTCATATATGATCCTCTTTTTCTTTCCTCCCTGTGCTTTAATGTTTGGGTTTGTTGATGACTGCTAAAAAGAAAAATCTAAATCTAAAGAAAAACACTGGGGTGGCTAGGTGGTACAGTGAATAGAGCACTGGCCCTGGAGTCAGGAGGACCTGAGTTCAAATCCGGCCTCAGACACTTGACGCACTTACTAGCCGTGTGACCTTGGGCAAATCACTAACCCCAATTGCCCTCCAAAAAGCAAAAAGAAAAGAAAAAATTTAAAAAAATAAAAAGAAACACTTATGTTAAAAACCAAATACATCTCTGCTTTCTAAGAGCTTTGCCTACTGGGGCTGAGGGAGGAGGAGTGGATGATGGAGACGAGAGGGGGGGTCAAGGATGACCCAAGGTAAGACACCAAGCCAATTGTGCACTTAAAGTACCCTGTACACTTCAAAGCCTTACATAAGTCAGCTGATATTAGAAGATGAGAACAGCAAAAGAGAGATTCATGAAGAATTTTAGGAGAGATTCTCAGGGATGGCTTCAGGGAAGGCTTCCTGGAGGAGGCAGCAACTTGAGTGGAGGCATAAAGGAAAGAAAGGATTTTTTGATCATTGGAGATGGGGGAGAAAGGAGTCTCTTCCAGGCATGGAGGATTGTTCGATCCTCCTCCATGGAGAGCTGAGGGAGGGCAAGTAGAAAGGAAGTCATTCTGGTGAGCTTGGTGTCACCAGGGAGGCTGAGGCTGGTGAATCACTTGTGCTGCCTAAGGAGGGTTGGATTGATTCATGTAAGATCTGCTGTGATTGACTAGTGCACTTCTAACCTCGCTGAGCTAAGGAGAGCCAGCCTCCAGAATAATAAAGAAATTAAAAATAACAAAAAAATCAGATCAAGAGAGGAAGTCATTCAGTGGGGAATTCTCATCCAGGCCTTGGAAAGTGAAGGAAAAGGTGGAAGAGCTGGGCACTAGCCTAAGAATCAGAGGGCCTATGTTTACACTGTCAAACATTTCGCAGAGTCTCAGTTTCCCTGCCTGTAAAATGAGGGGGTCATATTAGTTGACCTTCCAGGTTCCCTTCTCCTGTTCTGTCATTTCCTATTCAAACATCTCTTCGAGCTCAGCCCTGTCAATATATCAGTCCGCCCCAAATCAGTTGAACCAGCAGGACACCTACATTTCTGTAAGCAAGTGCCCGTCAGTAGTCACTGGACGGTGAACTCTCATCTATGGGTTCTGTGTTCTTCTAAGGCCTGCTCTCGCCAAGCAGCAAGCCAAGCTTTGGCCCACAAGTAGGCACTGCTTGTCTCTCTTTGGTGCTGTATTCCTTGGCATGTGTGGGCTTGGGGAGATGCATTGGGGGGGGCAGGAGTCCCCAGGAAATAAGTCAACCTTCTCCTTAAGCCACTGCTACTTTGCCTCTGGGGCTATATAAACTGCCTGCTTAGATGGGAACCAGCTCACAGGCAGATGCTAAGGGCAAGCCCCCAGGCCCAGCAACACCAGCTGGAGTGTAGGGAAGGGAAGGGTTTGGAGGGAGGGGGTGCTGCTCTCCCAAGAGCTACCTCTGGGGGTGTGGAAAGGGGGGTGCTCACCTGCTCCCTGTTCCAGGACACTGCTGCCAGCTGTCCAAACTCCTGCCTGAATTCAGGGCCTCTGGGAATCAGAATGCTAGAGCTGCAAGAGACCTGAGAACACAGAATATCAGAACTGGAAGGGACCTTGGAACACTGAATGTCAGAGCTGGGAGGGTCCTTAGAGTATAGAATGTTACAACTGGGAGGGACTTTAGAACAGAGAATGCCAGAGCTGGGAGGGTCCTTAGATCATAAAACGTCAAAGCTAGAAAGAAGGGACCTTGGAATTCCAAATGCCAGAGCTAGAAGGGTCCTTAGTCATAGAATGAATGCCAAAGATGGTACGGACCTTGGGACAAAGTCTGCCAGAGCTGGGAGGGTCCTCAGACCACAGAATGTCAGTGCCCAGAAGGACCTTAGAACACCAAATGCTGGAGCTACAAGGGTCCTTGGCTTATAAATGGGCAGAGTTGGGAGGGTCCTCTTGAACAGTGGTTATATCATAACTACAACGAAACTTGCCCAAGCTCACACACAGCTTGAGATAGAAATCTTTCTGATTAGAGGTAGCAGCTTATCTTTGTTGAGTGAGCGAGGAACTGCACTGGGAGTGGAACTCTGAGCAAATATTATTCATATGATTCCCTATGATCTATGATCTAGGCTTCTGATCTAATTAATACCACCCTCCCCAGTATCTAGCCTGTGGCAGAAGATGGGGTGTGTGTGCAAATGTAGTCCACCTGACCTTGGGGAGAGGCCCTTCCTGAGATTTTTAAGCAACAAATGAATCAAGCAAAAATGTATTTTCTCCTCACTGGGTAGCACTTGTGAACTTGGAGACCAAGAGAATTAAGCCCTCATTTGCTGGAAAATTGACTCCCAATAGCTGACTTGGCTCTCTAATCCTTGGATCTGAGTAAGAATAAAGTTCCCACAGTTTCCATCCTCACAACCACCCCATGAGGCGGGGCAGTATCCCAAACATTTATTCCCATTTTGCAGACTAAACAATCGAGTTTGCTGGTCCAAGTTCACACAATCACTGGGTGGGTATACTTGTGCTGATGGACACAGCTGAAGTGTCAGAGTGAGAGACAAGGGAAAGGAGGGAGAGACACACTTTGTAGGTGTTCATACCAGAGACTTACAGTTTCTGCTGCCCTAGGATCATGATTCCCATTCCCCAACCCTCCCCAAACATAACTTTTCTTTTAGCTCTCAGCTAATTTTCTTTCTCCCCTGGAGCTGTTCCATTCACAGAAGGGTCTCAGTAGTTAGAGCCTGAAGGGAGCTTACAGCAAAGATAAATAAAGCCCAGCTCCAGCTCACAAACAGAGGAATTTACAAATTCAACTGGTGGCCTAAGTGTGGGGAAATTCACTGGTACAGATATTTTTTTAAAAATCATAAAGCTATCCTGGTGGCACAGTGGATAGAATCAAGAATACCTATGTTCAAGTCTTGCCTCAGACACATAACACATAGCAAGTGTTTAATAAATGCTTGTTTCCCCCCCCCCTTTTTTAAACATTGCTTTCATTTTTAATACTATTTTACCCCTCCCCTCCCCCCAACCGTCCCTGGTAACTATGTCCAAAAAAAGCAGTCCAACTTGCCACCAGAGTCTAGCATATAATGTTACAGAGCTGTAGTCTCCAGCTCTGGGGCCAAGCTCGGTTTCTTTCTAACTGCATGACGTTTAGTTCCGTTTACATTGTTTTCACTATTGTGTATATTACCCTCCTGGTTTTGCTGACTTCACTTCGTCAGTTACAGAATTTTAGTATCCCTGGTGGGTAGTGTGGTGGTGGTCATTGATAACCCTTCCATCACACTGCCCGAGTCCGAGTGACAAAGTCCACCCTGGGTTTGGCACACTCACCAAAAGGGTTGAATCCATTCATGGAGGTAGAAAACAAAGGATGCTTGGCTGGGAAAAGAAGCAGGATTGTCCTACCAAGTTTGAGAAGGGTGGAGTCTTGCCCCAGTTGGAGTGAGAGGTCCCCTACTTTGTCAACTGTTCCTTTTATAGCCTCATTAGTGTCAGAAGCAAGTGGCCAGGAAGGAAGCATCAGCTGGTCCAAATCACTTGTTGTCTCGGGGACTTGTCAATCTCCCAGGGGAACTCCAATCCTGAGTTGCTGGTCCTCATGCCAATTCCTTATCAGGCCTATGTCATGATCCCTAGGCCAAGAGGAGGGGTCGCTTCTCCGCTTTGCTCTAGACTGCCAGGAGGACATAGACATAAATCATGAGGTGTTCCAAAATGACAGGATACATGCACACATATGCACAAACATATGTGTATAGATGTATACTGTATATATAATATATACATATATGTGTACATATATCTGTATGGATATAGATATTGATGATATAGATAGAAAAAGACATGAGATAAATATAAAGAGGAAAAGATGAACAAAGGCAGAGATATGGAGAACGAGCTAGAAAGCTTACTGTGGAAAAGTATGTAAAGAAACAAGAACAGATATGGAAAACAAGGTTTTTACTGAGTCAGGGGGCAGGAGGGAAAAGGGAGGGGGGAGAGGGCAGGAGGGAAGGGGCAGGAGGGAGGAGGGAGGGGCAGGAGGAAGGAGGGAGGAGGGAGAACAAACCTGCCATCCATCAACATTTCAGACTCAAGGCTCACCTCCTGGCCAGTTGCCACAAATCATGTCTGTGGCCCCAATATGGGCATTAACTCTTAGCTTTCCCGAGATATTCTTTGGAGGTGAAGGATCCACTTACTGTCCAGCATTGGGCTTTAAAAAGGTTTACCAAGCATTTTTCATGAGTACACACACTCGTACACACACACATATACACAAATACACATACATACAAACACACGGTATACATATATGCACATATACAGAAACGCATGCACACATATATACATACAGACATACAAAATACACACACACACAAACACATGGACACATGCACAGCACACACAGACACATGCATGCACATGCACGAACACACATATGGGCAACACAATAAACGTTTACACACAGAAACAAAAGCACATATGCACACATACACAGAAATATACACTTTATTACCCAAGCCATTCTTGCTGTAGAGAGTGAAAGTCTTATTATCATCTCCACTTCCCAGAGGGGGGATCACAGAGTTGGCCAGTGCTTCCCCTTCCAGCCCACCCCCCCCATCTATCTTCCTATCAGAGCCCAGGACCCACAGGACTTACCCCACTTAGCTCTAGCATTCCTCTCAGGACCAGAGTGTTTTTGATGGGCCCCAGCTGCCCACCACCCACCATCTCGCCTTGCACACTGTTTAAGTATCACACAAAGAATGGGACCTATAACACCCTCACAGACACTTCACATGTGTGATCAGTGTGCCCCTAGGCCAGTTACATCACCTCTCTGAGACTCAGGGGTCCCTACTGTAAAACAGGCTGAAGATATATGCCTGAACCATCTCCTTCCCAGGGCAGCTAGGTGGCGCTGCAGTGCATGGAATGGGCAGAGTTGGGGGAGGGCACAAGGATGGTGTGGGGCCTGGAGTCTGGAGGACCTGAATTCAAATGTGACCTCAGACACTTCCTAGTTGTGTGACCCTGGGCAAGTCACTTTACCCTGTTTGCCTCAGTTTCTTTGTCTGTCAAATGAGCTGGAGAAGGAAATGGCAAACCACTCCAGTATCTCTGCCAGGAAAACGGCCAATGAGCTCAGGAAAAGTCAGATGTTGCTGCAAAACGACTTTATCACAATGAAAGCTCCCCACCAGGGTTATCATGAAGAAAGGATGTTGGGTCAACTCTAGACTAATAGGTGATCTCATCAAATACCGTAAGATTTACGTAGCATTTAATATACATTCTTATCAGATTCCCTCGCTATTATCCCCATCTTACAGATGAGGAAACTGAGGCTCAAAGAGGTTAAGTGACTCCCCCAGGGTCGCTCATGGAGCTGGTACCAGAGGCCAAATCTGAACCCCAGGTCGTCCTGACCCTGAATTCATCTCCATCCTTCTTTCGCATCAACTAGCCCATTTCTAGTTTCCCTTTAAAAATCACTCATGGATGCTTTTATCAGAACCCAGCCATTTCCTGACATTCCCCTTCCCATCACAGAAGGAGAATGAAGGGAAGCAGACCCCTCCTGTGACCACCTCTGAGAGTGTCTACAATATTCTGCCCCCGTGCTCCCCACTATCCAAAACTAGCACCAGCCACTGCGACTCCATTCTGTCCCATGGATAATCTGGTGGCTGGTGTGGCCCCAGCACTGGGTGCCTCAGAGCAGATGGGGGGGAGGGGGCGGCGGTCCACTCTGGGGCCAGGCTTAGCTAGTCTGGGCCCCAGCCTCGGGCTGTCCTCAGAGCCTTTCCCCCTCAGGAGGACCCGCCAGCCTTGACTCTCTGCTGCTCTAGCCTTTCCACGTTTCTCTTGGGCAGAGCCCAGAGACCTGGGTTCCAATCTCCATTTTTCCCCTTTACTAATATGACTGGGCAGTCAGTCAACTATTCTGACTGAGCTGGTGGCTGCAGAAATGGGAGGGAGGAGCAGCAGAGGGATTCCTGGGCCAAGGGGAGGACTTCCAGGACCCAGGAGGGCTGGGAGCCCAGGAGGAGAGAGGGTCTGGGCAGGGGCAGACTTGACCCTTGGCCTTCACTGGCTCTGGGAGCGGGTGGCCAGGGATGGAGGAGGGGAGGTCCACTCTCTCTCAGCCCTGAGTCCTTTTGGGCAGGTGCCATTTGGGGTAGCACTATAAGTCTGAAGGCCTGTCTGGATGCCAAGGGAGGTGGGGCTGGCTTCCTGGAGGAAGGATTGCTTGACTCTTATTAGCCCTGAATGCATTCTCCCACTAGGGGAACTAGGAGTGGGGGAGTGAGGCCTGGGAACCTCTGACAGATTTCCTGGGGCTCAGAGGGTGCCTTGATTCCCAAGGGCATCCAAGACAGAACTAACCAGAGAACCAGGACCCTGGGGGATAGTAGCAGGGGCAAATGGAACCCACAGCTCAGAAATGACTACCACTCCTGCTCCCCCTCCAAATGTATGTGTGAGGTAGAGGAGGAGGGCCTGAATCAACTAGGTCCTGAGGCAAGTCAGGCTCCTGGAAAGATAGAAGTTGATCCTTAAGCTACTGAGTGCTTTTGCCTTGTGTGTGTAGGTCCCTACAGGAACAAGAGTCCCAAACAGAATCCATACCACCAAACCCAGGGCTCTGCTTTATTCAAGTCATATTTTAATTGGGAAGATTTCCACCAAGTAACTCTTTGGAGCTAGTCATCTATCCACAGCAGGAGGGGACCACAGAGGCTGCCGAGTACAATGCCTTCATGTTAGCGTTAAGGAAAATTAGTTAAGTATACTGTCTCAGGGCAGACAGGTAATAAGTGTCAGAGATCGGTGGCAGAATTTGAACCCAGGGCATCTGACTCCAGAGTTAGTACTCTTTTCAATGGGGCTTCTCCCCTCCCCACCTTGGATTCCCCAGGGAACACTGGAATTTGACTCATTTTGTCCCTAGTTTCCTCTGGAAACCTCACAATTTTACCTATTTCTAGGTCTCCATCCATAAAAAAAGTTCCTGTGAAAATGTTCAGGTTAACAATATAGCAAAGATGGGACAGGGTTTATTTCACTTGATAGAAAATGCAAAACACAAAGTGTTTACACAAAAGCACAGCATAGGGCTTGAAACAGAAATTCAATAGATCAATCAGTTCAATCTAATTGATGGAACCCATCAAAAGTCCAAATAGCTCTTCTGCCCATTCTAATGGTTCCTACGGGTTGTGGGCCCCCCACCCCCCAAAGTAAAAGCACTCAGGGTCAGCAGAGTCTAGCCTTTGGTGAGCTGTACCTTCTAAGGCCCTCCAGACTGACAACACTCATTGAAAGCCTATAGAGTAGGGGAAGATATCGATAACTTTGACAAAACGCTTTACAACTATTATGGCATTTGATCTGCACAACAACTCCAAGGACTAGGTGTTATCATCACTCCCATTTTACAGATGAGGAAACCGAGGCAGGAAGACATTAGGTGACCTGTCCCACAACTACTTAGTGCCTCCAAAGTTCAGGGTTCTAGCCACTACATCACTATTACTGTTCTCATTATTCTTCCTAGGCCAGCTATATATTTTCTTGATTACTTTTTGAAGTGATTCACTGATGGAACAGTCATTCCCTGAAAGGAGAATTAGAAACTCTCTGTTGAGTGAAACAACACTGCCATCTAGTGCCAAGAAGAATTTTCTTTTTTAAGGCTAAGGTAGTGCTACCAAACAGAACATTGCATTGAATCCATAAAATAAGTTTTTATTGATATCTTTTGCATTTTGCATCACCATAATTTTTCCTAGTATCCCTTCCCTTTCCCTTCCCAGAGAGCCATTCTATATAAACAAACTTTCTAAAAGACAAAAAAGGGGAAAAATCAGCATAATTGATCAAAACATGCAAAAAATCTGAAAACATGCAATGGACGCCGCTTGTGACCCCCCCCCCCCTCTACAAAGGGGTGGATTTGGAGGGTCTTCTCCTCTCCGTGCTTGTTTTTTATACTTTTTGTGGTTTTTTTTTGTTTTGCTTTTTGAAGGGGGGAAGAAGGCAGGGCAATTGGGGTTAAGTGACTTGCCCAAGGTTACACAGCTAGTGTTAAGTGAGACCACCTAGCCACCTTCTTTCCACTTTTTTTTTTTTGCTTTTTGGAGGGCAACTGGGGTTAAGTGACTTGCCCAAGGTTACACGGCTAGTTTTTGTGTTAAGTGTCTAAGGTGGGATTTGAACTCAGGTCCTCCTGACTCCAGGG
The DNA here is from genome assembly GCF_028583685.1 of Petaurus breviceps papuanus. Lineage (NCBI taxonomy): Eukaryota > Metazoa > Chordata > Mammalia > Diprotodontia > Petauridae > Petaurus > Petaurus breviceps. The sequence continues at coordinate 1,924,147 of NW_027187236.1, forward strand.
CCGGTGCTTTATTTTCTGCACCACCTTGCCGCCCATTCTTTCCACTTTTTTAAACAATGATTTTGATTTTATAGGTGTGATTGGTCTTTTCACTTCCATTGTTGTCATATTTTTTTCTTGGCTCTTTGCTTTCCTTCATTCTTCATCAGGTCATGGAGAGCTTTCCTGTTGCTCTGTATTCATCATATTCATAATTTCTTACAGCACAGTAGTATTCTAGTATATTCATTTATTTAGTAATTTCCCAGTTAATGGGCATCTATTTTCCCCCAAATTCTTTGGTATCACAAAAGGTGCTATCATAAATATCTTGCTGTTTACGGAGACTTTTTTCTTACCAATAGGTTCCTTGAAATATGTTCTAGTAATCAAATCTGTGGCCCAAATGGTATGGAAACTTCAGTCACTTTATCTGCATAAATCCAAATTGTTTTCCAAAATGGTTGTGTCATTCACCAATAATGCACCAACGTGCCTATCTTCCCACAGCACTCCCTCCCCCTATTTGCAGTGTGTAACCTCAGGATTGTTTTTATTCGCATTTTAGTAATTTAGAGCATTCTTTCGTGTGGCTGTAAATACTTCACAATTTTTTTTGAAAACTGTTCAGGGACAGCTAGATGGCATGGTGACCCTGGGCAAGTCACTTAACCCCAATTGCCTCAGTGCCCACCAAAAAACAAATTATTTGTTCAAATCCTTTGATCTCTTATTTACTCGGGAATGGTTATTAGTTTTATAGACACACATATATAATCAATATATACTGTATACATTTATGCATATATAAAATATTTATGTGTATGTGTGTGCATATGTGGGTGTGTATAAATTGTTTACATGTCTTGGATACCAAACTCTTTTTTTAATTTTTAATTTATCTATTTTTAGTTTTGAACATTCATTTCCACAAGATTTTGAGTTACAATTTTTTCTCCCCATCTTTCCCCTACCCCCACTCCAGAATAGCAAGCCTACTGAATAACCCTTTTCCCAATCTGTTCTCTCTTATATCCTCCCCCCTAACTTTCTAGTAGGGCAAGATGGGTTTCTATACCCCAGTACCTGTATATCTTATTTCCCAGTTGCATGTAAAAGACTAACTTTTAAAAATGTGTTTTTAAAACTTTGAGTTCCACAAAATTCATTTGGAAGAATAAACGGTCCAGAATATCAAGGGAATTCATGAAAAGAAATGCTAGGGAAGGTGGACTAGCTATACCAGATTTCAATCTGTATTATAAAGCAGCAGTCATCAAAACTACTTGGTACTGGCTGAGGAATAGAGGAGTGGATCAATGGAATAGATTAGGCACACGAGATTCAGAAGTCAACGACTATAGTAATCTATTGTTTGATAAACCCCCAGACCCTGGTTTTTGGGATAAGAACTCACTATTTGACAAAAACTGCTGTGAAAACTGGAATATAGTATGGCAGAAACTGGGCATAGACCATTATCTAACACCATATACTAAAATCAAGTCTAAATGGGTGCATGATCTAGGCATAAAAGTTGATACTGTAAGCAGTCTTCTAAAACAAGTAATAGTTTACCTGTCAGACTTGTGGAGAGGGAAAGACTTTATGACTAAACAAGAATTAGAGAACATTATAAAATGTAAAATAGATAATTTTGACTACATGAAATTGAAAAGCTTCTGAACAAACAAAGCCAATGTAACCAAGATTAAGAGGGAGGTGGGAAATTGGGGAAAAAAATCTTTACAACCTATGTCTCTGACAAAGGACTCATTTCTAAAATATACAGAGAACTGAGTCAAATTTATAAGAATACAAGTCATTCCCCAATTGATAAATGGTCAAAGGATATGAACAGGCAGTTTTCAGAGAAAGAAATTAAAGATATCTATAAGCACATGAAGAAATGCTCTAATTCACTATTGATTAGAGAAATGCAAATCAAAACAACTCTGAGGTACCACATCTCACCAGTCAGATTGGCTAAGATGACAAAACAGGAAAACGACAAATGCTGGAGAGGATGTGGGCAAATTGGAACACTAATGCATTGCTGGTGGAGTTGTGAACTGATCCAGCCTTTCTGGAGAGCAATCTGGAATCATGCCCAAAGAGCTATAAATACTTTTTATAAAATTGCCTTTGATCCAGCAATACCACTCCTAGGGTTATATCCCAAAGAGATCATAGAAATGAGAGAAAGACCCATATGTACAAAAATGTTTATAGCAGCTCTTTTTGTGGTAGCAAAGAATTGGAAATTAAGGGGGTGTGGCTTTGGGGAATGGCTGAACAAGTTGTGGCATATGCATGTTATGGAATACTATTGTGCTATAAGAAACGAGGAGCAGATGGTCTTCATATTTACCTGGAGAGGCTTGTACAAACTGATTCTGAGTGAGAAGAGTAGAACCAGGAGAAATATGTACACAATTACAGACACAACGTATGTGTGATGACCAACTTTGATATACTGGACTCTTCTCAGCAATGCAGTGATATAAGTCAATCCCAAAATACTCATGATGGAGAGAAATATGTGCATCCAGAGAAAGAACTAGAAAGAACTGAGTTTATATCCAGGTGGAAGCAAAATACCTGATCTTTTTCCTTCTCTTATTTGGTTTTATGTCCTCTTTACCATTTTTCATTCCAGCTGGTACAATCCGTCCTTATAACCTGACTAATGTATAATGTGAAAGTATTTACAGATCCTATACTTAACTATATGCTGCCTTGGTGGGGGAGGGGAGGGAGGGGGACAAAATGTGAAACTCAAGGAATTGTGGAATTGAATCCTGTAAACTAAAAAAAAACCTTTGAGTTCCAGATTTTTTTCCCTTCTTCCCTCCTCATCCACCCCCACTAGGAAGATAAGCAATTTAATATAGTTTGTACATGTGTAGTTACCCAAATCATTTCCATAGTAGTTATATTGTGGAAGACTAACTACATTTCCCTCCATCCTATCCTGCCCTCCACTTATTCTATTTTCTCCTTTGACCCTGTCACTTTTCAAACATATGTGCTTCTAACTACCTTCTCCTGCAATCTGCCCTCCCTTCTATCATCCCCCCTCTTATCCCCTTCCCCCTCTACTTTCCTATAGGGTAAGATACCCAATTGAGTGTGTATGTTATTCCCTCCTTAGGCCAAATTCAATAAGAATCAGGCTGTCCCATTCCCTTTCACCTTCCTGCTCTTCCCCTCCATTGCAACATTTTTGTCTTGCCGCTTTTATATGAGAAAATTTACCCTGATCTATTGCTCCCTATCTCGGATGCCAAACTCTTATCAGAGAAATTTGATGCAAAGATTTTTCCACCATTCTATCACTTCTCTTCTTATCTTAGGTGCATCAATGTTGTCTTTGCAGAAACTTTTCTTCAATCAAGGTTATCTATATTATTTTTTGTAATTGCCTCTATCTCTTTTTGAGTTAAGAATGTATCTTTTACCCATAGATGTCAGTGGTATATGATTTACTTCTCTACTAATTTTTTAATAGTATGATCTTCAATATTAAGGTCACTTATCCATTTAGAATGTATTGTAGTGTTGATTTAAGCTGAATTTCTGCTAACTGCTTTCCAGATTTTCCAAGAGTTGTTTTTTTTTAAATTTTATCAAATAGGTGGTTCTTTCCTAAGTAATTTATGTTTTCTAGCATATGGAACACTGGGTCATTGGGTTCCATTGTTTCTGATTCTCCCTTGCCTAGTCTGTTCCATTGACTCATCTCTCTATTCTTTAGTCAATACCAGATACTGCTTTATAATGTACTTTGACATATGGATTTCTTTTTTCTTTATTTCTTCTTTGTCTCTATCTCATTTCATCATTTCCCTTGATAATCGGGATCTCTTTGGGGTTTTTTGTTTTGCTTTCTTTTTGGAAAGGAAAAGGCAAGGCAATTGGGGTTAAGTGACTTGCCCAAGGTCATACAGCTAGTAAGGTTAAGTGTCTGAGGCCAGATTTAAACTCAGGTCTTCCTGACTCCAGGGCCAGTGCTCCACCTACTTCACCACCTAGCTGCCCCAAAAGGCTTAGAACAGTTGGGGCTTTTTATTTTGTTTTCTTTTCTGGAGGATGGAAGGGAGGGAGAGGCAATGGGGATAAGTGACTTGCCCAAGGTCACATGGCTAGTAGGTGTCTAAGGTCAGATTTGAACTCAGGTCTTCCTGACTCCAGGGCTGGTGCTCTATCCACTGTGCTACCTGGCTGCTCCTCTTTAGTTCTTTCTTTTTTTTGCAAGGCAATTGGGGTTAAGTGACTTGCCCAAGGTCACACAGCTAGTGTGTCAAGTGTCTGAGGCCAGATTTGAATTCACCTCTTTATTTCTTTTTGTTTTTTGGAGGGCAATTGGGGTTAAGTGACTTGCCCAAGGTCACACCTAGCTGCTCCCCAAATCATTCTTTAAAAGCTTGATAGATCTATTGGGATTTCCTTGTAGGTGTGTTGCACTAATTTGTGTGTTGAAATTTATTAAATAAATCTTCCTTTCAAAAACTGGAGAGAAAAAAAAAGTTTGATAGAATTCTCCTATGACTCCATCGGGCCCAGGAATTCCTTCTCCCTGCCCTCCCACTTGATAGTTCCTTTTCTGAATGTGAGTCTAGATCTCTAGTTGCTCTTCCATTGGTTTGGGTAATTGCTATTTTTAAGGTCACAGTGGGTCATTTGTCCATCCCAAGGCAGCTTAGGAAGACAAATAGAAAGACCTGTGGACACAAGATAGGGTCTAGTCAGTATTTCATGTGGCAGGGAGGATTCCAAGTGCCCAGAGACTGAAACAGGGCCAAAAATAGGCACCAAAGCAGGAAACAGTAGGCCAGAAAGAGATCCAGGGGGATCCCTGAAGGGCAGGATGCAGGAACTTCACTCTACTGTGTACAATGGTCTATGATGCCATTTGTCATCTTTGTGATCCACCACCTGGTCCCAGGTCACAAAACAAGGTCTAGCTACATACAGAGGCAGAAGCAAAACATAACTGTGTGGCTCCAATGACAGGAATGGATCAGAGACTCAGTTCTAGCCTCCAGCCCAGGATGGAAGCTTACAGTGGAATTACCACTCAGGAGTCCCAGATAAAAGGAAAACCTGTAGTCCAGTTGCTGTGAATCTGTAGAGCTTCCCAGGGGACTAATGATGGCAAAGTCCAACAAGAAGGTCACTGAAACTCTCTATGAAGAACAAACCAACAGACCCAAACCTGGCTCCAGAACTTGCAGAGCTTGGATCACATGCCTTTGGAAGCACTGAAAGCTTGCAGGTCCCCAGATTGAGCTGTGAAATCAGGACAAAGATGTAAGAAGACAAAGCTCATGGCAGACATAGCTCTCCTGCACCAGAGCTCCAACAAAGACATAAAGTCCAAAGTCAAGAAGTAGGTTGGAAGACTGAGTAAACAAAGAGAATCCAACCACAAAGAAGCTCAAAACCCAAACCCAGAAAAAAGAGAATGACCCAATGACACCTTCAAGGAAAGCCTCACAGTAAAATACAGTTGGGACACTAGTTCAACAAGAGTTACTGGAAGAAGGGTGGCTAGGTGGCACAGTGAATAGAGCACCGCCCCTGGAATCAGGAGGACCTCAGTTCAAATCCGGCCTCAGACACTTAACACAAAAAACTAGCTGTGTGACCTTGGGCAAGTCACTTAACCCCAATTGCTCTACCTTGCCCCCTCCAAAAAGCAAAAAAAAAGTTACTAGAACAGCTAAAGGAAGAGTTTTTTTTAAAGAGCTAAAAATGATTTTTAGAACCAGTTGAGAATGGTAGAGGGGAAAAAATGGGAAAAGAGTTGAGAGCTAAAGAGGAAAGATACTGAGAGAAAATTAACAGCTTGGAAAAAGAAATACAAAACCTAATGAAATAACTCGTTGAAAAGGGGAATTGCATATATATGAATACCAATGACTTAAGTATTAAATAACTAAATTAATTTTTTTAATTAAGTAAGTGAAGCTGAAGCTTAAATACTTTGGCTACATAATGAGAAGATGCAACTCATTGGGAAAGACCCCGATGATGGGAAAGATTGAAGGCAAAGACAGCAGCAGATAAGATGGATAGTGTCATGGAAACAATGAGCATGAATCTGGACAGACTTTGAGGGATAGAGTCTGATAGAAGGGCCTGGTGAACTATGGTCCATGGGGTCACAAAGAGTCAGACTTTACTCAATGACTCAACAACAACACTCATGGCACAATGAGATATCAAAGAATAACAAAACAAAGTCAAAAGACTGAAAAAATAGAAGAAAACGTGAAATATTTCAGGAAAAAAACAGAATAGGGACATCAAAGCTTCCTATCTCTATTTGGCAGATAAGATACATGCACATGTGTGATAGCAATGGAATATAAAGATTCACCTGTATTGGCTTGGTTTTCAAATTGATTGTGTTAAAACCCAGAGCTTGTTAATCCCACCTGTGGGATGGGCTTGTTGATGTGAAAAGAAAGTCCTGAACTGGGAGGAGCTGGTGACCTAGATTTGGAGAGACAAGAGAGAGGCAGAAGAACTTTTTGGAAGCAGCACCTCGTGGAGGCAGAGAGAGAGACTGATAGATTTGCTGGGGGCCACTTTGAATCGCCCTGGACTTTTGAGACCTGCCCCCTGAGCTGCCAAGGACTGAGGAGACATGGCTGTTTTGCTGGTACTTTGTCTGTCTGTTTTGATGTTGTTTTGCCAGATTTGTCCACTGGTGAAAGACAGTCCTTTTGTTGAAGAAGTCCTGGAACCTGGCTGCTGGCTAAGAGATCCTGAGACTGTCCTGCAGACAGACAGTGAATACTGTCCACTGGTGAAGGACAGTGCTGTTGTTGCAGGGGTCTGGGAACCTTTCTGTTGGTTCAGAAGCCCTGAAGAAGGATTTTCTTATTGTATGTTTACAGAAATCCTGGGAGAGGGTTTTGCTAATGTTTTCAGGGGTTCTAGGACTGTTCTACAGACAGCGGATGAATTAATGAAGGGACTGGCAATGTATCTTGTGGCCTTGCTAAGCCTTGTCTCCCCAGGAACTAAGATTGCTGAGAACTTGCCTCAAGTGTCAAGATGAAGAAAAGACCTCCATTTGGGTATTAAGTGCTGTGCTTAAACTTGATGTAACTCTGGGGTAGATTCAATTGTGATCCAGGGGTGGGGAACTTTTGACTTTTTTGTGCTCTGTGATTGAACAAATGAAGGTACTTTACTTATGGTTGGAAACTAATCTCCATTTGAGAAGAGGGGCTTTGTGGTGGACTAAATGAAGGTACAGCCTAGGGGTGGAGAAGTATTTAGAACTGGGACTTTGTAATTGATTGAATGATTGGAAGGTCCTGGGGTGGGGTAGTACTTGGAGATTATTTAATCACCCTTAGTAAATGCTGTATTTTGAATGATGTCATATTTTGATCTTCTCTGTTCTCTTTTCTGAATAAAATGGAGAGCCCCTATGCTGGCATTCTGAACCTTGGGAAGTTGCCTTTCCTTGGCATTACATTACAACATGTTTACAACAATTTCTCTAGAAGTTAATGGTGTTTTTTAGATCTCAAATATTATTATAAAGCAGTAGTAATCAAAACCATTTGGTATTGATTAAAAAATAGAGAAGTAGGTCAGTGAAACAGACTAGATAAGGGAGAATCAGAGGCAGTGAAACTCAATAACCCAGTGTTTGATAAACCAGGAAACATAAATTACTTAGGAAATAACTCCACGTTTGATAAAAATTGCTAGGAAAACTGGAGAACTGCCTGCCAAAATTAGGATTAGTCAAAGACTAACACTTGCCAGGATATTCCGCAATACATTCAAAAAGGGTACAATATTAAATTAAAGATCACACCATTAAAGAATTAAAAGAAAAACAGCTCATCTACCTTTCACAGCTATGATCAGGACGTGTATTTTCTTTTTTGTTTGTTTTTGTGGTTTTTTGTTTTTGGTGGTGGTAGTTTTTTTTTTTTTTCCTTTTTGGAGGGGGAAGATAGGGCAATGGGGGTTAAGTGACTTGCCCAAGGTCGCAGGGCTAGTAAGGATTAAGTGTCTGAGGTAGGACTTGAACTCAGGTCCTCCTGACTCCAGGACCGGGTGCTCTGTTCACTGCTACACCTAGCTGCTCTGAGGACATGTATTTTCAATCAAATAAGGGACAGAGGTAACTACAGAAAATAAAATAGATTTGACTACATGAAAATGAAAAGCTTTTGAACAAACAAAATGAAGGTACCTAGAATAAGGGAAGTATTTAAATGGGGGGGGAGAAAATATTTGTATAAAATTTCTCTGCTAAGAGTTTGATATCTAAGATATAGAAATAATTAAGAAATATAATAGATATACCTATTAGGGGGTGGAACCTGTGGCCTGGAGGCCACATGTGGTCCTCTAGGTCCTCAAGTACAGCCCTTTGAATCCTAACTTCACAGAATAAATCCCCTCTAGGTCCTCAAGGGTAACCCTTTGACTGAACCGAAACTTCCCAGAACAAGAAGATCAAAAGCCATTTAGAAGACACTATAAATCTTTTTAGCCCTAGATTCTCCAGCAATTTGTTCAGTTCTATATTTTCTTTTGTGTTTATCTTTTTTTCTTTTTCTTTCTTCTTTTTTCTTGGAGGGCAATTGGGGTTAAGCGACTTGCCCAAGTTCACATGGCTAGTTTGTGTGTGTGTGTGAGTGTGTGTGTGTGTGTGTGGTGTGTATGTGTGTTAAGTGTCTGAGGCCGGATCCGAACTCAGGTCCTCCTGACTCCAGGGCTGGTGCTCTATTCACTGCACCACCTAGCCAACCCACTTTTGTGTTTATCTTTCTGTTAGACTTATGCAAAACTGAGAGAGAGAGATATATTGAAATCTGCAGTCGTTATTGTGTCTATGTATTCTTGTGACTCAGTTAATATTTCCTTTATGAATTTGCATGCTAAGGTATTTAGAGAATGTATGTTTAATATTGGTATTAGTTTGTTGTCTATGATTCCTTTCAACATAATGTACTTTCCTTGTTTGTGCCTTTTAATGTTTTGATTTTTTTTTTTTGCTTTATCTGTTTGTATGATTGTAACTCTTGCTTGTTTTGGAGTTACTTGATAAATACAATTTATTTATTTATTTATTTTTTCTAGACCTTCATTTTTATTCCATGCATATCTTTGTTTTGAAAATGTGTCTCTTAAATAAAAAAAAAATTTAAAACTTGAAAAAAAAGTGTTTCTTGTAAGTAACAGATTATAGAGTTTGGTTTTCTTATCCAATCTGCCACTTTTTATTGTTTTATTGGATTATTCAATCCATTCACGTTTAAAGTTACAAGAGTTAGGTTTAGATTTTCCTCCATTTCTTTATAATTTTTTTTTCAAATTAGGATTTCCCCCCCTCTTCTAGGGCAAACACAGTACGATCTCTCTTTAGTTATTGTAACTTAATCTATTTTAAGGTAGCCCTCTTCCCACTGACTCTCTTCCCCTCATCGTCTTGACACACTACTCCCCCATCTTATTTCTTATTCCTTTTCTTGTTTTGAATATTTGCTTATCAATTCCTTTTTCTTTTTTTGTCTTTTTTTAAAGGGGGGAAGGCAGGGCAATTGGAATTAAGTGACTTGTTGGTAAGTGTCTGAGGTTGGATTTGAACTCAGATCCTCTTGACTCCAGGGCCGGTGCTCTATTCACTGCACCACCTTGCTGTCCTCAATTCCTTTTTCTTGCTTGCTTTTATCTACTTATGTAATTCTTCTCTTTTCTCCCTCTCAGTTAAGTAGTCAAGTAGAATATCCTTCCCCAGATCGCCTTCAATTGGTTGGTAGTTTTAAAAAATCTTGTTTTCTGCTCCTTTTTCTAGAAAGAATTTCTTTCACTCTCTATCACTCATCTCCCCTTTGTGCCTATCTAGACTTTTATTTCATGGCCATGGTACTTAGTTTTTCTTTATTCTCTGTATTTCTGTTGAAATTAAAACTTTTTTAATGCTCTATTAACTTCTGATTTACATCATTCATTTCCGCCAGATTTTGAGTTACAAATTTTCTCCCTGTTTTTCCCCTACTCATCGATATGTCCTCCTCCAATCTGCTCTCTCCCTCATTATCTCCCATACCCCTTTTGACTTTTCCAGTGGATCTCTATGACTCAGTGCCTGTATATCTTATTTCCCAATTCCATGTAAAAAGGTATTAATAATAGTATATATATATATGTATACATACACACATATGCATATATATTTGAATATTTGATTTTAAAACTTCCAATTCCAGATTCATTCCCTTCCTTCCTTGTCACCCACCCTTATTGGGAAGATAAGCAGTTCAGTATAGGTTGCACATGTGTGGCTAATGCAAAACAATAACATAATAGATATATTGTAAAAGACTGACAAAATTTCCCTCCCTTCTATCCCACCTCCCACTTGTTCTATTCTCTACTTTGATCCTATCCCTTTTCAAGAGTGGATGCTTCCAACTTCCCTCCCCCTCAGCCTGCCCTCCCTTCCATCATACCCCCTCCCATCCCCTTCCCCCCCCCCCATTCTCCTGGAGGATGAGTGTTATAGTAATGGCAATTAAAGATTCCCCTGTATTGGCTTGGTTTTCAAATTGATTGTGTTAAAACCCAGAGCTTGTTAATCCCACCTGTGGGATGGACTTTTTGATGTGAAAAGAAAGTCCTGAACTAGGAGGAGCTGGTGACCTAGATTTGGAGAGACAAGAGAGAGGCGGAAGATTTTTTTGGAAGCAGCACCTCATGGAGAGAGAGAGAGACTAAGAGAATTGCTGGTGGCCGCTTTGAATTGCCCTGGACTTTTGAGACCTGCCCCCTGAGCTGCCAAGGACTGAGGAGACATTGCTGTTTTGCTGGTACTTTGTCTGTCTGTTTTGATGTTGTTTTGCCGGATTTGTCCACTGGTGAAAGACAGTCCTTTTGTTGAAGAAGTCCTGGAACCTGGCTGTTCACTAAGAAGCCCTGAGACTGTCCTGCAGACAGAGAGTGAATACTGTCCACTGGTGAGGGACAGTGCTGTTGTTGCAGGGGTCTGGAGACTGTCCTGCAGACAGAATGAATACTGTCCACTGGTGAAGGACAGTGCTGTTGTTGCAGGGGTCTGGGAACCTTTCTGTTGGTTCGGAAGCCCTGAAGAAGGATTTTCTGGTTGTATGTTTACAGAAATCCTGGGAGAGGGTTTTGCTGATGTGTTCAGGGGTTCTAGGACTGTTCTACAGACAGAGGATGAATTCAAGAAGGGACTGGCAATGTATCTTATGGCCTTGCTGAGCCTTGTCTCCCCAGGAACTAAGATTGCTGAGAACTTGCCTCATGTCAAGATGAAGAAAAGACCTCCATTTGGGTATTAAGTGCTGTGTTTAAACTTGATGTAACTCTGGGGTAGATTCAATTGTGATCCAGGGGTGGGGAACTTTTGACCTTGTGTTTGGAAACTAATCTCCATTTGAGAAGAGGGGCTTTGTGGTGGACTTAATTAAGGTATAGTCTAGGGGTGGAGAAGTATTTAGAACAGAGACTTTGTAATTGATTGAATGATTGGAAGGTCCTGGGGTGGGGTAGTCCTTGGAGATTATTTAATCACACTTAGTAAATGCTGTATTTTGGAATGATGTCATGGTTTTATCTTCTCTGTTCTTGGTTGGTCACTGAATAAAATGGAGAGCCCCTATGCTGGTATTTTGAACCTTGGGAAGTTGCCTTCTTTTGGCATTACATTACAGTGAGATACCCTATTTAGTGTGTATTTCACTCCCTCCTCAAGCCAGATTCAATGGGAATAAGGTTGACCCATTCCCCTTTGCCTTCCTATTCTGCCCCTCCATTGTAACCATTTCCCCTTGCCTCTTCTGTATGAGATAGTTTACCCCAATCTGTCTCTCCCCATCTCCTCTCATTATACTCCTCTCACCTCTTAATTTCACCTTTTAAGTATCATTCCTTCCTGTTAAATTGGTCCTTTGCCCTCTATCTATGTATACCTGTAAACATATATATACACATTCACATATGTATTCATATGCCCATATACATATATATATATGCCCATATATATATATATATGTATTTCTAATCCCTTCAACTACTAAGAAAAGTTTGATAACTTACAATTATTGTTTTTCCATATAAGAATGTTAATAGTTCAACTTTGATAAGTTCCTTATGATTTCTTTTCCCTGTTTACCTTCTCATGCTTTTCTTGCTTCTTGTATCTGAATGTCAAATTTTCTGTTCAACTCTGGTTTTTTCAGCAAGAATGCTTGAAAGTCCTCTATTCCACTGAATAACCATATTTTCCCCTGAAACATGATACTCAGTTTTCCTGGGTAGGTGACTCTTGGTTTTAATCCCAGCTCCCTTGACCTCCAGAATATCACATTCCAAGCCCTTCGATCCCTCAGTGTAGAAGCTGCCAGATCCTGGGTTATCCTGATTGTGTTTCCACAATATTTGAATTGTTTCTTCCTGGCTGCTTGTAATATTCTCTCCTTAATCTGGGAATTCTGGAACCTGGCTATAATATTCCTAGGAGTTTTCTTTTTGGGATCTTTTCAGGAGGTGATCGGTGGATTCTTTCAACCCCTATTTTGCCCTCTGGTACTAAAACATTGGGGCAGTTTCCTTTGAGGACTTCCTGGAGGATGCCTTCTAGGTTCTTACTTTGGTCATGGCTTTC
>NW_027187237.1:0-84715 GCF_028583685.1 Petaurus breviceps papuanus
TTGACCAGCCCTCTCCTCCACCATACACTCCGCCTCCTCCAGCTTCCCCTTCCCCACCCCAACCCACTGCATCAACACCGGAAACTCTGCTAACTCCTTCAGACAATACCCAGAACCCTGTTCACTTCCACAAATACAAGTCAAACAGGGTGGGTCCAAGGGGGCAGGGGAAAATTGGTGCTGAGGGAGTTTCATCCCCTCCAGAAAGTCTTATTCCAACCCCCACCCCTTGGTGTCTCTGGATCGAACCTCCGCATTCCACCTGCTCCTAAAATAGCGCCACCCGCCTCCCTCTGTTCCCGTGGTAACAGGCTTCCGGATTGGGAATTTTCTCAGGATCTCTGGAGGGATCTAGATTGGGGATCCCTTCTCACCTCCACATCCCTCTGCCACCCCCCACTTGAACTAAAGAAGAGGTTAGGGAGGTCTCATAAGCGCTACTTACAGTGTCCCTTCCCCAAGCTCCATGGGCATTTGAGAATTAGGGATGAAGGTTCCCTCTACTGCCAGATTGAAAACCTTTTTCAGTGCATTTCCAATTCAGTCCTTAAAACCATTACTTTGGCTCCCCATATTTTTTGGGAGGCAAGGTTAAATGGCTCTCTTCTAAGGCCTTTCTAGAGGTCTCAGGGAGAGAGGGAACCCTCTGGATCTCATCCCAGTCTACTAGATTTGGATCAACTTCACGGTTTAGGAGGAGGCCAAAAACAATCACATCATAAACCTGATGTGCCCTCCCTCTATCACAATGGACCTGGACTAGAAATTGGGGAAAATCAGAACCCATAATCCCATCCTTTTCTCTAGATAGAGATCTCAAGCTCTGTTCCCAGTTTAAATAAATAGGAAGGAAGGGGGAAATGGATCCTACAGTCCTGACTCTCAGTCCTTTCCAAAGGGACTGACAGGGTCAGCTGCAAAGTTGGCAGTTTCCTAATTCCACCCCCTACTGCCCCACATTCCTTATCTTCCTTCATCCTATTACCCCCACCCTTCCAGCTGTTCCTGGGACAGATGTTACAGAATTGAGAGCCTGAGGAGGAGGAAAGTCACTGGGGGGGATGCCAGAAGAACAGCTGCAGGGTAGATACCCCACCACATGTTTCCTTTCCTTTCCCCATCTCCCTCTGACATTCTCTTTGGACATATTCCCACAGCTACCCACTCCTCAGAATAAGAGAGGGAAGCCACAAGATATAAGCATCTGACCCTAATAGTCAGAGTTTATAGAAGCAGGGAATCTTTAAGGTTCAAAGAAGGAAAGGAGGAACAAAGACACAAGGGCCAGATAAGGGCAAGCTGGTAGCAAACATCAGGGTCCAGGTAACTTACTTGGGCAGATAAGGGCTTCCTTGGCCGTGATGCTTTTGTTACAAGCATAGCACATCGTCATGCCTGATACAGAGATGGTGGTGAAAAGGTGCCCATTGGTATAGCGGGCATCCTTGGCTTCTTTCATCTTCTCTTTTTCCCGGTTCTGTAAGGAAGATGAAAAAATGGAATCAAGCTAGAGAAGACCTGGGCAGAATTCCAGAGGGTCTAGAGAGATAGTTAGATAGACAGAGCATGGTTACTGGTGATCAGAAGGTCCTGCCTGGGGAATGCCAGAAAGAGAGCAATTTGGAGCAGTGATTCCTACCCAAGGATGCTAAGGAAATAGCTAGCTGCCCAGAAGGGCCCACCATTTATCTTCCAACCATCAGGGACTTGATCTCAAAGGAGTCACCTAAGTCCCCCTACCCACCTGGCCCCGACGGCTTGGCTGCCTCCGATTGCCACTCATCTTTTCTGCTTTGGTCTTCAGAATCCTCACCCACAGCCTACCCTCACCCCCAAGGCCTGGGCTCTCCTTGTCCCCTTGAGCTTCTGTGTTCCCTCTGATGGGAGAAGATGCGCAGAGAGGAGGGTAGTGCAGGCAAGGCAGAGGATGCCAGCTCACCAACTCTGGGAGTTAGCTCCTCTTATAACCATGACAACCAGTGTCAGAGCCGCCGTCACTGTGGCAGCCACAGCAGGGGGAGCAAGGAGATTCCCCTGATCAGACTGGGTGGGGGTGGAGTCCTACCCCCAAGACCAGAAGTCACAATCTCCAAGCTTTGACCCCACCCCATTAGAGCTAGACTTTCCCCTTCACTTTATCCTAAACAGATAAGGATTTTTCCTGGGGCATGGGGGTGGGGTCATTATGTCTATCCCCCTTTCTCTAGGCAAGATGAACCTTTTTTCAGACTGAACCAATCTGGGGCACTCTTTCTTTTAGATCTAGATCTAGGAAAGGAAATTCTAAAGTCTCCCTTGCTTCTGTCATAAAGTCTGTTCTAGAGTCTAACTCTGATGACTTTTATCAAATTAACTCCTTCCCTTTCACTTTGCCCTTTTCAGAGAGATGAACCTTTTTTTTCATTTTTAAGTTTTTTAAGCTCAGAAATACCCTTCTGTTGTCTGACCTAAATCCCTTCTCCATGACAGTATTAGTTTTAACTTCATGGATATAGAAGAAAATGCAATTTCTCCCTACGTATATACATACCAACCTGAGAAATTTATCAAGTCTCAGATGCTATATACTGTCAACCCTTCTTTTAGCCTTCTTACGTTCCAGTAGAGATTAAAAGTTTACAAAGTAATTTCATCGCTCAGACTTTATAAGATAGATATCATAGGTATCATCTCCATTTTTAAAGATGAGGAAATTGAGGTTCACAGTAAAGTAATTTGCTCAGGATCACACAGCTCATGGAGTTCAAATGTGAACTCAAATCTCTCCGGACACTAGAAGTGCTGTTCCACTATGGCACACTGCCTTGTCCGTTTTCCAAACCCCTGATTAATTCAGACAATTTCCTAGTTCTGAGGCACTCTCCTCTGAACTTTCATCTATCAATCTCCAGCACCCTAATCTTCCCCAAGAACCAGTGAAGATAGAGAGATGAAAGTACCATCATCTCTCTATGTCCATATACTCTACAACCCTCCAAAGTGGCTTCCTGAATCTGATCCTTGGATCTTTCCTTTAGACTTGAAGGAAAAGGACAAAGGGGAATAGAAAATTCCAGTCCCTTGAGAGGCATTATGATATGGAAGTAAAAACACTGACTGGACTTGAGGGGAAAAACCTGGACTCGACCTTCACCTCTGACATTTACTAGCTAAGTGACTACTGGTCAAGTGATGTAACATCAGGCTTATTTGCTTATCTGTAAAATGGGCATGGTAATATTTATAAACCATATAATTTTGTGATGCTTAAACCCTAAAGTATTATATAAATGTTAGCTATTCTTCCCCCCAACCTCAAAAACAGAGACTGGAGATACAGTCCTGAGTCTTCCTTAGCACAGATATGGCCACAAAAGGTCCTTTGCTCCAAGATCTTCAGTGGCTCCCTACATACCCAGGCAAGTTCAAACTCCTTTGTCTATCTTTCCAGCCCCTAGACTGTAGGAAGGCCTCCAGGGATGTTATTTCCTTTATTCCTCACAGCTAACATTTGGAAATAGGTTTCAGATTTCACATTTCCCTTCTTATTCTGATTTTTCAAATGAGGAAACTGAGACTTCCAAAGGTTAAGTTACTCCCCCACATCCCAGAGCAAGTAACAGCAGAAGGCATTAAGGATGCTAAGTCCACCAGGCCACAAAACCACATTCCCCCTTAAGCATTCTATACTCTGGCCAAACTAAAAGAGCTTCTCTCCTAAACCTTAACTTTGCTCAACTCCTGTACTTCTGCCCAAATTATTTTCCATGCTCAAAATGTTCTCCTTGCCTCCTTCATCCAGTGAATTCCTCACCATCCTTTAAAGTTTAATTCAAATGCTCCCTCTTCCTCATTTAGCCTTCCCTAAAATCCCTTGTTGAAAGTGACTCTTCCATGGAATTTTGGCCTTGGTACTAATCCAATCCTTTTCTTACAGATGAGGAAACTGAGGCCCAGAAAGGCTAAGTTACTTGTTCAAGGTCACAGGAAGTAGTACATGCAAAGCTGAGATTCAAATCCAGGTTTTCTGACAACAAATTCTGCATGCCTTCTCCCTCAGACCTCACATCATTTTTATATTTTCCTAATGTACTTCATATGTATATTGTAGATAACAGTAATCATCCTACCTTATCTTCCTACTAGACTATAAGCTCCATGAAGGCAGGGCTATATCTTATACTAAAATGGTATCCCTCTTATATCATGGCACTAAAATACCCAAGATACTACATACATGTACACACACACCAGGAAAAAAAAACCCTTTAATATTCCATGTTAGAAAGGCTTGAGGAAGAGGCACTTTATTATATTGCTGGTTGGACTATACATCGGTACAAACTTTTTGGACAGCAATATGGTCATATATAATGAGTCACAAAACTGATCATACCTACTCTTTGACAGTTAAGACTTCATCCTAAAAATACCATATAAAGAAAAAAAAAAAGAACCTGTTTTGATCAACTTCTTATCTTCCCTAGCATCTAGCACAGAGCTCCATACCCAATAGCGCTACAAACTCTAGATGAGTGCCAGGTATAATGAAGGACTAGGAATTCTAGAGGACTCAAACCCAGATTCTGGGAATTTCATTTAGAGGGATTATATAGTCCTGGTTTCCAGTCTGAATCACCCTAACACAGAGAGGGTTAAAAGTGGGGCAAGGGTTGCCATGGTGCCTGGGGTCAAAAAGAGGAAGTAATGGAAGGCTGAGTCAGAAGCAGGGGCTGTACAAGGGCACAAGACCTGGAAGGGGGGAGTTCCACTGAGCATTCCTGGGATACCCTTCTTTGCTCTGAAGGGTCTCCCATATGTGGCCAAAAATAAGCAAAGCCAGTGGTCCCTTACTCCGTCCCCACTTCTTGCCTCTTTTCCAAACCTCATTGTCTCTTCCTGCTCCATTTTTTCACCCCGTTCTACTCTTCCTATCTCCCTCTTTTTCTTTATTCCTTTCTTCCCCCTCCTCCTCAGTTCCCATCTACTTTTATTTTTTTAAACTCTACCTACTCCTCTGGTCCTCCCCATATCACAATCTTCATCTCCTGTATCCCTTCCTTTGCCTCCATGCAGATTAACTTCTATCTACTACTACTTTCATGATAATTGAAAATCCACCTTCCACTCCCCGACTCTGAAACCTCCTACCCCACCTGAAAATCCTTCCTCAGCAATTTAGCCTCCCTTCAGCTTGATCTAACAGCTTCTCTTGGGTATTATAGGTCCTCCCATAACCTTTCAAACCCTTAAAGATTCCCTCCAAAAAATTTCATCCTTACCTTTCCTTCACCCCCCTTTACCTGGATCAGGGTCAGCTAGTTTTGCTAACCTAATAGCATGGTGCCCCAGATTGGCCCCACACCCTGGCACCCATTTCTGTTTTTTCATATTCTTTCCTCAAATCACAATTTTTCGAATCCCCAACTCCATCTTCAGACTTCCAATAATTTCACTTGTCTAGATACCTCTTGTTGTCTCCTACATTCCAAATTTTGGAGGTAAATAATCCATGGAATTGGGAGAAGGATATAGACAAAATCAAGGAAGCAAGAGGCTTAGGGGCAGACCTAGAAAAGGGGACATGGGATAGATCCCTTCCTTCCTCAGATATATGGCCTTGATTCCACTGGAAGCCTTGAGTGGCCAAGTCCACCGGCACACTGGCGCTTGAGACCCTACCCAACTCAATGTCCAGGAACTTACCCTCTCCTGAAGTGATCCCCTCTCTGGCCTGGTAAATAGTGGGCAGCAGCAACAGCACATAGCGGCTTGGATGCTGCCAAGAAGGGAGCTGGCCCCTGGCACTGCCTAGTGCTATTGTAGGAGGTAGTTTGTGCCAGCCCTAGTGTTCTGGGTCAGAGGGGATGAACCAGACTGCCAAAGGAGACTCTAGGGTAAGCTGGATAGTTTTATTATTATATTTTACAAAGCCCTTCTGGTATTATCACTCTTTCAATAAGATGGGACTTCTTCCAACCACTTCCCTCTCTTCCAAGACCTTCAGGAAAGGGAATGCTATTCTTTAATCCAGGGTCTCCCAGCTCCAATCATCAGAAAACCTTTCATGCTAATTTCCATCTTTATTAATGCAACTTTCAGTCCTTTCTGCCTAGTTTATTGCCTATGGAGTTTAAAATACATCAAGGTCTCTCCCTCTCATTTCTGATTTCACTCCCCAAGCTGCCTTCCTTGTTGACTTCTCTTCTGTTGCTATAATGCCAGCCCCTTCCAGACCACAGAATCATAAATTTAAAGCTGAGATTTACAAGGCACCTAGGTCCAACTCTTTCATTGTATTTCTTATTTTTCCTTGCACAGGTCAGCCTTTATCTCACACCACAAAAGACTCATTAAACATGATACAAAAGACTTACAGTAGTCCATAGAGCAATATAATTATCTCCAGTGAGGTCCATCTTTCAGAAACTGTACAGTCCCCCAG
This sequence comes from Petaurus breviceps papuanus, assembly GCF_028583685.1. Lineage (NCBI taxonomy): Eukaryota > Metazoa > Chordata > Mammalia > Diprotodontia > Petauridae > Petaurus > Petaurus breviceps. The sequence continues at coordinate 6,425 of NW_027187237.1, forward strand.
ATCCTACCAATACCCTGTGCACCAAGATTCCCCTTGAAAGGAAACCAGTTTGGGTTTGCTAGGAAGGAAAGCCCCCAACATTCTAGTGAGTCCCATTTACCACCCAAGACCATGAACCCCAGAAAAGGAACTACAATTGATGCTGCTAGAGTCAGACTCCCTTTCAGCTGGACCTGATGGCCAATTAGCAAAGGGCAAATCCTAAGTCTTTCACTGCTCCATGTCATCCCTTCAACTTCCTAGCTGTTTTTCCAGTTTCAAACACCATGTTCTTAATCCTCTCCTCTAACAAGCCAGTGCTAACCAAGAACTTGCCTTTCTTTTGAAGATTAGATTCCAGAACTCTTGAACTGGGAGCATCTAGAGAGGCAACCACAAGACTGACACTAGAATTCAGGAAATTTCCTTAGGAGACTAGAATTCAGGAACTCTTCTTTCGTTTTCCTTTTGGTCATTTTGTTCCCCCTTCTCCCAAGGTTGATATTTATTGGACTGAGAACTTGGAGCCCAGGAACTCTAGCCACACTTTCATTTTACAAATTTGTAAAGTGAGAGCTGGAAAGGCGAAATGACTTCTCTGTAAGTGGAAGAGCTGGGGTTTGAGTCTCTGAGGGGACCAGAATAGACCCCTTGCTCTAGAGCAGGGGTCCATTAACTTTTTATGTGTCATGGACCCCGCTCTGGCAGCCTGGTGAAGCCTATAGACCTGATCTCAGAATGTTTATAAATTCACAAATTAAAAGATTTATTATTATGAAATAAACCAACTGTATTGAAATAGTTATTTTTTTAGTTCCCCACTCCAGGTTAAGAACCCCAGATACAGGATATCTTCCTTCAGGGTCTTAGAGTGCAAAATAATATTCGTCCTTTGCCTCCAAGTCCCTGAGCTTTCTCTCCCACTCACAGGTCCTTTTGTCCTTCCTTGCTCCTGGCCCTTTCCTGCTCCTTATTGCCCTCCTAACCAAAGCCTCCTTCCAGAGATCTTCATCTTGGGGAAGGGTGAATGAAAGGGAGAGGGAATTGTGGGTTATGGCCAAAATGTTTTCTCTTATCTCCTGCCATTCTCCCTTCATGTTGTCTCTTAGAATGGGAGATGAGGGGACAGCTAGGTGATGCAGTGAATAGAGTACCGGCCCTGGTGTCAGGAGGACCTGAGTTCAAATCCAACCTCAACACAAAAAACTAGCCGTGTGACCTCAGGCAAATCACTTAACCCTAATTGCCCTGCCTTCCCCCTCCAAAAAAAAAACAAAAACAAAAAAAAAAAACCGGGAGATGAAGAAAAGGATGACCCACAGGAAGGGAAAAGCAATGCCAAAGCTCAGACCTTGGCTTCCTGCTCTCTACTAGCAAGCAGCTGGAGGCCTGTGAAGCCTAGCCTGGGATGTTTGGAGATAAGAGATAGTAACGGCCCCAGTCCCCAGCCTCTCATTTTTCCAACCTCCCACCCCAGCCATTGGGAGATTTACCAAGAGGTCTACTTTACCTCTCTATTGCTGCCCCCTCACATCAGACAATAGCCCTCAAGTGTTTTCAGGAGAGACCCTGCTTTGTAAGAAAGGACTCAGGAGTCCTGGCTTCTACTGGGGGGCTCTACTAAGGTCTGTAGTCACCTGTGGCTCTGCCCTATGACCATAGGACTGGGGTCATTCATTGGGAAGACAAAGGATCTCTAACTGAAAGGATTTTGAGGGAAGACATAAGATGATCCCAGCAAGGCCTTACCCTCATAACATTCTAGAAATCTGATCTCCTCACTACAGGAGATTATTTGGAGAAGGGGACAAAAGCAGAACTAAGGCATTTGTTTCAGAGTAACAGAAAATCCCAGAGAAAATGCTGGGCTCAAAACAAGACTTCATAAATGTTTGGTGGATGAAGGAAGTAGAGGTCACTGGAGCAGAGAGACAACGGTGGAGAGGGGACTTTGAAGCACAGGGGCAAAATGAGGTAGAAGGGGATGGAGTACAGGGGTCCTAAAGAGAATGAAGATATAAGACTGGGATAGAGACAGGTAGAAGAGTCATTGAAAAATCTGCTTCAAGGCCCAGACATTCTGGCCCCTAGTCATTCTTCAATCCAGCTGCACCTGTCAGGCCAGGAGAGAAGGCTGAGCAGAGGGGTGAGGGGGAAGAAAAGCAAACAGACAGGCATTTGTGCAGATGAACAATGGCTGTGCCAGTGCTCCCTGCCCTCCTGGCACAGGGCAGGCCTGCTGGGCTACAGGAAGGGGGGGGCAGCTGCTGTCTGCAGCCTATGCTCTTGTCCCCCCATTCTCCTGCAACAAACCCAGCAGGGCCTGAACACCCAAAAGCCAGCTCACTCTAACTGAAGGAAGAAATGGGCTACTTTACTTCTCTCCATATCTCCTATGACTCTGTCCCTGCAGAGTCCAAACAATTCCATTTACTTTACTCTAACTTGTGGGAAATACTGTGGCCTAAGGACTGAAAATAAGGTTGTGTGTATTCACAAATTATCTTCCATACATAAGACTCCAGAGTTTCTACCTTCACCTCCTCCCAAACAGAATGCCTTCAATCTGGTTGCTCCCCGATCCGTTCCCCCACTCCCCCACTGAAACCATGGAATCAAAAGACACAGAAAATGAAATACACACAGGTAAATAAACACACAAACACACACACACACATCCTAGAGGGGGCTCTAGCCAGCCCCTTCACTCCTTTTCTTGAACATTAATCCTAACAATGTTTCTTAAAAAGCTGGGCTCTGAGCTTCTCATTTTAAATTCCCTCAACCTATAAAGATTCCTCCCCAACACACCTTAATTCCTCTTTCTCCAGTTGATTCTCTAGTCTGTTTTCCTTCCTTTCTCCAGGCTCCATAACTCCCTAGATTGTTCAGTGTTTTCCTAGCTCCCAGAGTGTCAGCCTCCCCTGGGGAACCCCAATTTCCTCAGCCTTCCCTCCAGGACTTCCGGCCTCTTAGTCCCCTCCCCAGCTTTCCCAGCCCTCCCCCTAGCTTCGCTCAAGTCCCTATACACAAAGCCAGCCACCTCTCTCCACTACTCAGAACAAAGAAACCTTCTCTCTCCTCTTTCCTCACACCCTCAGTTCAGCTTCACACCCAGATGCCTGGATCCTAGAAATCCTAAGAAGATCTCCAACTCCCCAGCGCCATCCTTTGCATCCTGTCTCCTGGCCCCTGACCTTTCCTGGTCAGAAAAGGAGCCTTTGTTCCTGGAAAAAAAATCAGTCTCAGGGTTTGGGGGGTAGGGGAGAGGTGGGAAGAGAAAGAAGCTTATGGGAATTGGGGAAATTTGTGGAACAGGGGGATGTTGGAAGCAAAAAAGTTGGTGATGTTATGAAAGAAGAGAAATAAGGAGTTAAAGTACTAAAAGTGCTACAGAAGAGAAAAAGGACAGTTGAAGAGCCAGATGGGAGTAGCAGAAGAGGAAGATAAAAGCAGAGTTTTCCTCTCATGGGTGACCACAAAAGATGGGTAAAGATCTAGATAAAACTAAAGACCTAGGTCCAAAGCACCATATGCCCCAATCTAGTGATCTTTCCATCTCCCCCCACTTCCTATCATGTATAAAATGAAAAAAGAAGGCAGCTAGACTGGAGGGAGAGAGGGAGACAAAATATACTGATGAAAGGGGATCCCCTTCTGTAACCAGTTCTCTCATGGCCCTCCCCTTCCAACAAGCCCAAGACCACAATACTTTCTAAAGGTGCCCACTTTTTTTTGGCCCCAGTGGGTTTTAGCCTCCAGGTCTCAATTTTCAATAATGAGGAAGAGACTGGTGAATTCAGCCTCCCAGTTATCATCCTGAAATGGGGACTGCAGAAGGGGTGGAAGGTGGTGTGAATATAGACAATCCAGGTGACTGACTTCTTAGATACTATGGCATCTGACCTCCAAGTTCCCAAATCTCACACCCTCCCCCACCCCCTCAAAGAAGCCCAAGTAATTCTGCCTACTCAGAACCCCTTCACGCTTGCCTAAGCCCTTTCCTCCCACCCTCTGGTCTTCCCCACCCCCCCTTCCTTTTTAGGGTGGAACCCAATTTCCGTGGTTTCAAAAAGCCTCTCCGCCCCCCCTGGCCTCACTCCAGGGTCTCAACTCTAACGGCCAAAAAAATAAACAGACTTCTGGAGCTTAAATAAGACTGGCCGGAGTGGTAGCAGAAGGGCTCAGGGAAAGCCTGCTGCTCCCTCCTCTCCCTGTGCTAGTTTTTCCCCCCAGGTTGTCCCAACCTAGCCCTCTATTGATCAGGACTCTAACTGAAACCTCAAGTTCTTTGCAGGACACCAGATCTTCAGCCCAAGCCTTACCAGTCAGGCTGTCCCCTCAACCCTCAGGCTAGCCAAATACAAATCACATCAGATTTGGCCTTCAGACTTGGGAGCCCAGGTGTCCTACTGTCTAGGGGCAGGGAAGGAAATATAAAAGGAGGGTTTTCCACCACCTTTGGGGGTTTTCAGAGGTCATAGCATCCAAGCTTCTAAGTGATCTTGCTAAGCACCTGGGCCCACCAGGGCAGCATGGTGTGGAGGAGAATAAGTCAGAGATTAAACCAATTCTGAAATTTTAGTCTTGGGCCCAGATCACAATGAGGCCAGTGTGAGTGAGGAATGGTGTCAGTCTACTGTAGAGGTGGGAGGATTGTCTAATCTAGGCATGGGTCTTCCACAAGCTCTTTTCCAGGATCCCACTTAGTCACGGTAGAGTCATCCCCATAATTTCCTAGAGTCTAAGGAATTGGAGGGATCATTGCTCTTGGGGTGTGGGTCAAAGGTCCCACAAGTGAGAATTAAATTTACAGCTAGAAAAGGGGTTTCTTGGGGAGACAGGTACCTGGGTTGAGGAAGAAAGGATAAAAGGTGAGAGGTGGAGGGCCTAAGTCTGGAACTTGGGCAATGAAGGGAGAGCATGGGGTCCCGGAGGAGGGGGAGAGGGGAGCACACTGAGTTGGCAAGTAGGGTACAGCTCCCCAGAGGGTTCACAGCTGGCTCAGTAGACGGAAGAATACCCACACAAAAGACATTAACTCCCTTCCTCAGCCACGTTGGGGGTGGGGAATAATGGAAAGGAGATGAACAAGGGTTTGTCTTCCCCCACCCCGGCCCAGACCGAATGTGAATGTGAGTGACTCTATGTGTAGGGGGGGAGGTTAGAGAGGGTGAATCACAGCTGGAAAGTCCATTTGTGGCCGAGCCGTGTGCAGTTTGGTCCCGGGGAAAGATCGCGCAGGGAAAGCCCCCTCCACCACCGGCAGGGACAAAGGTGGGAGCACGGAGGTGGCGCCTGCCGGACGTAGAGGCGGGGGGGGCGGTGGCCCCCCCCGGTGGTGGTGGGGCGAACGGTGCAGTGGTGGGACGGGGAAGGGAGCTGCGGGGAGACCCCCCTCCCCCCCAGCGCTTTACCCCCTTCCCTGCCCGGCTCAACTTTCCAGGAGCCCCGAGCCCTGGCTCCCGACTCCCGTCCACACCCCCCCCACCCCCCGTTTCCCTCTCTTCCTGTCCCGGGCCGCTGTTAACGGCTCCGCCCAAGTTCAGCGCCCCAAACCGGGAGGAGAGGGGGCGCCGCAGGCCAGCCCACCTTGATCGCCTGCTCTCGGCTCCGGTCGATCCGCGCCCGAGTGAGGGATTCGATCCGAGACATAATCCGGGGGGGAGGGGGCCGGAGCGGGCGGGGGCCGCCCAGGGGAAGCCGGGACTCGGCCGCGGACCCAGGCGTCCAGCTATTGTCCGCGGGTCAGGATGGGGGGGCAGGGGGAGGGGTCCGCCCAGCACGCGTCTGTCTCGGGGACAGGAAGTCTGACTCCCCCAGCTCAGCACCCAGCATCAGTTCCTCAAACCTAGTCTCCACCCCCGCCGAAGCTTGGGAGGGAGGAGAGAGGGGGGAGGAGCGGAGGGGGGGAGGCGGGCGAGGGGAAGGGGCAGCCGCGCACCCGCCGAATGGGGGGCGCCCCTTGGCCCGACTCTCTCCCTCCCACCCTCGGAGCCCGGAGCGCTCTCCTCGACTCCTCCTCTAATCTCCTCCAAACTCGTCCGATTCCCCCCACCCCCTTCTCCCTAGCCCCCTTACCTTTAACTTCAGGCTTTTAGAACTAGGGGGTGAGGTACCTAGGGCCCACCCCTCCCCCCAAGCACTCAGGTAAAGCTGGGCTTTAGGAGACAGGGGGAGGGGGAGGAAGGGAGGGGAAAGGGATCCAAAAAGCTAAATATTCAGTGTTAAAGGAATGCAGCCAAAGGGTCAAGTGTGAAGCACCCAGTAAACGTGGTCCCTTCTTTTTTATAGGGTGGCAGAGAATCCCTTGCCCCGTCACTGGGGGCAGCGCTCCAGGGCAGCCCTCTTGGTTGGGGCAGCCGGACTTCTCTTTCCCCGTCCCAGCAGAGGAAGAGTCCCTGAGCTCTTCTGAAGGTTAACATCCGTTCTGCTAAGGAAGTCTCTTTATATTTAAGTCCCACCGCTCCTGCTGTAGTTTAATTAAGTCTTATGTTTAAAACTACGAGCAAAGACTGCTCTCTTCTCATCACTTTTTCCTTCACAAGCAGGCCCAGGAATGGAAGGATTTTTTTTGTTCTTTTTTTTTTCTTTCTTTATATCCTCAGCGTTTAGCACAGTACCAGGCCCATAGTAAACACTTAAATTTATTCTTTGTGGCTGAATAATCGTCACCTTTGAGAGATTATTCCTGAGGAATTCTTTTGCTTTTAGGAAAACTCCTCCTTGAATCTAACCTCAATCCCTCACCTTTCAACCTGTGACTGCTTCTCAGCAGGTCCCTTTTCTGGAGAAGGGAACAGAAGGCAATTGTATACCATCTGTGCTGGGAATTGGCCTGGTTCTGGTCCATGAAGGTGTGGCATGTGTTAAAGGGGGACAACCTGGCCCAACAGCTAGCTGCTCTCTTTTCCTTTCTCCAGTCCAACTCAGCATTCTTCTAGGTACCAGTTTTAGCTCCTGCCACTATTTTGGGAACCTTCATCTTTTCATTGGCTGGGTTTGGCTTGGCCTCCCCCCACACCATCAGTGTATTTTCTCTTCCCTAGCAACCACTTTCCCAGGGTCACTAATTATCTCTTTCCAAATCCAAGGGCCTTTTCTCAGTCCTTACCCTTCTTGACCTCCACCAAGCCTTTGACACTACTGCCCACTCCCCCCTCCAAGGTTTTTGCTCTTTCCTGGTTCCACTTCTCTCTGTAATAATGGTTCCTTCTGAGCACCTTAGCAGGATCATTTATCCAAGCCCCACCCACTATGTTTGGTTGTGGAGCTCTTATAGATTCAGTTATTATCCTTATAGAGATGACACTCAGACCCACATTATCCCTTCCTTCTCTCTCCCTTGAGCTCTAGGCCCACACCCCCTGTATGACCTGTAGATATTGCAAACTCAACCTGTCCAACATTGAATTCACCTTATTCCACACCTAAATCAACCCCTAATGTCTCTTTCTGCCAAGGGCACAGTTCTCAACTCTTTACCCTCTCAACTCCTGATAACCAGTCACAGTTGTCAAGCCTTGTTGATTCTGCCTCAGTAACCTCCCTCACACCTGTCCCCTCCTGTCTATTCACACAGCCAACACTCATTCAGGCTCTCCCTGCCTTCACAGTGGACCTGGCAAAAGCTCCCTAATTGCCACCCCACCATTTTGTCTCTGAGCTTTCTCTGCAGCCAGCCATGCCCTCTCTGCATCCTCTGCACAGTTGCCCAGTCTTACCCACGTCAATTTTCTACTCAAGACAGGCCCTACCTGTCTTGCCTCTAGGATAAAATACAGACTGCTTGGTTTGGTATTTAAAACCCTTCATCTCATTCTGGAGCTCAGCTCAAGTACCTCCTCCTACCAAAGGCCTTTCCTGACTTCCCCCACTTGTTATTGAGGGGAGAGAATAAGCATTTCTGTGGGGCCTACTAAGTGCCAGGAACTGTGCTAAGTGCTTTCTAGACATCATCTCATTTCATCCTCAAATATCATTACCCCCATTTTATAGATGAAGAAACTAAGACAAACAGGGATTTACTTGCCCAGGGTCACACAGCTGATAAGGCTGCCAACACCAGGCATTTTTTTTTCTTTTTGAAGGGCAATTGGGGTTAAGTGACTTGCCCAAAGTCACATGGCTAGTAAGTGTGTCAAGTGTCTGAGGCTGAATTTGAACTCTGGTCTTCCTGACTCCATGGCTGATGCTCTATTCACTGTGCCACCTGGCTGCCCTAAGAAAGGGTTCTTGAAGAGGGTGGGATTTTAGCTGAGACTTCGAAGGAAGCCAGGGATCAGAGATGAGGCAGGAGAGAGTTCCAGGCACGGAGGAGAGCCAGTGAAAATGCCTGGTGGGGGCGGTTAGGTGTCAAAGTTAGGAGTCAGGAGGACTGGAGTTCAAATTCAGCCTCAGACACTTGACACACTTACTAGCCATGTGACTTTGGGCAAGTCACTTAACCCCAATTGCCCTGCCTTTCCCCTAAAAAAAAAAAGGAAGCCTTTCTTGATCTCCCTTAATGCTAGTGCCTTTCCTCTGTTGATTATCAATATAGTGTCCTGTCTATAACTTGTATGTGCATAGTTATTTGCCTGCTCTCTCCCCGATTAGATTGTGAGCTCCTTGAGAGTAGGGACTGTCTTTTACCTTTCTTTATTTCCCCAGCATTTAGCACAGTGCCTGGTACACAATAGGAACTTAATAAATGCTTGTTGTTGTTTTTTTTCTTTTTTCCTTTCCTGCCCTGAACCTAGAGGAAGGACCAGCAAAAATGGCACAATAACCCTTTACATCAGCTGGACCCTGGCGTCTGGACTCTGTCTCCCCCGAAGGGCAGCCAGGCCTGACGAATGAGCTAAATTTAAAAACAGCCTGAAAGAGGCTGGAGTCAACCAGCCCCTCTTTCCCCTTCCCTGCTCCACCCTCTGAGGGGCCCAGAGGAGGGGACAAGCTATGGCTCTGTGTCTCCTCCACAGAGTTGGGCAGACTCTGAGGCTGCCAGCTACAACTGAAGAATAGATTTACACAGTCTTTCCCAAATGTACCTGAACAGAGATCTGAACCCTAATCCTAAATAAGCCCTAGAAATTAGTAAGTCCCTTCTCACCCTTGGCCTCCAAATTCAGACTAGATATGGGGAAAATGAAAGGCCCTACTCATTTCTATCTCTCACCCTCAAACTCTGTCCCATGCACTGCAGTGTCCATCCATGATGTCTCACGGAGCCCTCACTCAATGAAGACCGAGGAAGGTGAGGCAATCTGCACAAAATCCAAAGGATTTAGCCTTATTAAGAAACCTGTTCTCTGGCCACAAAGATGAGCCATAGATGTTCTGTCTTTACTCTTTCTCCCTCAGTGCCTACCAGCCCATGCTTATCACCTAGGAAATCAATCCCACCACTCCCACCCAGTGACCCACCTCAGATGAAATGAAATGGCTAAAACACCACAGCTCCTAGTCGGGTACAGTGGAAAGAACACTGGTGCTGGAGTCAGAGGACCTCGGGTCATGTCCTGCTTCTAACACTTACTACTTGTGTGATCTTGGCCAACTCCCAGTTCCCTTTTCTATAAAATAGGGGGCTTTAGATCTATTGTCCTACCAGACTTAAAGTAGCCACTACTTTCTGTATCCCATCCAACATGTGAAACATTCCGTTTCTCGATGGAGAATAGGGAAAAGGGGATCTGGATACTCGGCAACAGCTTGTTTTAAGCTAACAGTGGCAGTGTGGATGGCTGGCTCTGTCCCTTTTACATTGACCCTTACTGAGGGATGGAGGAAAGGAGCTAAGGCATGGGTAAGCAGAGAATGTAAGGTATAAATGACCCAGGGGAAAGTAGACAACAGTGCCTCAGATTTCCTCAGTGGAGAAGTTTAGGAGGTGATTAGAGAGCCTTGAGAGAAGAAAAGCTAGCATAAAAGGCAACACAAGGAATGGAGAGACTTCTAACACTCTCCTTTCCAACCTAGCATTGAAACAGGGTGATTTTCTGTCCCACAACATCTCAGGACAAGGTTCAGCAACGAGATGAGAGATCTGGGGGACAGGGCTGGAGCAATAAAGAGGGACATCAGAGGCTCCCCCACCTCCTAGACCTTTGTCTTAGCCCTCGAATATTTAAGGAGGAGGAAAGTATAATTATTGCTACCAGTGCAATTCAGAAACACTTCCATGTGAAAGTCACATCTTTCTCTTTGTGCTTAGTAGGACTTCATCTCCTGGAAGACATAAAAGGCTCTTTCCCTGCCCTATGATCTCCTCCACTGAACAAGAACAGGAAGGGAGAAAAACAGGTAAGATTTGAAAGGGAGGCAAAGTAGATATAGACAAAAGATATATTCAATGAGGAAAGACAGAGAAAGAGAGAATGTAGACAGGAAAAAGATAGAGACAAAGGAGTAAGTCAGAAACAGAACACCCTAGAGGGCAACTGAGAGCTAAAAAAAGTGAATATAGGGAAGGAAATGTTGGGTGGCAAAAATTCCATGACTTATTCTAAAAGCTTTTCTTTTCCAACCTGAACACCAGGGTCCCTAAACACCCTCAGCTTTATCAGGACTAGCCTTTTCATATCCAGTCTGGGTAGGGTCAGCTTCCTTGGTCAAACCCACCTTGTAGGAAGAGAGGAATTCCATTATCTAGAACTTATCTGCCTGTCCCTGAGCTGCCAGGAAGAGGAAACAGGGACCTTAGGACCTTGGGATTCCTTGATTTCATACTTTAGAGGTTTGCATTTCCTAAGAGGAGAGAGAAGACCTCTTCTCTTAAAGGTTTTCATATTCGCCGCTTATTTCTCTTCCTCCCTCTGGCCCTGTGTTTTCTTACCTCTTTCAGCCTCAACCTGCCCATATCTCTCTGGTGAGAAGATGTTAACACAATATCAACAACCTGATGTTGTTGTTTCAACAATATCAACCCCCTTTGATACACAGTTGGGAACTATGTGTCTGAATCTACATTAGCCTGGAAATGGGATTGCAAATAGCCACAAGTATGTGTATATGTACATGTGCATACAAGAAATCATGCCCATGGTCTAGCTTTCTTCTTTCTTTCTTTTTTTTCTTTTTGGTGGGGGGGGGGGAAGGTAGGGCAATTGGGGTTAAATGACTTACCCAAGGTCACAGGCTAAGTGTATATGTGTGTGTGTGTGTGTGTGTGTGTGTGTGTGTGTCTGAAGCCGGATTTGAACTCAGGTCCTCCTGACTGGAGGGTCAGTGTTCTACAAACTAAGCCACCTTAGTGGCCTGCCCCACCCCCACTTCTAGTTGTAGTATCTGCCCCAAAGCAGGGCTTAAGTCCTTTACTGCATGTCTTTCAGCTATATGGGGAAAAGGGGAAGGCAGAAGAGCCATATCAGCGTTAAGCTTATGGAGCTTTGCTTTTCCCTGAATCCAGCTGTCTACAGCTGGCAGCTAAAGCGAATAGTAGACTGGGTGGGAACAGAAGAGGAGTTGTTGGGAAAGGGAGCTTGTCTGGCTGCTTCAAAACTGAACCCAGGTTCAAAATCTCTATTGACAGGGATAGGAATTGAAGGGAGAGGGGAAGAAGAACAAAGATGAAGTTCTGAGTCCCCAGTGGCTCCTACCTTGGCTTTGCCTGTCATGCCCCAAAGGAGGCTAAGGGTCCGTTGAAGGGAGTGGCCGGCCCGTTTTCCTGAGAGCTTTATGTCCAGCTGGCTGCAGCTGCCTCCCCAGATCCTGAAGAAATAAAAAGACAGAGTTGGAGACAGGGACAGGATGGAAGGAACAAAGCCACCCCCAAGAAAGTTAACAGAGAGAGTAGAGACATCATATTGTAAAGAGAGAGAGAAAAAAGAGAAGACACCCAGAAAGTGGGTGAGAAACAGAAGAGTCAGAGAAAAAGCCTCAGAGAGACAGATACCAACCTCTTCCCTCCTCTTCCAGTTGTCTGGACCTCCCAGATCTGGTTTATTTTATCCCTCTATTCCAGAGAGTGGCTCCAAGCTCCTCCCAGTTAACCAGAGACTCCCCTCATCCCCCTGAGAGGTTATGGAGCAGGGCTTGGCTTCTCTTGACATCATGCAGACCCCAAATAGAAGTAGGATGGAGTTTGGGCAACTCAGTGGCCATGTTTTTCCTGTTGCCAACCTCAGTGGTTAGGGAACCCTCGGTGACCTATACCTGCCCCCCCTTTTCTGTTTGAGAATGGTCCCTGGGCTCACTGCCAGTCAGAGCTGAGTTTCCTGGGATTTCATCAGCCCTATCCCATGAGCTAATTCCAAAACCCAGAGCCAGGAGGGGGCTGTGTCAGCTGAAGACTTAAGGGACCCAAAAGCAGAACTTAGTGTTTTAAAGGCCCCTTTACAATGTGTCCTACTAAACAGGCCACAGCTGTGGGATTCAAACAGGTGCTGATTTGCATGCTCATTTACATGATACTTATTGAAATCTTCCAGCACTAGGTTTTCTCACCCAGTGTGGCCTCTAGCCCCCTCCCTGCTCCTCTACTATTCCCTCAGCCCCTATCCAATACTGCGCCTTTCCTGTATCCACTGCCTTCCCAACTCTTGTCCCATGCCACTTGTCAATTATCTGAGTCCCTTAATGTCTGACCAATGCTCCAAGGTCACTGGCTCTATCTACTCTCCCTCCCTAAAAGCTCGCTTTCCCAGCTATTTTCCATCCCCTAGCCTTTTGTTGCTGGTTTTCCCACCTCAGGCCTTATCCCTCTATCTTGGACACCCCCTTCCTCCTGATTTCTCCTCCATGTAGTAGTGACACTGAGAATCTCCTCTCTTCATCTACCACGGTAGAATGGGTCAAATTCCAAACCTTCCAAAGAGAAAGGGGTTTCTCGGGTGCTCAGAGAATTACATGCATTAGAAGTAGAAGGGAGTGTTTGTTGGGAAATAGTGTTTCTGAAAACAAAGTGACCCCTCAAGGTCACAAAATCCACCACCCACAACCCCTTTGGTTGACCTACCTTCAGATTTCTGAGGGGCTTTTTGAGCTCTACACTCACCCGTTGTTGAAGTCAGGACCAGGAGATTGGGGTAAATTCTCTGCTAACACAAAAGGAGACGAGATATGTCTGGCTAAATCGAAACAAAGGCACCTACAGCTACCTCCCTTCCCCCCCTCTACACCTTGGATCAGGTTCCCAGGGCTACAGGTGCCTATGACTCCATCCCCAAGGCGGGCACTGGGGACTTCTTGGAGGGAGGGTGAGGGCGGGGTCTGAGCAAAAAAAAAAGGGGGGGGGGGCTAAAACCTAAATTAGAAATCCCAAGAAAACTAAAAGGAAGCTGGGTAAGTAGGGAAGCTGGGGCATGGATGGATGCTTAGGATCCAAGTCCCCATCTTGGAAAGAAGGGAAAGCAAGGATTGTCCTCTGCCTATGGTGAAGATATAAGCTGGAGCTCCAGATGCTTGTGTCCTGAATTCCTCATTTTTTATGAAAGAAAAATCCAGGAAATGTACACATTCACCCTCATTTTGGACAGAAATTTGGGGAGTCTCCAAAGGGAGCATAGTTAGGCATAGACCAAGTTGTAATGAAGAGCCAGGATATCTCCCTAGTCCTGCCTAGCCCTAGTCCCTGACTCAGATAAAACAGTTCAGTCTGGTTCCATACTTCAGAGAAGATGGGGATACATCCATTGTTCCCTGCCTACCCCCTTCTAGCATCCCCCTCCCTCTTACTCACCATCACCATCTAGATCCAAGTAGCCATCAATACCACTCATGGATACAGATTTGGAGAGGATGCCACAGGCAGGGCCATTCAAGGGACCAGAGGATGGATGGTGGGAACTCTGAGCCTATAATCAGTCCAATACCCCCACCACCCCAAGAGGTTATTGAGTTCACCTTTCTACCAAACTCTCCCCACTTTACATCATTTGATTCCTTTCTAAATGTGGGCCTCCCAGATGGATGCTACTCCTTCCTTGACTACCCACTTGGGGTCTTTCACTTTAGATGGTTGGAAAATTATTATTGCACCCCCTCCTTTCTACCAGATGCAACCTAACTTCAGGCATTCTTAAAGTCGGAGATCTTTAAGAAGAAAATGAATTCTTTTGAATGGCCTAGTCTTGTGTTTCTCAATCTGAACTGGTATATAGACAACTCTGGTAAAGTGAATGATGTTGTGAATTACCCAATCTGACTTGATCACCCAGTCTGATTTGGAGTGGAAGGAGGGAACCTTATTAGAACCAATGAGACAAATGGCACTAATTTAATTAGGTAGAAAAAAGAGGAGAAAAACCGGGGAGAAAATGCAGAAAAGAGGAGATGAGATAGAATGCTTGGAAAGGTAGGATATACCTCCAGAATGACCTGGAGATCGAATCCCGGGCTCAGACATTTAGCACCCACCCAGAACACCTGGCCGTGTAACCTTGAGCAAGTTACTTAACCCCAATTGCTTAGGGGCAGCCAGGTGGCTCAGTGAGTAAGAGCACTGGCTCCAGTGTTGGGATGACCTGGAGATGGAATCCTAGAGAGCACCACACCCAGAAATAACTGGCCGTGTAACCTTGAGCAAGTTACTTAACCCCGATTGCTTAAAAAAAAAAATAATGAAGAAAGATAAATGGGAGATAAATTATGATAAGGCTTTGAAAAGACCCAGATGGGAGAGGAGGGGCAGAAAAGTTAAAAGGATGAGCTGCCTGGGCCCCAGACTGGATAAGGTACCAATGGTTGTAACAATCAAAGATTCTGATGTAGAAAATGCAACTAGGCTTTCCTGAAGCTGGCTACCCTTTCCCTCTTTCCTGATTTAGGTTTCCAACAAATTAAACATCTTGTTTTGATGAGGAGACCCTCAGTGAGCTAGAATGCTTCTCTAATACCCAAACACTGAAGAAGAGCTGAGGTGGGGGAGCACAGAACAGGAGAGGTTGTAGGTACATTGGCCAGACAGAGGTGGCAGAAATGATAGGGACTCCCCTTCCTAATGGACTACAATTGTTTATCAGGGTCCCAAATACCTAGATTTGCCTACATAATAATTATAGAATTAAGAAGAAGTTTGCCTCAAAAATGAGGGGACTTTGGGGTCCACAGTTGAAAGGGCAAAAAAAGGGAGCCTGTTTCATACCTCTGGGAATGAAACCAGTCTATTTTGGAGAAGCTCCTCACCCTTCAAATTGTGGGTAACTTAGGAAGCAAAAGATTAGATCAATCAGTAGATGAAATTAGACAACGATAGAGAGACTCATACACAGACAGGAAACATAGAGGCCCAGAAAGACACAGAGAAAATAAAGAGACACAACAGAGGATACAGAAAAAGGCCGGGATGGGGCGGGGGTGGGAAGTGTAATGGAATGGAAAGAGTGCTGGATTTGGAGTTAGTTCTGATAAGGATCAGAATCCCACCCAGCCCTGCTACTTATTAGATGTGACCTTTTGCAAGTGACTTAACCCTTTTTGGCTTCATCTTATCTATAAAATGAGGGACTAGACCCCAAAACCTCTAATCTACTTTCTAGCCTTACTCAGTCCTTATTAGATGAAGAGATAGAAGGTAGAGGGAGACAAATGGGCACGACATCTGACAAAAGCCCAGAAAGGTATAAGATAAAGTGATTTGAGGAGGGGAGTAGGGAAGAGAGAGACTGTGCCATAGTTTGGGGGGTAAGTAAGTACCCATGAGGAGAGAAATCTATCCATACCAGGTACTGGGGTTGGGCACTCTGGTCCTGCAGCCTCATAAGTGTCTCCAGCTCCTCCTGACTTTGAACTAAGGGAATTCTCCGAGGGTCCCTGGACCCCAGTATTTGCAGGTTCCTGTGGAAACACACATTCACTTTACTAACTATGTCCCTTAGTACCAGCCATACCCAGCATCTGGATGGATATCAACAAGTACCAGATCAATAAACAAGCATTTATTAAGATTTCACTATGTGCTAAGCACTAGGGATACAAATGAAAAAGCCAAAGAGCTTACATTCTAGTGGAGGAGACAAAAACCTATATAGTATATAAAAGATAATCACAGAGTAGATAGAGGAGGGAATAGCCCAGGAAATGTCGACCACAGAAGGTGACTCAAGCTGAATCTTGAAGGAAACCAATGAGGCTAGGGGGAACATTCTAGGCCCAAGGAAGGGGTAAGGGGCAGGTACTACAAGAGCATGCACACAGGAAAGTAAGCATCTTGTGTCAACCAGGAATGCAGGAAAGGGGGTAATGTGTAGGCAGACTGGAAAGACAGGAAGGGGCCAGGCTGTGAACAGCACTGAATGAGTTAATCCCTGGCTAGATTCTTCTGTTTTATGTCCATGGCCAGGGACACAAGCTGGCCTAGACTGGCCTCTCCATGTGGCGCCTCCCAAGCAAATAGCAGACAAGGGCGGCCCCTGCTGGTCAAGAGTGAGCTCTGTCCCAGAAGAAAGTTAGAGATGGGTCAGGGAAGGGAAGGAGGATGGTGCTGGTAACGGGGTCTCCCTACTTCATGCCACTTCCAGTTTTTTTTCTTTCGGCTATTACCTCCAAACCTGCCTCCTTGATTACTTTGCACTCTCTGCCCTATATACAGAAGTAATTTTGGATGAGGCATTGTGATGACTGTAGAGCAAGGAGGGGAATCATCACATCAGCTGGGGAGGTTCCGTGGTCTCAATTCCTAGGTGCTGGAGAGATGCTTCGTCCCCCACATCCTCCACTCCAACCAAGCTTACCACAGGGATACAAATTAGGTATCTGTCTTCTGAAATTCAGCCTAATCTAGCCCTGAACCAACAGGAGATGGGCATACTTACCAAAGCCTAATCAGGGCCTAATCCCAAATGGCAGGTCCTTACATTATCACTTACTCTATTTCAATCTGACCCTGGATCTTTTCCTCCTGACTTCCTCTGACTTTGGAGAAATGGTTGGGAATTTTCTAGGGGAGATGCCTCCATCTGTCTCTCTGTTCCCAGCTCTGGGGGGTGTATATACTATTCCCTTTACCCATATCCAAAGTATCCTAACTCCTTAGAATACCCAAAAAGCTGATAATTTATTCTATTAAAATGCAAGTTTAGCACAGTGAATGGAGCACTGGCCCTGGAGTCAGGAAGACCTGAGTTCAAATCTGGTCTCAGACACCTAACACAAAAACTGGTCTTGTGACCTTGGGCAAGTCACTTAACCTCAGTTGCTCTCCAAAAAGCAAAAAATAATAATAATAAAAAAATATATATATGTATATATCCTGCCTTTTCTTTGGGGTGGCTAGGTGGCGCAGTGAGTACAGCGCTGGACCTGGAGTCAGAAGGACCTGAGTTCAGTTCTGGCCTCAGACACTTAAAACCCACACAAAAAAACTAGCTGTGTAACCTTGGGTAAGTTACTTAACCCCAATTGCCCTCCAATAAGTAAATAAAATACAAGTTTAGTCCACTAAATTTAAAATTATTGAGAAGTTACTTTTCTGCTAGCCTCAGAGTGAAATCAGTGGGCTGAATGTGGGGTAAGAGGTACTATGCTAAACTGCCCCTAGAAATCTCTCAAACAATTTAACTTCTCTCTTCCTTTGTTTTTTTCACCTGAAAAATTAAAGTAGTTAGACTAGATAAACTATAGGGTTTCTCCTGGCATTGTCCATGATTCTATGAAATTCAAGATTAAAGATGTATGTCATGCTCAGGAAGTAAGGGAACCAATAGCAGCTGAAGAGAGGGATGGAACCCAATAATGACAGACAATAGCTAAGAAAGGGAATTCTGTTCTCTTCTCCCTCAGTTTTCTCAATTCTTCAAAAAGCAAGAAAAAAGGATTATTAGAGGAATTTAGGGCTACTAAGATATATCTATATCTATATCTATCTATCTATCTATCTATCTATCTATCTATCTATCTATCTATCTATCTATCTATCTATCTATCTATCTATATCTAAGACCATAGGCAGGAACCCCCAGAGTCCAAAAGAGATTCTGAATTAGATACCTGGGTTTTGTCCATCTAAGTTCCTTAGGTGGTAACTAGAAGTCTCAGACTCTCCTATCATCTTCCAAATCTGAGGGCATCTGTATGCAGGGATTAAAGTGCCAAGACAATTTAATTCTTCTCACTATTCCATCTTCTCCTAAGTCTAGGGATTCCAAAAAGATAGGTACATAGGTCCCTTGGGGGCTTACCCTCCCAATGGATCATTGGCAGCATCCTGGAATACACTACCAGGTTCCCAACTGTGACGCCTGAAAGGGTCACAAATGTAGCTTGGAGCACGATGGGCTTTTGATCTTCGGCAGATCACTGTCTGGAAGCCATCTTCCTTTTCCTCTTCTTCCCGAGACTGCCCACTGGGCTCCACGGCTGACAGGCATCTCCGAGTTCTTCCTTGGGGCACTGGCTCTCCTCCTGCCAGGAAGGCCTCAGGGATTTTGTCATTCATGGAAGTGGTAGATAGGCTGGCCTAGGCAGAAGACAAAGAGAGGTTGGGGGGAGGTAGGCTTGGGTCCTCTCCTTCAAGGGCTTCCTGCACTGGGGGTGAGGAGGAGTAATCCTTATCCTTCCAGACTAGCTTCCTAAATATCTTTCATGTTTTCCTTTTTTTTTTTTTTTTAAAGCCAGGGTTTCCAGTTACACCAACCAACTTTGGTTTCTGCCCCCCTGAGAGAAAGACTTCTCTCACCCTATCAACTGCACCCTTTCTCAAATGAATGAATGAAAAAAGCATTAAGTGCTTACTATGTGCCAGCTATTAGATATAAATACAAACATGTATGTCAATATCTGTCCTCAAGGAGTCTACACTCTAAGTAAGGAGGACAACACATATAGGGGAGTGGTGGCCAGGGAAGTATATTTGGGAAATCAGAGGGGATGGTAATTGAAAACATAGGGAAATGATTGACAATCTTTCCAGGAATGGTATTGTTGATATCAATACTGTTTCCAGAGCTATTGTTCAAGAGGGATGGAGTATAATCCAGGTGATTTGGCATGGAGATGGGTTGCAAAGTGGCAAATAGGCCCATACCACCTTCTTGGAGGCAGGCACTTTGGCACAAGTGCTCAGGCTAGAGTATATCAAAGATCCATGAACTTTCCAAAGACTCTTGACATTGAGGGTGATGAAGTCCAATCCATAAAGTAATTCCAACCAATCTACCAAACCAATGGCCCTTTGCTATGATGGAGATACAGGCATCTGGGCTTCCAGGGACTAATTCTCTAAGGATTATACCTCACTATCCAGTGAGATTTCAGGAGTGGTCGTGAGGAGCTGAAAGGCAAGATGTGTAGGTCATTTCTTCTGCCAGGTCCACCAAGGGAAGGGGTATGAAGATGAACATAAGCATCACTCAAGCCCATTAGTTACCCCAGGGATTTCCTTGAATGTTAAAAAGTTCTTCCTATCATCTATTTTTCCCTCCCTCCCAATCCAATCTGTCCACTATCCCTGGCCACATGTAAAAGTTACAGAAAAGGAGATTTTTGGCTAGTTACCAACCTTGTGACCCTTTACCACCTAAGGCAGACAGGGAGTCAGGGCCTTAGACTTCTGAAGCTGGTAGTCTTAGTTCCTGACCTGTAGTACCCAGGGATGGAAAGGCAAACTGGTACAGCCATTGTGCCCATCCATGCCCTTCCTATGCCAAGGAGGTAGCTAATGTGCAGCCAGCCACCAGAAGGACCTTTCTTCCTCCTCTATACCTAGGCCTGATGCCATCTGTACAAGCTGCTGCCAGATCATGTTGGCAGCCAGGATAGGTATGTTTGAAGGGAGTGGGAAAGATGGTGAATAGCTCTGAGGTCAGGGCAGGATTCTCTGCCAACGAGGCACTTTCTAGGGAAAGGTAGATACAAAATTGTATGGAACTGTGGCTGAGGGAAAAGGAACAGGAACCGGAGAGGAAGTGGAGAGGGGCAAAGGAAGTGAGAACAGGAGCTTTGTTATTTCTATATGCACATGCAAATAAGTATCTCTAGGCCGATAGGAGGTGAAGTAAATAAAGTGCTGGGCCAAGAGTCAGGAAGACTGGAATTCAAATCTGGCCTCAGACACTTACTAGCTGTGTGACCCTGGGCAAGTCATTTAAACCCTGTTTGTCTCAGTTTCCTCACCTATAAAATGAGCTAGAGAATAAAATGGCAAACAATTCCAGTATCTCTATCAAAAAAACCCCAAATGGGGTCATGAAGAATTGAACATAGCTGAACAACAACCACCCCTATCTCTCTCACCTGTTTTCCTCCCCTCCACCCCATAGCTCTGCATCTAGAATTAAAATAGGAAGGGGCAAGGCAAGCAGAAGGAAATGAACTGAAGTCTTTTCCTGTTTTCTCTCCCTTCCTGGAGACAAACCACCTGGTCCCCTCGCTCTCCAGACACAGCCCCTGATCCTGATATCATGGAGTTCCCATCCCCCTTCCTCCCAAAGCCCAGAATTACAGTCAGTCCCCACTTCCCTGGTGCCAGTACCATGCTGGTCCATCCAGTGGAAGGCCTTCCCATTCCCTCTACTAGTGTTGGGATTCATCTCTGAAGATGAAATCCCTACAAGTTCCTCTTCCCTCTCATGACATAGACATAGGATTTAGAACTGGAATGAATCTTAGAGATCATATTGACCAATAGCATCATTTTACAGATGAAGAAACTGAAGCCCAATTAGGCATTTCTCAAGCACCTGTGATGTCAAAGCTTCTTCATTCCACTCCCAGAAAATCCTTTCTTTTGTCTCAGTGCTGTAACATAGGAGCCTTACTCTTTTCTTCAAGGGCCTGGGGTTTGGCTGCCTCCCCCACAATACCAGCTCTTGGTAATTCCTCCTCGGTGTTCCCTTCCCCAAACCCTGGCCTCCTAGCTGTATTTCCTTTTCTGTTCCTTGATCTTCCTTCCTTCCTTCCAGAGACTCTCCCCCTCAACCCTTCTTCCCCCACAGGCCTCCTGGGCTTAGGAAATGGAACAAGCGAGTAGTAGCCAGAGCTGGGTCTCACACAATGGTTTTATTTAGCTTCAGAATGAGATCATATCATGTCACATTGCTGTTTCCGCTGAGCATAGATAGATCGTTCTGAAATAGATCTGGGTTGTCAAACACTTTTGGGGGTGGGGAGGGGTGGGGAAGAACATTAGGAAGAGAGTAGGTCACTTCATTCATCCCCCTTAGGTCAGGAAGTTTCTCCAGTCTTGAAGCGTCAACATGTATCTCCATTTTCAAGCACCATCTCTAACTTCAAGGAAGACTTTTGGGTGTCTTAAACTGCATCCCTTCTGCTTCAGTTAACAAGGGAACTAGTCACTCCATCAACATTCTTTGAGCAATAAGCAAAGTACTAGAGAATAGTAGTTGGGTGATAGGACAGTTAAAAAGAAAAGAATGCAGAGCAGGGAGAGGCATTCACTGAACTGAATCCAGGTTGAGAGGAGGGAAAACCTTGTTGCTAAATTGACCATGGGACTCAAAGAGGTTACTACCTGAAATATAAACTTTTTGGGGAGGTGGTAGAGGAGTTGGGAAGCAGGGAGAAAGTGTCAATCCATGTTGCAGTTGGTGAAAGGGAGCCCTGAGGGGCCTGGCCAAGGCAGAGAGAGCCAGAAATGGGGGTCTGAGCATCTTCAGCTATTACCTGAATTACACAGTCTCCATCTTCATAGAGGAAAGAACAGAAGACAAACAGCCTGAAATTAATGCAAAGCAGGTGGGACCCAGTAGAAGAAACTTTCTGATTGACTAAAGTAGACAGAGACTTAGACCACAGAAGGAACAAGAAAATAATAGGTTATATTTATGATTCTTTCCTAGGGTTTTACATACATTATCTCTGTGAGGTAGGTGCTATTATTATCCCCATTTTAAAGATGAGGAAATCAAGACTCAGAGAAATGACTTAATTAGGATCGCACAGCTGGTAAGTGCCTGAGGCTGGATTTGGACCTGGAACTTTTTTTTTTTTTATTAAGCAATCAGGGTTAAGTAACTTGCTCAAGGTTACACAGCCAGTTATTTCTGGGTGTGGTGCTGTGTGTCGAAGCCCAGGATTCGATCTCCAGGTCGTCCCAACACTGGAGCCGGTGCTCTCACTCGCTGAGCCACCTGGCCGCCCCTAAAGACCTGGAACTTCCTGATAGCACTATAGCACTTCCTGTCCAACACACTAACTACTACACTAGGCTGCCCTAGGCACCCTGAACAGAAGACATAATGCTTATCCACAGGAACCCACCACCAATCTGTCAGTCTGGCTTGGAGAAGGTGTCACTGGGTCCAGAGGCAGACACTACCACTGGCCTAGTGTATAGGGAGAGACTTGGGCAGTTGATGAAATTATAAACCTAAGGGAGAGTATGTAGGACCAAAGCATGACCAACTTCCAATGCCAAATTATATAGGTGGAATGAAGTACCATCCCATAACAAACTAGGAGACAAACCCCTAAAGAAACCAAGCACATCCTAAAAGAAATCAGGTAGAGACAGCCCCTCCACTCCCCAAATCTGAACCTTTTTTTCCCTGCTTATTCCATCAGTTTCCCTGAAAAGCTGCGTGGGAGAGCTGTGTTCCAGAAGAGTGAGAGAGAAAGACAGAGAGAGACAGAGACAGAGAGTGTGAGAGTGTTCGTGTGTGTGTATGTGTGTGTGAGAGACAGAGAGAAAGAGAGAGAGAGAGAAAGAAAGAGAGAGAGAGAGAGAGAGAGAAAAGAAGAAGAAGAAGAAGAAGAAGAAGAAGGGTGAGAAAGGAGAGAGGGAAACACAGGAGAGTAGAAAAATGATTTTGTCAAACTAATAACCAAGAATTGTCCAACTGGGGGCAACTTTGATCTTTTCTCAGGCCTAGGAGGCTCCTAGGAGCTGAACTTTAGGTTCTTAAATCTCTTCAAAGGAACTTAAAAAAAAACAACTCCCTCCTCTCGCCAGAATCCCCTCCCCCTTCTAGAAGAAGGAGGGGCTGGATGCTATGGTTTAGTGGCTTCTCTACAGACCTAATAGCACTGGGGAGTCAGAGCCACAGAAAGTCCTTTGATGGTTCAAAATTTAACTATTCCTCCTCTTCTTTTTGGGTAAACCATTAATCCAAGTCCTAGTGTGAGGGCTAAAACATGCATACTTAGACTCTCTCCCAAGACATTTAGTAAGAGAGGTCCCAGGAGATCCTGTATTATCTCCCCCACCTATAGCACCTGGTTACCCTCCTAGCCTAGGGCTGATCCCAGGAATCCAGGGCTCCAGTATTTCCTCATCACTCTGGCAATTTTGCATCCTGAGATTATTAGAACACTGGGCTTTGTGTGTTCAGGTCAGAACCCCCATCTCTAAGGACCTGAGAAGAATTTCTGACAAATCTTAGCTCTCTACTCAGGGTATCCTGGCACCTAATTAAGCACTTAACCCAAACCTCTCTAACACTGAAAACAAATGTAGACCCAGTTCTGAGGTAGGAGAAGGAAATCGATGTGACTAGGATCCCTAAATACAGAAACCCAGACACCTCCTGACCCACAAAGCCAAAAACTCTGGAAGGCAGCAAGGCTGGGGATATAGTAAGCACCCCTGGATATGCCCATGCCAGTTTCCAGGCTTGCTTCCTGCCAGCCACACCCTCATATACTCTAGGGCCAGAATGAAGAGTCAGTCTACCAGCTCTCCAGCAATGATCCCCAGAAATTCAGTTCTATTAGGAAGTGACTACAACATCCCTAGACTCCTAAGACTAACCACACACATTCTCTTGCTGTAACAGATCAGAAACCAAGGCATCTCAGCTTCTTCCCCTCCACTGTAAGCAGCAGTTTGACATGGTAAAAATGGTGCTGGGCTTGGCTTCAGGAAAACCTGCTATGTTCAAATCCCATCTCTACCAATTGCTAGCTGAGTGACTGGGGTAAATTACTTAATCTAAGCCTGTTTCCTCAGATATAAAATGAGGAATAGTAATTATAGTACCTACCTCACCAGGATGTTGTGAGGCCCAAATGAGACAATGTAAACTTTTAAGCACTGTTGATATCAGTTTTCTTGTGATCATTAACCATGACTATTCCCAGCACTCCAGAGCAACCTTTACCTTGAGAGAGCAATTCCCCTATAAGGAGCTAAGAGACAAGTATGGAGGTGTTCATAGACTAGCATATTACGTTGGGGGTAGAGGGGAAAACGCCTAGTCCTCCTTCATCTAAGGCTGGTTTCTTGTCATTGATTCCATGTACAGTGGTAAGTAGGTAGGGCAACCTGAGGTTTAGTAGGACACACATGAAGGAAGAGACTTTGGCCAGGGAATGGCTACCCTAGAATAGAATTTCCACCACTCCCACCAAAAAATGTCTGAAAAATACCTAGAAACAGGGCTCGGGTCCCCACGTCATAGGGGCATAATGACAAGGGAGCTGAAAAGCCAGGGTCGCTGTGGCCTTCCTCACTTATATCCTGGGAGGAGAGACAGACAGTATTTTCGTGGGGGGAGGGGAAAGTGGCTTGATGGCTGATTGAGAAGCTCCAACAAGAAAACATACATCACATACTCCCATGGACATGATTGAACATTAGAGTTGGGTGAAAACCAACAAGGAGACAAAAAGGTTCAGTGATTTACCCAGGGGGCTAAAGAGACTTCCTAAAGGCCACCACTTCTCTGGTTTACCCCTGTTTTTGGACCAGGAGCCTAGCTTGGAGGAAAGGGAGGAACAAACTCACCTTGTTGGGGAACCTACTCCAGGCCCCTGCTGATGAGCTCCTTCAGGAAGGAATTCTCTCTCCAGGTGGCCGCAGTAGGTTTCTGTCCAATTCGGTACCTCAACTGGGGATCTTTCTCTCGAGCATAGTAAGAGGGTCTCTCATGGTCCAAAAAATTGTCCAGAATAAGGGCAGAGAGGTGGGAGACTTGCTTGAGTCCAAACTGAGTGCTCAACTCCTCCTGCCCTTACAAACACCAGACAGTACTGTGCCTGACTCCTTTAACCCCTTGGATTCCACCACTACACTAAGAACTCTGGAGTTCACTGTCCTGGGCACTCCCTGGGCAAAGGGCAGCCCAAGGAGCCTGCCTGGGGCAGGCTATACATAAAGGCAAGAAAAGTTTACCTGGGGTGGTGAGTGGATAAGAGATTGCCCATGGGACTCACTCTCCTGGGGAAAGAGGTGGAGCTTGTAAAGGGGAGGCTGAAGATGGGTGGGAGTAGAAGTGGTGACCTCAGGGAAGGGAGACACATCTATATCTCACTGCTCAACTACAGGCAAGACTTCAATATAGTAGAGATGCATACCTCTGGCCCTACCTCATTTGGTTTAGAAGCCCCTGTCCCTTTAAGAGAGAGATTATGACTGGTGGAGGGGAAAGATTGTGCTTTCATCACTTAAAAAAAATACAGGGAGGAGCAGTAACTGGGGCTGCTGCATCTGGGCAGGGCCCTAGTTCCAGCCAACAGGAATTAGGATTGACCTACTGTATGGTCACTTAGCTTGTTGTGGATACCATTGGGAGGATGTTTGACTAGCTCCCCTCCCTGATAACAGCCTTTCCAAGGGGCTGACTCACCCCCCATCCCCACCCCAGGCACATTTTGGACAAGTTTTGGGGGAAGGGAAGTCGATGCCTGACATGGAGTCCTCTTGCTTCTCTACAGGCCTAATAGCAGTAGTGGCTGATTCTCAGGCTACAACCACAAAGGAAAGCTCCTGCTACATCTTACTGACCTGGACCTATGTATGAGAAGGAAAGGGCAGGTGGACAGAATTGCAGTGTTCAGGGTGGAGACCTTAAACGCCAGCTAGTCCATCATTCTCATTTGGTAGACGAGGAAACTCCAGCACAGGGAAGCTAAATGCCTTGTCTGAGATCACAGTTGGGGGAGTTAGGACTAAACTCCAATCTTCCAGGTCTGGTATTTTTTATACTCTACTGGTTGGTGTCCATCACCACTTTAAGTTCACCTCCCCAGCACTACCAGTTCCTTGTAAAGTTTTGTCCATACTTTCCTTTTACCCCCAATTAGGCATGGCTCCAAAACCCAGTAAACAAAGAGGGTGGAGGTCCTTGGACCTCTCTCCTCCTGATACCAGCATTGGTATGTGGGTGAGGAGATGCCAACTGAAAGGATGGATGATGTATTAGTGAGGATGGGGCCCCAGGCTGACTTGCAGGGGACAAAAGGGGTTGGGGAAATGCTAGAGATGGGCTGCTTGCTGCATTGCCTTTTTAAGGAGGGGCTCTTTAGCTATGGCCCCCATCTTCTACAAAGGTTAACAACCTTCCCTCCTCTCCAAGCTCCCAAAAAATCAGGATTCAAATTTCACCAGGATGACTCTGGGTGTGAATAAGAGTTGCTTCCTGCCTCCCTCCACCTCAAACAATCTCAAGTAGTTTTGAGCACTCAGACCAAAAGCCAAGAATTATAGCTAAGTTGTTCTGTCTATAGATTTTAGAGACTCTTAGGTGTTCCACCTCACCACTCAAGGGAGTTTTAAATTCCACTCTGGCTCTGAGGAAGCCGACTTTTCCAAGAGATGAAGTCTTACTATGACACTGAATGCCGACGACTTTGCCCCCTCTGAATGCCACCCTGGTCATATGCCTTCAATTCACTTATCATTTTTTTTTGTCCAGGAAGAGTTAAGTTACAAAAGTACTTTGAGCTTTTCAAGGAAAGGTACTTATGAAAGCCTCCCTTGGTTTTTAGGCAAGAAAGTACATCTAATTCAGACTAATTCAACATTAGAAATGTTTCATTGCACCAAGAAACCTGTTCTAATGTCTAACCAGAATTCTTCCTTCTGTAAGGATGCCTCTCACGCCCTCTGTGAAGATGGCAAACAGCAGATTGCTCCTTCCCCTTTCAGACCTAGAGATCATGACATTTCCTTCCTCATTGCTTATTGAGACCCCAGATTTGCTCTTCTTCTCTCCCTCTCCATTGGACTAAACTCACTTTTTGTCATTCTCCTCTAACCCTCTCCCCACCCTCTCCTCCTTCCTTCTGGGAAGCCCCAGCACCATTTGAAGTCCTTCTTTGCTGGTTAATTGAAGAACCAAGATAACAACTGCCAAAACCAAATCCATGCTCCACACCCCCTCTGACCTGGCCATTCCTAGGGTGTCCAAGCTGCAACCCCCTGAAGAGTGAGGTGAGCTGGTGGAGAGCTATTCCATTCCTGGCCTCCCGTTGCCTCCATGTCCTTTTCATCCTTCTTGGGTCTCAGAGTTGAGAGACTCTCTGGTTGCTGGGTGAGTGAAAGGTTAAACCGGTTGAGCAGGGGAGAGGTGGAGCAGAATCTAAACTGGGAAACTCAGTGGCGGGAACAATGCGGGTTTTTGTTGGGTTTCCCTCCCGCCTGGGAGGTTGTTCTCGGACCACGGCATTCCTGGGTTGGACAGAATCAAGCTGGGGTGGCTTCTCCCCACTTTGCTGCTACAGCAAAAACCAGCTTCTCTGTCACTCTTTTACCCTAGGCTGAAGTTAACAACATGCTAAACCAGGGGCTTTAGCACTTTTCCCTGGCCCTGGCTCAGAGAAGTAAGGCATTACAAATAAATCACAACTCAGGGAAGATCAAGCTTTGGACAAGGGGATCTAGAAACAGCTGGGAAAATGGGAAAAAAAGCTACCATCCCCTTTTAAATTTTCACTGAGCAGGCAATCAGTTAAAATCAAATCACATCTGAGAGAACAAAGCTCGGCATCTGGGTTAATGAAGCTGGCTGATATCTGGACCATCACAGCCCTTACTCACTTCTCTGGCTAAGAGGAGGGACACTAATGGCAAAGAAAGAAAAACAGGAGCAAGTGACATGAGAGAACGACAGGGAAGTAAAAGCTGATGGAGGGTTCTGGGGAGGAAAAATCTCCTTGGGATGAGGATCCACAGCTCCAGGCACCAGGCAGCTCAGCTTGGCCAGCAGCATGGTTCTTAGGGCCTGGGGCTACAATGGCAGCTGAGACACCAAGCTGGGGGAAGGAAGGGAAGACACACAATTGAGGTGGAGTTTATTTTTATTAGAAAACTCATTTCAGTAAGCGCTTGCCTGCCCCCAAGCCTGGGGGCCTCTAAGAGACTTGTGGTTCTGATTTCCTCTTTCCAGAGGTGGTCAGGCAGCCCCTGGAGTTTCCCCTTCTGTACCCCTGAGAAAGTCCTCATTGCCAGCTTTGCACTGAGCAGCCCCAAAGCGAGGTGAAGGCCACTTGGGCTCAAGGTCAATGCTGGGGTGTTTCTGTTAATATAAAAACCCAACGGATGGCTTCAAAACTGCACCAAGGAGGCTCTCTTGGGCCCCTAGGCCTGTTCCTTTGCTCTGTGTGAGAGCACGGCCATGGAGAAGGTGGTGAAGGACTAAGGGAAGAGATTGCATTTTGAGACATCCTTTAGAGTCTGGAAAGCACCTGGATTTCTTGCAAGGGGAGGGTGCACATTCAGTTCTTCTTGGTCTTAGGGGTGTCATACTTTCTCTTGCTTGAGTACCACAGGAGCAGGGGAATCCCAATGGAAGGAAGGGTCATCACACCGAATGCTGCCCAGTCCAGCTGTAGAAGAAAACAGAAGTCTCAGAGCCTGAATTAAGAGAAGATGAACCTAATAGGAATAGAGCAGACTAATCCAACTATTAAACCAGTCCTGGGCAGAAAGCTTCTCAGACTATTCCAGCTAGGGTCTCAGGTTGGAGGACATCTGTCCTCTATATCTGTTGGACTACATCTAATACAACCTTGGTTAGTGGAGAAATTGTGGATCTTCTAAGAAACCTCTGAAGAAGTGATGCCACCACTATCTCCTGATTCCTTAGTCACTCATCTAATAGGTGATTTTCTGATTTCTAACTTCCACCTCTCCTCAATAGAAACCTTTCCTATAGTCAATCATCAAGCACTTATTAAATGCCTACTATATGTTAGGCAACATGCTATGTGCTAAGGATATAAAGAAACATAAAAAACAATTTTTGCCATAAAGGAGCTTGCATGATTGCCCCCAGTGCTCCTCTCTCTAGTCTCCACATCAGCTTTCTTCCTTCTATAGCTTTTGAACACAGCTACCACTCTCTCTCTAAATTTTTTAATCTTTCTGTCTCAATGCTTCTAGAATCTATGATTTACCAAGTGTGGGTACCAATCGTGCAGGCTGCAAACCCTACACACCTTAGTACCCTTCATGCATTATTATGGCCAAAAACATATCACCCTCTGGACAGTGTTTTGATAACAAAGTCTTGGATGAACTGGTCCTTGAGACCCAGTCCACTTAAGCCTCACTGCAAAACTTTACTAGCCTGATGGAAACTATACTGCACTGGCAGAGGCTTGGAGAACTCAGGGTCACTACCATGCCACAATGAGGCCTTGAAAACAAACTCTAAGGAACGAGATATCATTCTCCATCTTCCATATGGCATTAAATCTCAAATGAGATCCAGGATTCTAAAACCACAGACTGTTCAATGAAGAAGAAAAGGCCAGCTTCTTGGTTCTTGGGGTTAAATTCCAATTTTTGAAATTTCCAAGCACAATAAAGCCTGTAACAGCCTTGGTGGTTATATTACATCAGAGACCAATCATGGGTAGATACAATAAGAATCAATCCAAGAGAGGAATTCTAATAATGAGTTTTGGGAACTACAGTATTGGGGAACCCAAAGCCAAGGTTGAATTTCTTCTCATGCCAGAGTAAAGACAAAGTGTGGAAACGGTCATTGTGAAACTTACAAAATGGGGAGAGAATCTCCTATCAAATTCTCGCTGTGCCAGAATTCCTCCCTGCCCAGGGGCACTGGTGAAGCCAACCTGAAAACATGAACATCAAGACATCATAGCATACCTCTGAACTCACTTTTTCTAAAAAGGACGTTCCCAACCAACCTAGTTTTCTGGCACTGGGTACTCATCTTCCATAGGTATTGACTCTATCAAAGGGATGTTACTGGCAGGGGTCCAGGGAGACAAACATATGGTGAAGAACTTGATTTAGGCCTGGAAAGGAGTTGGGAGGAAGAATAATGAACTGGAAGTCTGTTTTAGGGCTCCAGTTCCAGCTCTGCTACTGCCCTTTAAGCTCAGCATCTAAAAATACTACTTTTAAAGGAAAACACGGTTGAAAAATGGTTGGGCAGATCTTATTAGGGCCCTATCGATCCACTGAGAGATCGTAAAAAGGATCATCACCAGTGACCTGAAGCTGTGTGATCTTGGGCAAGTCACTTGATCTCTGTTGGCCTTAATTTCCTCTTCTGACAAGTGAGGATAATAATCTCCGAACTACTTGCCCTGTTTCACAGGACTTTTATATAGTTCAAATGAGAAAATGAACGTGAACTCACTTTAAAAATATAAATCAATGTACAAATGTAAGCTGCTAAAGAAAAGGCAAGACCTAATTCACATTCCATTCTCCTTGAGAAAAGGCAAAGTTTGGAGCACACTGCAAACAAATTTGCTAAAGGGGCAGCACTTGAGACTTTATTTTGGCTCTGAAGACAACTGTTAAGAGTCTAGTCAACTAACTCACTATCTGGAAGAACTGAAATATAAAATATATTTGGAAACTGTACTACAAACAGTATTCCTGGGTTTTATCTAATTTTCTGGGTGGCTCTAGGCAAATCCTTGCCCCACTCTGCACTCACCAAGTTGGCCAAGATCCTACTTTTCTTTTTTTGCCTTTTGGAGGGCAACTGGGGTTAAGTGACTTGCCCAAGGTCACACGGCTAGTTTTTGTGTGTGTTAAGTGTCTGAGGCCGGATTTGAACTCAGGTCCTTCTGACTCCAGGGCCAGTGCTCTATTCACTGTGCCACCTAGCTGCCCCTAAGATCCCATTTTTCAATTACGTCAGTTTGCTTTGAACATCAATCAATAATTATTAAGTATATACTATGTGCCCTTTAATATGAGAGATACAGGGGGCGGCCAGGTAGCTCAGTGAGTAAGAACACGGCTCCAGTGTCGGGATGACATGTGGGTTGAATCCAGGCTCAGACACTTAGCACCCACCCAGAAACACCTGGCCGTGTAATCTTGAGCAAGTTACTTAACCCCAATTGCTTAGGGTCGGCCAGGTTGCTCAGCAAGTAAGAGTACCAGCTCCAGTATCAGGATGATCTGGGGATCAAATCCGGGCTCAAATACTTAGCACCACACCCAGAAATAACTGGCCATGTAACCTTGAGCAAGTTACTTAACCCCAATTGTTAAAAAAAAAATATGAGATATAAGAGAAATACAAAAACTATACACTTTCTGCTGTCAAAGGAATTTAGATGAAGGACATAAGGCTGGAGCGCTAAGGTCAGAATTGGACTATGAAGGCCTTTGGAATGACAGGCAAATTTTAATTTGATATAACAAGCAACAGGGAGTCATACATTCTTAAGCAGGGAACAATCATGATAAAATTGGGCATTAAGCCAATTTATCAGTGAATGGAAATAACTGGAAGGGAAGGAAAAACTGAAAAAGCAGGGGATTATTCACTAAGATGCTATTTCACTAATCCAGGTACCAGGTGATAAGGGCCTGAACTAAGGTGGCAGAAGTAGGAATCAAGAGGAAGAACAGTATATCCTCCTTCTATGACTTTAGAATGTTCTCTTCTGAGCCTTCAGAATCTAAAACATTCTTTGAATCAAGGCCTCCAAACCCCTTTCACATCACTTCTACTTTCCCTCAAAATTTATATACTCTCAGCAATATGAAGTCAGAAGCATAAATAAATGTTACTTTTAAGGGACAGCTTATAAAATTTGGATGGGTCAATGAAATTTTGGAGATCAGAGCCACATTGGTTCATCTTATTATGCACTTGCCCACTTCCCACTCCCCCCCCCCCAAAAAAAAGTCAAAACAACTTACCACCACTGGCCCTTCTTCCTGGGCAAGATATGTGATGGTTGCAGAGGTAAAGTTAAAATAGCCAGCCTTGAGGGGCCGAAGGACCACAGTGTGGGACACATTGCTGGCACTGGCCCAAAAGTCAAGGAGACAAATGGAATGGATTCTATAGCCCAGACTTCAATAACTCTAGTTCACCCTCCTGCTTAATTCATTGCTTATCACAAAATGTACCTGTAAGATTTCACACCTCTAACAACTAATGAATGAAAAAATAAGTATTGTTCTCTGTTCAATGAAGAGGTCTGGTTCCTATAGTCAAAGCCTAAAGGATTCATGTATACCCAGCCTAAGTTTGGAAGTAAACTTATAGAACAGGAACTATTTTAGGGGTGATATGTTGTAAGGGAGAGGTATTCACTTATAATGTTATGACTTCTTCTGTGTATTCCCTTTTATATTTTGGAGAGGGGGACAGAGAAGACATCCAATTAAAATCCAATTAATGAAGCATCAGTCAGAATCAGATTAATAGATCTCAAAAGGTAACTGATTTTCCCCACTCATTTTCAAGTGGATAGTATCTAAAACAATCGCAGACACCCCTATCTTAGGCATAAAAAGCATTAGAAGAGTTTGTACGTAATTTGTATTAAGATCTTACATCCCAGACACAGAATCCTTCCTAATATTTAACCTAAATTACCCTCACTGCAATTTCAATTCATCCCTTATCCTGTCCTATCCTTATTTAGTAAGGCAAGGAGAATAGCTGTTAACTACTATAAAATGATGTAAGATTGCATTACTCCCATTATTGCCATCTTTCTCCTTTCCCCTTATTCCGTGCACCAATCTTTATTTGAGTAAAATAAAATAAACACCAACAGGATATGGAGCAATTCGGTCCCATTTGACATTTAGCATTCCTGAAACAATACCAAAGTCTTCTGGGGGAAAAGAGTCATCAGATAATTCCACATCCAGGGCTGCACTAAAAAAGAGAAGACATTACAGAAAGGATTAAGGAACAACAAAGTTAAGGCAACTGAAAAAACTTCAATGCTGCTCCCCTTGAATTAAAAATCTTCTGTAGGGTAGATACAACAATGTGGCTCAGGAACCAATACCATGCTAAAACTCCTAGAACAGAACAGAGATGCTTAACGTGTGTGTGTGTGTGTGTGTGTGTGTGTGTGTGTGTGTGTGTGTGCGCGCGCGCGCATGCTCTAGAGCTGCATACCTTCTCAGAATCATGTTTTTAAATTCAAGAAATAAAATACACTGGAATGTACAAAGGAAATCAATTACATGTATTGAAAGTTATCAAAATATTTTTAAAAACAAAGTAAAAAATATGTTTCATATGAATGTATGTGTAGAGTCTGTATGAGATTGCCTGCTGTCTTCGGAAGAGAAGGGGGAGGAAGGGGAGAAAATTTAAAACTCAAGAGTTTATGGAAGTGAATGTTGAAAACTAAAAATAAAATAAATTCATTAATAACATCAACAACAACAACAACAAAAAGCAAAGTCAAAGACCCCTGGTTAAGAAACATCTATTCTAGAAGAAAGAAGACCTAGATTTCTTCTGATTTCTATTTTTCCTCTGTAAAGAATATATATGTGAAGGAGAAATATGACATATAAATAACAGAAGAGATCCTACAAAACTCCAGCAAGGAAGAAGACACCTCATTCTTAAAAGTGTATAAATGTGGAATGACCCTTAGAAGTCATTTATATGATTCAAACCTCTTATTTAACAAATGAGGGAAGAGATACAAGTGTAACCATCCAAGATCACACTACTAGTTAACAACAGCAAGAACTAGAGCCTAAGTATTCTAATCAATTAATCAAAAAGTATACAATTGCTTCCATGTGCCAGGAATTGTGCTTAGCATTGAGGGGATGAGGGATGGGTGGGGAGGAGATGATACAAAGAAAGGTAAAAACAGTCCCAATTCTCAATGGGGGAACAATATACAGATTACAAATAGTTACAAAAAGATAATATACAGAATACTTGGGAGGTTGTCTCAGAGGACAGGCATGGAAAGGAGGATTTAAAGTAAATGAGATTTGAAGGAAGCCATTTAAACTAAGAGGTAGAGGTGAGGAGGAAGACTTCCAGACATAGGAGACAGATAGTAAAGCTGGATGATACATAAAGTATAAGAAAACTAGAAAGGTACAAAGAAGCCAGGTTATGAAGAACTTCAGATGCCAAATAGGCAATAGGGAGCAACTGGATCTCATTTTGTGTGTGTATGTGTGTGTGTGTGTTAATACAGGAAGACTTGAAGGAAAATCACTTTGGTAGCTGAGTGGAAGATAGATTGGAGTAGAGAGACACCTGAATTGGGGAGACCAATTAGAAGGTTATTAGAAGGACAGTGGTCCAGGTACAAGATGATAAGGGCTTTAACTTGTGTGGTGCTTGCATGAGTGGGGAGAAGGGGGCATGTAGGAAAGGTGTTGTGAAGCTAGAAACAACAGGATTTAGAAATGAAGTGAATGTGTGGGGAGAGTGAGCAGCTGAGAATTACTGAGGCTGCAAGACTAGATGAATAATTATACCATGTTTCCTCATCCTCTCTTTTCAGAATTCATAAAAATAGAAGATGACCCTTAATTTACTTTCTTTCAGTAGAGGAGGAACTAGTTTTCACTTTGTATTACTAGGGGCTAGTACAATAACTTGCAGATAGTATATGTTTAATAAATGTTCATTAATCTGAAGTGAATTCTATACGTTAGAGTAAGATTTTTAACTCCTAGCTGGGGGAGTCTTAATGTGTTCTCTTACATACGTGGTGTTAGAGTCCTACACCACACCTTTAAGATATCATTTCTCTATACCTTCTCTGAATGTCTACTGTAACCAACTAGAGATCTGAAGATCCAGAAAACTCTTCTGGGATCTAATTTATTACCTTGAGCCGACATTGTAGATGTTGTATTGCAAGGTCAGGTCCTTTCCTTCCACAGCATATCTATTCAGCAGTGACTTAGAAGCCAAAAGCCTGGCCCCTTCTTCACTTTGCGCAGCAGAGAACAGACACAACACCGAAAACACCAACAGCCTCATCTTTGGAGTGAGACAGGACCATTAGCTACTTAGACTGAATTGAGGGATCAAGATCCAATCACCAGACTTCCAGAGCCAGAGTCACCCTCCTCAGCCTGCCTCCAAAAAAGTTCTACAGCCATATCTCTTTGCATTCACCAAAGCATTGTGGCATAGTGGAAAGAGAACTGATTCCAGAGCCAGAGGATGCATTCACATTTTATCTCTGATGTTTACTACCTGTGTGATCTTGGGCAAAATTCTTAACCTCCCTGGGCCACAGACTGCTCATCTGTAAAAGGAAGGTGCTGGCCTAGATGGACTCTGAGGTTCCTTCTATCTCTACATTTATAATCCTAAACCCCAGCACCTTTTACCATATAATTTCTAATGTACCACATCTGGGATACTTAGGGGATTATTCTATCAACTACACTTGATAACAAGTAAAGTCAAGGCTTTCCCCCAACCAACCATTGCTTTTCTAAATTCCTGAAACAGGCTGGAACAAGCTCTGTTCAACTAACTTTTTGACTGAGGGATGGATGAAGGGGAGACAGCCTGCAAGT
The DNA here is from genome assembly GCF_028583685.1 of Petaurus breviceps papuanus. Taxonomy (NCBI): domain Eukaryota; kingdom Metazoa; phylum Chordata; class Mammalia; order Diprotodontia; family Petauridae; genus Petaurus; species Petaurus breviceps. The sequence continues at coordinate 41,766 of NW_027187237.1, forward strand.
GGCCAGAATGGAGGGCTCTCTAAGGTAAGTGAATGCCGTTACAATCCAGTTTCTAGAATATCTGACCTTAAGACTTTTAGAACATCTGGGGTGAGTCCCAGTTCTGGCATCTCCTACATTTGTGACTATGGTAAAATCACATAACCTTTTTGAACTAGTTTCCTCATCTGTAAAATGGAGACAGTATGTTAAGGCAGCTCTGACTAACTCAAGGCCCCGTTAGGAAGAAAGCATTTGGCAAACCTCAAACCACTATGTAAATATAAGTTACACTACCTCAGGAGAGAAGCCTCAGCACCTTAATGCCTGTAGCAATCGAAAGTAAGGGAGGCCAAGGATAAGCATGCCACAGGATGGGTAGTTAAGGCCGAGTTGCTCTCTACACTTTTTAGGGGAGGACAGCCACACCCAACAGCTCTGGGACATATTCTGGAAGTTTGAGAATTGCAGTTCCCACGAATGATTGATTATTAAGGTTCCCATCACAAAGTACATCTCTAGCCTCCCTGGTTTCAATACTACAGCCGAGACCTCTCCCTGCCGTACCCCTCCCCGGCCTCCTAGGACCACTTCTCATATTCCCATGACTCTTTCCCCCGGACCCTCCCTGTATCACCTTCACCTCCCCCACAGTTCCCATGCCACCCCGCCCCCGACTCCCAGAGCTCGTCCCAGCCGCTGACTCCTCGCAGTCGCCCTCCTCTTCCCTCTCACCGCGGCTCCCGAGTCCCACTGCCTTCGTGGCTCCAGAAGCAGTCAGGTTGACGTGTCTCCTCCCCCTCCCCCAGCCCCCCGCAGACGGCAGCAGCTGAGCAGGATCGAGGAATGAGAAAGACGGAGACACACCGCCCACCCCACGCCTACCCCTACCCCACTCTATCCCTCCCGTCTCCTCCCGAGGATCAGGTCTCACCGCGTGTAAACTAGACCCACTTCAGCGCCACCAAAACCGGAAGACAGAGTCAGCGCCGGGAAGACCGCAAAACCAACTTCCGCCGGAAGTAGTTGGGTGGAAGGAAGTCCTCCCCTGCGATGTTTTGTGGGGATTGTAGTTCTACTGTCGGCCCCATCTTAGCTGAGGGCTACCCTCACCTTACAGAAAAATTCCTGTTTCGGGTGTGTCCGCCTCTGGGCGTTTTCGTCCCGATACCCTCAGCCGAAGTTCTTGCTTTTTGTTGTGTGTCACCAGTCTTAGAATCTAGGGTAATCTTCCCTTCTCTACCAATCCAAATACTACTCGCCATGGAAAGAACACTGACTTCAGAGCTAGAGACTTGGGTTCAAATTAAGCCAAACAAAGCACTTCCTGGGCTTCCGTTTTGTTTTCCCCCAAACAAAACTAAAATATATGCACGGATTTGTGGATCCTTGAAGACAAATAAAAAACACATCTTCTTTTGCTTCCTTTTCAGAGCCGCCTTAACACATGCAAGACGCCCCCCCCCCCAAAAAAAAAAAAACCCACTTATTTTGATTGGATCCAAGGTGTCGGTCGCGTTTATTTCTTCCATTAACGAGCCATAGAGCTACAGAATTTCAGAACTGAAGGGCCTTCACAACATACATACACACATGCATCCATCCATACTTGCGGAAGAATCCTCACCACATGTGGTTATCCAGTCTTTGCTTGAAGATTTCTAAGGAGGGAAAACATTCTGATTTTTGTATAGCTTTGTTAAATTTGTTCTGTTAACAATCCTGTATTTGCTTCTCTGCTTTCTATCAGTTGCTCCACTTCTGCCCTCTTGAGCCATAAGGAACAAATCACATCTTATATGTGGCAGTGCTTCACTTGAGGCTATCTTTCATGTCTATCCCGAGCGTTCTCTATTCCAGCATACACATTTCTATTTCCTTTAACATCCTAATAAAGCATAGACGTAAAGCCCTTAGCTGCCATTTTGGTGAAGACCTAACAGCTGGTGGGGTCTGACTGCCTCAAGTCAAATCTTTCCCCACTCCAATCCACCCTCAGTTTAGCTATCGAAATGATTTTCATTCACCAGGAAAATCCTTTCACACCACCCCACTACTCAATAAAGTCCAGTGGCTCCCAATTGCTTCCAGGATAAAACAAAATCCTAGCCTCCCAACACTGTTTCAGTCTTCTTATGCTTTACTCCCTATGCCTACTCTTAGATACTCTTAGATATCTGATGCCAAGGACTTTAGCTAGTAAGGGATACAAGATAATATATAACTATATATAACAATAACATAAGTGTTATGTAGGACAATACTATTATTATATATAATAGTAATCGTTCATATTGTATAGCAAGTACTCTAAGGTTCACGAAACCAGTGGTGTGCTGGTAAATGTTTAAAAACCAGCTCTCTGAAAACACACTAACCATTTTTAAGTTTAATATACATTATTAACATTTTCTTCATCTTAAGACAATCAAAAAAATAAAAAATCAAGTCCTGATTTATACCATTTGCCTATTTCCACTGTGTAAATGAAAATTTAACAATCAGAGTATGAGGTGGCTTCCATACACCTCTGCCAAGTGCTTTCCTCTCAGTGACCTTGTGAGCTTAGGCAATGAAATTATTATTCATCCCATTCTATGTGTAAAGAAAACTGAAGCTCTGAAAAATTAAATAACTTGTCTAGGGTAACCAAGCCAGTTTCAGAGATGACATGCAAATCCAGATTTCTTATAGCTTTTTCCATTATGGTGTTATAAATGGCATGAGAGGTAGAAAGTACCATGGCATCCAGAGTAAAAATGAGGCCTCATCTGTGGAAATAAGAGAATATTTCAAGGAAGTATCACATGAACTGTGTTAGATTTTGATAAGCAGAGATGGGGGTGAAGGATGAAGGCAGACACTTGTAGAATTATAGGATTTTTGAGTTGGGGGTGGGACTTTTAGAGGTCATCTCATAGTATCATATATCTATAGCTGGAAGGGTCTTTAGAAGCCATCTGGTTTAGTCCCCTCATTTGGCTGACAAAGAATCTGAAGACTGGAAGGTTAAATGTTTTGTCCAATATGATGCATACAGCAAGCACAACTAGTCTACTACTCTTGAAACATTCCAGGTGGAGAGAACACCTTGAAAAGGGAGGAGTGTACAAGCAGAAGTTTTGAGAAGACTGAGTAGTTTATGTTGGCTGATTTGTTTAAGGCAACAGCTGAAGATAGAGAGTTAGAGGTGAGCTGAGACAAAGTTTCATGTAGGGCTTTGTATGCCAGGCTTAGGAACATGGGCACTATTTGGTAGGCAGTGAAAAGGTTTTTCACAGGAGAGTGATGGTAGTTTAGAGATAGTTATCTTTAGAGATAGTTATCTAGAGGACTGGTGTTGTGGGATGGATTAGAGGGAAATTGGAGGCAGGGAGACCTGTCAGGAGGCTGTTCCAATCTTTCAGACAAGAAGAAATGAGGATGTAAAAAAGGATGCCAGTCATGGGAACTGAATGGAGGAGATAGCTGGGAAACACTGGAAAGGAGAACTGAGAGACAGCCAGCATAGTACAATAGAAAGGGCACTATCTCTGGAGCCAGAAGGTATGGATTCAAATCTTACCTCTACTATTTGAGTGACCCTGGGCAAGTTTGCCTGATCCTCAATTTCCTCATCTGTTAAATGAGAGAAGACTGGAGGTCCCTTCCAGCTCTAAATCTAAGACTACAGGTAGCCATCTGGATAGGTATGGCAAAAGGAAGTTAAAGAGGATTAAAATGTTAAGGTGTAGTTGGCAGCACCCTAATCAGAGAGAGGAGGAACAGCTGTGCTTGGTGTGTGTGTGTGTGTGTGTGTGTGGGGGGGGGATTTAAGTTCATTTTGGACCTGTTAAGTTTGAGGCTCTGGTGGGACATCCAAATGGTGGACATTCAGGACTTCGTGTCTAGAAGGTGGAAAAGGAGAAGGTAGGGAATAGAGAGAAAAATAAATTTGAGGCATCTGTACCTCCACCTCTACATCTATACCTACCAGGTTGGAGCAGGTTATGAACTGCCAGGGATGGATGATATAGGAAGACAAAAGGGACGGTGAAGAAAGAGCCTAGCATAGACATTTTGTGAAAAAGACAGTCAGAAATCAAATTTTAGCAGCACGTCAAGTCAAGGATACTTTCCAAATCATTGCATTGCTTGAGAGCCTAAAAAGAAGGATCCTCCTGGATCCCTTTTTAAATCCACTACTCAAATCTTTGGGGTCTACTGCCTGCTTAGCTTCTTTCAAAGGATTATCCTGAGGAAACTATCTTGAAAACCACAAGGAGCCACATAAATTTGAGTTCTCATGGCTTGGGCTCTGGACTACTTCCTTGTGATTTTCCAGGAAGTTTGCTTGGCCAGGAGAGAGAAGGGAAAGGGTGAAAGCCCCAAAAGACAGGGCTCATTAAGCTTTGGAATCTGCCCCCTCTTGAGAGAAGATTCCTTGAGACCCCACTCTCATTGTCATGACAACTGCTTCTGTGAGGCCATGAAGAACTTTAAGTGTGGGGGATCATAGGGAAAGGAGGGGTACCATGTCTGGGCCTCATTGTTTCCAATAATGATTGTTCTTGAGACTTGAATGAAGAAGACAAATAGTTTGATCTTTCTGTCAAAGCAACCCAAAGTGAGATCAAGATTTGGGAATGGGGCAGTGATTGGTAACATGGGCAAGGAGCTAGAAGCCAGGCCTCTGGTTGAACTGAGAAGGCTTTCCTCAACCATTCTTCTCTATCCTCTCCCTTAAGGGCCCAAGGAGGCATGGGGAGATCTAGATACAAAATCATATCTCTTGGACAACTTTGCTACATCAAGGACTTCCATCTACAACTTTGGCAAAAATCCAGGCTATGTTGGCAGTCAAGACAAGACCACTGTAAGAAACTTTTTCACTCACCTACTCTCCCCTTCCCCAGTGTTTTCTGTCAATCACAGTGTTTCTTCTCCCTTCAAGAACCAACATCAATGACTATTACCCCCAACCTCCATTTTGAGCTTCTCTACCCAACTTTCAAAGTCCTTTGGCCAGCCAACTCTATTGGGTCACCCTCATTTCATTTCCTGAGGTCAATTTGCTGACCAACTCCCCATCTATCCTCCCCTTCCCTAAACCTGGTGACCAATAACCAGCTCCAAGCTTTTCCACAAGCCATTCCCCTGCCTAGATGACCTTCACTTCATGTCCTTAGTGCTCCTTGCAAGCCTTGTTCAAAATGTTCTTCCTCCAGGAAATCTGGCTTCCTTTTGCTCTGATCACACCTTTATAGTATGTCCTAGCACTTAATTTATATAAGTTATGTCCCACTCTTTAAGCAAACAGTAAATGAACAACCCATATTTAGAAAACTCATCAAATAAAGGGGTGACTATTTTACAAAAAGGGAATCAGTTTTGGTCCTGATTCTGCTACTGTATACTTGTATGACCTTCAGCAATGACTCAATAAGCATTTATTAAGTGCCTACTATATGACATATACTGGGGTAGCTCTAGTTGGGCATATACAAAGGCAATAAATGCTGCAATCTCTACTCACCTCCTAATGAGAGTAAATCACTTCCTTTCTGAGCCTTAATTTATACATTTGTAAAGGGCTTGAATAAGAAGATTCTTCCCAGTCTGAACATTCTGTGGTTCTAGAAGTTTTTACTTAACAAAAGGATTTACCATGGGATCCACCTAAACAGTGGATTCCTCTAGTCACCAGAGTCCAGTGCATTTAAAATTATCTATTTTTCAGAAACCCATCTATTACATGAAGGAAGTTACACCTATATGTTCATCTAAACTGTTTTTAAGATTCTTCAGCCATTACACGTAGCTGTATTGTTCCCCTAAATAAATGACAAACACCACAAGGGCAACCATTATTATTATTTTTCTCATGACCCTTTCATGTATCCTTTCCATTGTACCTATGGCAGGAAGGTAGTGTGATCTTAAGTTTCCAGTGATCTCAGGTTTCTTCTAATGCTACTTCGGCCTTCTCATATTTAGGATTAATAGATGTATCAGACCTGGAAGAGACTTTAGAGTTCATCTAACCCAACTCCCTAATTTTGCAAATGAGGAAACTGGCCTTTAAAGATGGGAAATGACTTGCCCCAAGTCATCTATATATTAAGTAAGAGTTGAGATTTGAAGCCAGGTTACCCTGACCTCCAGTTTACTAAATCCTGATCCCCCAGTCTACATTTCTTTCCACTGCCATGCCACCTTAACTTAAAAGAAGGCATATTTAAGTATGGTGGCTGGACAGGGTGAGGCCTCATCCCTCACTCTTAGATTACCCCCAGGAGGAAGATTTCATCCCACCCCTTCCTCCTGTGCCACGGAAACGAAAGAGGAACAAGATTGCCAAGACTCAGGTGTCAAGGATGAATGATGATAGTAATTCTGAATGCCAAATGAACTTCCAGACCTTCAGGCCACATAGACCATCCATGGCTCAGAGATCATATACAACCCAGCAGAATTCTATGTTCTTCTGGAGTAAGAAAATGAATATATGGGTTCACAAGGAGCAGAGGCATCCTGGCAGGTCATCCAATCGCCTCTGGAAAATGACTTCATTTTTGAGATCCATCTGCAGGTGTGGCCATACTAGTGAGAATCCAAAGGAAAAAAAAAAAGCATTCAAAGGCAAGAAGTTCCAAGCTAGGGTGCATTACCATGAGACCTGGCCAAGGGCCAGAATAGGAGCCAAAGATGATGATGCCTTAAGGCCAGCTGGGGCTGCCTAAGAACTCCTAGGGAAGAGACATTTGGAGGTTGGAAATGACACTTCTCCTGGTTGGGAATAAAAGCAAATTTTACTTTTGCCATTGGTACTTCTTTGGGGCCTACTAATTCTACTTTTTAAAAACATTTGCTTTCTTCTTTTTCTCTTATCTCCATCTCACCTGTTGTCATTTCTTTACCATCCTTGTGTCTCTGTACTTCTTTTTTTGTCTCTATGTCTTTCTAACTGTTCCTACTTATTCTTTGAGAAAGAAGCATTCAAGGCTTTTTACTAATGCATAGGGCGGGGCAGGGCGGTGAAAAGAAAGACATTCAACTTTTACAAGTGAGGCACTGAAAGCCCATGAGGCTGTTTTTATTCCTTTCTCCCCAACTCCTTTGTCACCCATGGGGAGGTAGAAGGATCCCTAATACTATGTGCACATCCCTTAAAGTGAGGAAGGATGCTCAAGGGAAGCTCGCAAAGGATCAGAGCTACTTCTCCCAATAGTTATTTAGATTCTTAGAATGTTAGAGCTAGCTGGAAGGGAGAAAACATCTAGCCTAACCTCTTTCTTTACAGATCAGGAAAATGAAGACCCACAGATAAGAGTCTTGTCCAAGGTCTGGGAATCTTAGATTTAGGTGGATGGAAGATAAAATGTTGTTTAGTTCTACCTGTATTTGAGCAGGACTCCTTTAATCCTGATCTCCAAGCAGTCATCCAGCCTGTCCTTGAACACCTCCAGAAAAAGGGAACCCCTCAAAGTAGCTCATTTCACTTCTGTATAGCTTTAACTGCCAGGAAGTTTCCCCCTCAAATTAGGCCTAAATCTAAATGTATTTCTGCACCTTTAGGCCATTACTTCCCTTTGGGACCAACTAATCCATCTTCCACATAAACCTTCAAATATTTGATGACAGCTATTATGTCTGCTCTGGGTCTTCATTCTTCCAGGTTAAAATCTCTGAAGTACCGTCAATCAATCTTTGTATAATATAATCTCCAGACTACCCCATCCTCAGGGTTAGGAAACCTGTGGCCTTAAGGCCACTTGTGACCCTCTAGGTCCTCAAGTGAGGCCCTTTTACTGAATCCAAACTTCACAGAACAAATCCCCTTAATAAAAGGATTTGTTCTATAAAATTTGGACTTGGTCAAAAGATCACACCCAAGGACCCAGATGGCTATATGTTGCCTTGAGGCCACAGATTCCCCACATCAGCTCTGGACTCATTCCTGTCTGTCAAAATTCCCCTCTAAGACATGGAGTCCCAAATTGGACCCAATATAACACTAGTCCAAAGAGCTGTCATTAGAATCTAGATCTGACTAATCACTGCATTAGGTCCCCAAAGGCTGCGGTTGTGATATGAACAAGCAAACTTCCTGGCTGAGACAAGAAAAGGGGAACGTAATAGATACAATGACTTTGTTGTTTTTTCCAGGCTTTCCTTCATTCTTACCCTGGCCAGAGCTATAAGGAAAAGTACTTCTACAAGGATGACCTCTCAGTTTTAAATTTCTCCTAAGACACTGTGACAACCAGAGTCCTTTCTGTTGTCTAACATTCACTTATGGTATTATTGCAATATAAGCCTCTTCTTCCTCTACCTTTTGAAGGGACAAATCCCAGTTTTCCTGCCATAGAATCTCCTTCAAAGCTTCAAACCACAGATTGGCTTCTGACAGTTTTCTCTTTCCCAGAAAACAACACCAATACACCCTCACGACAAAGATCACGCCATTTATTTACACGGGGTTGGGGGAACAGGGTAGGGATGAGGCATCTGTTCTCTACTATCTTGGTCTCCAACCCCACATCAAAAAAAAAAAAAATGACTTCGTCACCACTTTCTCCTTCAAATAGGGTTTTCCGGAATAGAAGACAAAAGGAAGAACTTGGAGGGGGGAATGAGCACAGAGGTAAGAAAGGCATAGGCTCAGGATACAGAGGCTTGAGGGCCCCCATCCCTCTTCTATCCTATGATCTTAAAGCACTTACCAGTATTCAGAGGTTGGGGTGACTATGTACATGTGTATGTATATGTGCATGTGTATGTGTGTGTGGAAGGGGAGGGATGGTTGGGTGATATCCCTACCCCTTTTCAAAGGGGCATGCTCATCCTTTATTCAGCATCAAGACTTCTGCATACCAGCTATTCCCATCCCACCCCCAGACTGGCAAACCCTCATTTCTCTTTGGGGGTGATGGTTCTACAACTAGAACATAGGACCCTCCCTTCTGCAACATCCCTGAGGGGCAGGGAAAAAAATTTCAGCCCCTTCTGGGACAAACCCTAATTCCCAGGGGAGGGCCAAAGGCACTGGTCACTTCAGACCTGGACAAGCCCCTGGTGGTCTTGAGCACATGGAGAATGTGTTTGTGTCTGTGTTGGGGGGACGGTGAAAGGGAAGGGTTTAACAACATTCTGTGCTTAGGGGTTATGTAGTCAACAGGGACCATTGTGTGTATTGAGAATTACCCCCTCTCCCTTCTAATTCCAATCCCTAATTAAGACTTATAAGTCCCTTCTCCTAGATTCATTCTCCACCCCCAGTCTAGCAAGCCACAATTTTCCCTTAGGGTTGCTGGCTTTTTCTAGTTTCTGACTCTCTACCCATTCTGACCTACTCCAACAACTGGGACATCCACTCTCTCCTCCAGGAAGCTTCACTGTGCCCCACTCCATATCTGCAGCACTGATGTCAAGATCCCTAGCCGGCAGGATCTTCCCACCTTGTTTCTATATCCTGAAAGAGTGATCCATCTCCCATCCCAATAGGGAAACAATTTCTCCTTTCCTCTTTCAAAGAAGAACCCATAAAAGAGCTGTGCACCTAAACAGTGTTCAGAATAGGAATATATAGTGGGGGAATGGAAAGGGGGGTGTCTTAGATTAACTGCCTGCTCTACCTGCCCTCTCCCATTTGGTAGCAAAACTCACAACCCTTCATTGGGGGGGTGGTTAAGTTTGGAGATAGGACTGGTGGGAAGTGTCGTGGGAAGAAAGCTGGGGTATGGCCAGAATTAGACACAAAAAGATTCCATAATCAACTAGGAGGGGCAGCCCAATATCCCCTAAAAGACTAAGGCGATCAATCAGGACATCCTATGACTCAGTTCCATTAATGATAAATTATGGAGAATATGGGGGGCAGTAAGGGATGTAGTTGGGAAACCTCCCCAAAAAGTCAAAATTGCTTAAATATCTCTTGCCAAAAGTCAGGCAGGGTCAGAATGGAGGAAAGATGTACAAATAGAACCAAGAGACTCAAGATAGAGCTATGGGATTGGGTTGCCATGCCCCAAATGCCTCTCCCCTTACTGTCCAAAGAGGCTTGAAGACCAAGAGACAGAGGGTGAAGTCATAGGAGATGAGGTTATGGATTTGGAAAGGTTGGGGAGCTGTCAAAGGAACCAAACGATGTAGGGAAGGTCAGTGTTTAGGTGTGCATATGTGGATGGGGGGTAGGGTGGAGGGGATGGACTCAGGGATTAGGAGGGCTGAGAGCCCAGCAGTCTCTCAATGGCTGCATTAATATCCCCACCCGTAGCAATCAGGGCCTGCAGGTTAGCCTCTCGGTTGATGAAGCCCATGGCGTTGAGTTGCTCCAGCTGTTGCTGAAATCGAATCTCTGGTGTCTGAACCTGGAGGGAAGATACCCTGATGGTAGGATTCATCCTGCAAGTATATGTTCTTGGGGACTGCTGGCCAAAGAAAGTGGCTGGATGAGACTCAACTCCCCTTGAAAGGAAAACAGTTTGCCCAACAATAGAGAATACTGCTCTCCCAATCTTGCCTTAGTTTTCTGAATCCAGTGGGTTTAAAAATTAAATGGAGCCTCTGTTGGGATCTCAAAGAACTGTCTGGATTCATGGACTCAAGAATTGGAAAGGACCTCAGAGAATGAACACCCAGTCCAACCTTGGCCTCACAAAGCCCTCTTCTCTGAGATAAGGAGAAGCGAAGCCTATAGCCCCACAACCAACATCCCTTGACTCCCTTTAAGCACTTCCCCTAATACAGATACATGAAACCCAGCCCAGCAAATACACACCTGGGAATTTCCTCCTCCAGCCAAAAGCTGAATCATTTGTTGCATCAGCTGCTGCTGGGGGCTGGTGGTGCCCCCTCCAGGAGAGGCACTAGCTGGCGTGGATGGGGAAGTGATGGGGGGCTCTGGGCCACTGCTACCTCCTGCAGGGGGAGGTGGGATCCGGGGTGCCCCAAAGTTGCCAAGGCTGTAGGCAAGAAGAGATGTGAATCATCAGTCCATGGTATGCTGAGAGATGGAAAGACACCAAAGACACATGGATGGAGCTAGAATGAAAGTAAGACAGAGAAATAGAAAAGAGACACAAAGAAAACACAAGAGTTCGATGGAGACAGACACAGAAGTCCAGCGGAACAGGACAGAGTACAAGATTTGGAGACAGGAAGACATGGGTTCAAGAACTGCTGCAGAAACCAACTATGGGATCTTGAGTGAGTCTCTTAATGTCTCTGGGCCTGTTTTCTGATCTGCAAAATGGGGATAATAACAGTACCTACCTCACCTGGTTGTTGTGGGGCTCAAAATGAGATAAATACACAAAGTGCTTTGTAAACTTTAAAGTGCTACATGACTAGCAGTCATCATGGCATGAAAGAGTAGAGAGCCCTCCTTGATCGATCATTAATCTTCTAAACGAGTTTGGACAAGTTACTCTGGTCCTCATCTGCAAAACAGAGCTCGTGAGGTAGGAGTGGCCTCTGAGTCTTCATCTCCTAGCTCTAATGCCTGACGCTGAGGAGAGGGGCTCTGAAGGCTGCACAGTTGCCTCACCTGGGCACCAGCCCTGGGGCCTCCGTCTGCAGCGTCTGCAGCCCCTGTTGAATCTGTAGCAGGGCCTGCATGGCCCGGGGATTGGTGAGAATGGACAGCGAGTCTGGGTTCTGCATCTGGTGGTGGGAAAAAAAAAAAAAGAGGAGCTTGGGCAAACCACCCCCCCCTCCGCAGAAAGAAAGGGAGAGGAAGGGAGAGAGGAAGAAGGAGGACTCAGAGCAGCCCTAAGCCTTACACCTTAGGGCAAGTGTCAAATTCCTTGCCTCAAAACTCCCCAGGAGTTTATTTACATTAAAATGTAATTGGGAAATGTTTAACAAAATAAATAAAAATACAACACAACAGACAACATTAATTTGTGGTTTCCTAAGTCAACATGCTGTCCCAGGGATCTATTTCTATCTGAACTTGACAACATTGTCCTAGGAGACACCTTACCTCTGCCATGCCACAAGGTGCCTGCTCCCCCACATACTCACATCTATATAGATACTTCCTCTAGGTCCTCTGCCCATATAACTGGAATTCCTCCCCCTAGTAATCTAAGTCTTTCCCTTTAGGGATTCAAACACCACCCCTTCCTTAGAGTCTCAGATCTCACCTGCTGTAGAAAGACAGGGAGCTGGAGCCTGAGCTGCTCCTGCAGCTGGGGGTTTCCAGCAAACAATGGGACATTCACCATCATCTGCAGAGATGAGAAACCTATTAGTTGGGAGCCCAGGCATTTGAGTTCTACACAAGCACCAAGCAGGGAACCAGGAACCAAGATCTTGGAGGAAGCTTGGATGACGAGTCCTTTTCAGCTCAGGGATGAGCTCTTCCTCCAACAAAGCTCCCTCTCACCCAGTTCAATACCTGAGCAGCAAAGTCGGGGTTCTGGGCAAGCGTCTGCATCATACTTCGCATGTATGGGGCAGAGATCATGTTTTGCATTAGCTGAGGATTCTCTGAAATTTGCTGGAGAAGACCTTGCATCTCAGGGCTATTAAACATCCCTAGAAAGGGGAGAAACCACAGAAGTGGAGAGAATTTAGACGTGAATCAGAAGTCATATTTCATTCATTTCTCATCATACTTCTAGGTGCACAGCTCAAAAAAACCAATAAGGTAACACTCACTTGGAGGGTTTTCCTTCCTCCCTATCCCCATTCAGAGCTAGAACATTTCCCTGCCATTTCACTAAGGAAAGATCAGTATTCCCAAGGGATCTGAGTCTGCTCCACTCCCCGGTAGCAGAGAAAAAGGAGGGTCAAATGTAAACTGAACACATCTTCCTGTCCAGCTGTATAAGGTTGCAGTTACTGTCTGAACATAAGCTCCTTGAAGGCAGGGCCAGAGCCACCATCGTTTTGGTGTTTAGCATAGTATATGGTACATAATAAGCACTTAATAAATGCTTAGTGAATGACTGATCTGGGAGAGGATGGGCATGTCAGGTGTTTAGGGTTTCTCTTCCCTTGGAATAATTCCAGGAGATTCCCAACCCCTTTAACATAGCCAAGGGAAGGAAACCCACTGGATTAGATTCCCCCCAGTGGAATGTAAGTTCCTTGACCATGCGGATAGTTTTCTGTTCTGGTTTCCCCAGAGTATTTGAGTTCTACAGTTCCTTGTACATATTAGGTGCTAAATACTTGCTGCATTGGATTGTTTGATTAGAGTGAGAGAAACCAGGACGGGATTAGAACCAGCTGCTTTCTAACTCCTGTCTCTACTCCACCCTGCAGGGACCTCATGTCACAAGGCTGATTATCCAACTTCAGATGTGAATATCCTTCGAAGGGGTGAACAAAGTTCTGTTCCTGGGTGGGGGATGCTGTGTTGACCCCTCTAAACTCCCCCCACCCCCCACAACATACCTGACCCCAGGCTAGCTGCATTGATCCCAAAGGGGTTGGAGACTGTTGGGTGCACCTGGCTGGTCCCTGAGCCTCCGGTGCCCTCCCCAGCGGGCCCTGTGGCCTGGGAGGTGGGGGCTGAGGGGCTCCAGGGGTTAGGGAGGGGCTCCCGGTTCTCAGTCCTGAGAGGTTGGGAGGAGGAGCTGTCAGAATTCCCCGCCATTGAGAAGGGATTGTTGCCGAACTGGGAGGAGGGAAAAGTTTCATATTAAGGAGTGAAAACAAACCTCTCCCTAAAGCTTCCCCCACCCCATGGAGAAAGAAGAGAGATGGAAATCTATTGAGTTAATTGTACAGACAAGCTAATAAGGGCCTGCAGATAATCTGGAATCATTTGTTTCTATGACTGGCATCAACATTTCTGCTCTTCTTATTTCTCTTGCTCAGCCACCATCACGGTCTCTAAATTCTGTCTCTAGCACCTGGCATAACACTCAGGACATGGGATGATGATACATCTTCTCATCGACTGTGTAACTTTTGGCCTGGTACATACCATACCCACATACCCTTATTGGGACCATCTCCTGGCTGAGTATTGGGGTATGAGGGATAAGAAGAGACAATCACCCCAATCGTCCCAGCTTCACATCTGAAAGGTCTTTGATCATTAACCACCCCCTCCCTCTAAGACACGAGGTCGTGGAGCCCCTCAGCCCACAGGTCACTGGCTCCCACCTGTTCCCGAGCGGCACTGAACATGGGTTCCTGGATATCTGTGTACATGCGCCGCAAGGCATTGTATCCCCCAGGGATGCTCTCTAGGTTGCTCAGGGCCCGGTCCTGGTTGCGCATCATCTCTTGCATCATGGCAGGGTTTCGAGCCAGTTCCATGGTCTGGCAGAAGGAAAAAGATAGGATGAGACCTGAGACCAGAGGGGGGCTGAGGATGGGGCAAATCCAGCTCCCCATCCCATCCTGCCTTTCAGGGGAGGAACACTAGCAGATTAGGAAGTAAGGAAAACAGATATCCTCCTCCAGGGCTGGCTATGTCAACATAATATTTAGGGGCAAAGAGAAGACCAAGACATGATGGGACTACAGAAGAGAGCCAGGGTTTTGGAAGGAGCTTGGCCTGAGGTCAAAATGAACTGCCAAGAAAATCCAAGTAAGAAGAGTCCAACTGGTTCTATGTGCCTTCCTTTCACCTCTAGCTAGGAGGATCAGGGATAGGGGCTCCTTTGGAGGCAGATGGCTTCTTCCTCCAGGTAGCCTTCCCAAACTGACCTCAACTTTATCCAACCAATCCCTTCCCATCCTCCCACCATGCATCTTCCACCTTCTGGATTTTTACTCTCACCAAACCCAAGCATCTCAGCATTAATCAGGGAAAGAGGGATTAAACCATGTGCACAGTCTGTGAATAGGCACTCTCCACCCCTCCACATCCAGTCTCCACTCCTCTTATGTACCACATTCCCCCTTCTGAGTAACAGTCCCTCTCCCCACTTCCTTCCCTCCTATCCCTGCCCCAGTAGAATGTAACTTCCTTGAAGGCAAAGACTGCTTTTCATCTTGTCTCCATATTTCCAGTGCCTTATACATAGTAAGCACTTAATGAATACTTGCTGGGTTGGACTGAATTGGATCAGAAGTCTTCCCAGATTTTCCCACCTCAACCCATTTCCACCATGATAATATCTAAAAGTCTGTCCAGCTGGATTGACAGTTTCTGTCTCCATGCTGGCAACTGTGTGTCTTGGGGATGCATGTTTTCCCTATTAGACCTGAAGCTCTCGTAGGGTAGGTCATCCCTCTTTTTGTTCCCATTGAGGGACCAGCATTGAGAGAGAAATAATCTGTCAAGGAAGGGATAGTGACAGAAAGGTTAAGGACAAAAGGTTGAATGGATTCCCACCTGCTTCTTGAAAACACATACTCACCTGCCTCATTAACTCTGGGTTATTGAGCATATGACTGATCTCTGGATTCCTCTCCATGAGTTGCTGCATCTGTGGGTTGGCCATGATCATGTGGCGCATCAGGTCAGGGTTGGACATCATGTCTTGGACAAGGGGGTTCTCCATGATCTGGGAGAGCATCTCAGGGTTGGACATCAGCTGCCTCTGCATCTGCTGTTGTAGCTCCATGAAATTAGCTGAACCAAGGCCTAGGTTGCCCAGTCCTAGGATGCCCCCAAAGCCAGCTGCAGGAAGGGGAGCTGAGTCATGAATACAGCACAGACATGCTGCCATGGATCCCACCTCTCTGTTCCTACCACAACACTAATTCCCTCTAGGTTTGGTTACAGATGTTTGCTCAGAATTGCTCCTTCCCCATTCCTTTTTACAAGGCCCCATTGGTCCCACCCCTACATACATGGGGGGCTTTATCACACTGTTCCTTAGCTTACCCTCGAATCACTTTCCTTAAGAACAACATGTTCTATTTCCTTATCCTGCTCTTTTCCCAAATCATTAGAGCTTCCTTCTTGACAATATCCAAACCTAGCTCAGCAGCCAAGGCCCCCCAGGACTCTCTCTCTTTATTCTGATTCTATCCCAGGCTCCTCCTTCAGGACAGAGACTGCTTTTGCCTTTTTTTGTAGCCCTAGTGTTTAACACAGTGCCCAGCAGATAGAAAGCACTTAGGAAATGTTCACTAACTGATCTCTTAGGTACCCTCAGCCTGGCTCCATCTGGAGCACCTGAATTTCATCACCCCCTTTCCCTGCCATCCAACACTCCCTTTCTAATTATGTTTAACATTTCCCTCTTCCAAAAAGTCTTCCCAAACTGACCCCAACCTTCTCCTCCCTCTCAGCATTCATAAACATGATAAAACTTCGATCCCCAACCTAAGGGTTTATCACATTTCCTTCCCTCAGTACACAACCACAGTGGGAGTTTTTCAAGAGCAGGGGACGCATTTCTGCCTCTGGATTTCTAACACTCCAACCCAAAGTGGAATACCAGCATGTGAGCACTCCCTCCCCAAGTTCCTCCTCAAGTGGCTTACAGAGTATGGATGCAGGCCCACTAGAAGGCCCATCCCCAGCTCCTGGGCTTGGACCACCTCCACTGTTCCTCCGGTTTCCACTAGCAGCATCAGGGACAGAGCTGCTTGAGGTGGATGGCTGAGCAGGGGCAGCAGGTGAAGCTGTCGTGGGGGCAGGAGCAGAAGCAGCATCTGGGGCAGAGGAAGCAGCAGTAGCAGCGGTGGCAGCAGCAGCAGCAGTAGCGGTGGAGGCAGCAGCAGCAGGATCTTGAGCCCTGAGGACAGATGAGGAAAATCCTAAACCCAGAACCCAGGAATCAAAGAATTATGGAAGCATAGAATGTTAGAGCTAGAATCACAACTCCATACCCCTCTCCATCCCTAATTTACAAGGAGGCTCAGATGGGAAAGTAGTGCTAACTTAGAAGGACCAGTCCTGCACCAGAACTGGCCCCCTAACATCCTGCTACATGACTACAGGCAAATCACTCAGTCATTCTGAGCCCCAGGGGGGAGAAGAAGAGAGAAAAAGATGAAGAAAAGGCATTCTGCCCCCCCCCCCCCATTAGAAATGTTTCCTGCCCAGGGTCACATAGCCCCTTGGGGGTAGACCATCTTGCTTTTGTGCTTCTATTCCTAGTCCTTAGCACATAGCAGGGCTGGGGAAAGGCACAGCAAACTGTGATTTCATTGGTATTCTCTAGGGGAAGAAACTTCCTCTACCAAGTTAGAAAACAAATATTTATTAAGCACCTACTCTGTGCAGGGTACTATGCTAAGTGCTTTGCAAATATAGCATCACTTGATCCTCACAATAACCCTGAGTGGTAGGTGCTCTTACTGTCTCCATTTTACAGATGAGGGAACTAAGGTAGACAGAGAGGTTAAGTGACTTGTCCAAAGTCATACAACCAGCAAGTGTCCACCGCACCATCTAGCTGCCTACCAATATAAGTTGACAACTTCTCCGTAACTTAAGAGTTTTAAAGAACTACCTAGAGCAGTGAGAGACTTGCCCAGGGTCATATAGCCAATATGTGTCTGAGGTAAGACTTGAGCCCAGGTCTTCCTGGCCTTCAGGCCAGCTTTCCATTCACTATACTGCATAGTAAGTGTTCATTCCTCCCTCACAACTTCCTGGGGGAAGTTGTACATATAACATTCCCATTTTACAGATGAGAAAACTGAGACTCAAAGAGGTCAATGATTTTGTTGCCCATAGTCACACCGTTAATAAACAGGAGTTCCAACACTTGAACTCAGAGTTTTCAGCTCCAAGTTCGGTGCTCTTTGCCCACCCAATCAGCATACCTAGACTGTCATAGAAGACAATGTTCCCTCTCCCAAGAACCTGTTGTTCTCCAGGTCACTCTCAGGAAGTCCTTTCTTTCTTACTCTAACCTCCAACATCCATGCTGGAATTTAGCTTAAATAAAAAAATGTTCTTTTTTTAACATCCTACTAATTCCTCTAAACTAAGGGTTCCAGAAAAGAGCCAAAAAAAGGGCCAAAAGGTCCAACAGAACTAGAAAAAAGAAGTCTACCAAGATACAGAAGGAACTAAATACATACAGACAGCTAAGGGGAAGATAAGACTCCTGGACCTGGATTCAAAACCTGCCTCAGACGTTTATTAGCTGTGGGACCTTGGGAAGTCATTCAACTTCTCTTGATCTATTTCTTCATTTGTAAAATGGGGATAATGGCAGTATTGACCACCTAAGGTATGGGCACTCATATATTTAAATAGTATTATACATATATGCATATTATAGGAATATAATACATATATACACACACACACAGATATATGTATGTGTATGTGTGTGTGTGTATGAATTAGGGAAAATTCTTAAATATAAAATTAAAAGCCATGGGCAAGCAGTTTCCAAACAAAAACTGCTAACTATTGACAACTACATGAAAAAATGTTCCAACTCACTAATAATAAGAGAAAAGAAAATGAAAAGAACTCTGAGGTTTTACCCTATACCCAGAACATGGGCAAATATGACTAAATGTTAAATGGTAAATGGTAAATGTTAGAAGATATGAGGGAACATAAGCACATTCATGCACTATTGGTAGAGCTATGAACTGGTCCAACTGTTCTAGAAAACAAATTGGAACTGGGCTAGAAAAAGTCACTAAACAATATATATATATATATAGATCAAATGAAGGTAAAATGGCTCATAAAACTTAAAGTGCTGTATACACACATTTTATATATATGTACACACATACATACATATTTTATACTTATGTATATATAAGTACACACACACCTCCCCACCCCCACTCCCACTAATATCAATAATACCAGTATTGGGCCTCCTCATTTTGCACCTGACTACACTACTCTGGGACACCTGTGACTTCACCAGGCCCCAAGAAACTCATTATTGGGAAAATCTCATCATCTTGAAAGATCTTTTCAGCCCTGAGACTTCACTTCTTTACTACCCTCTGCCCTTCTGGCTGAAAGGTGGTACCATGAACATTCAAATCTCTGTTTAAGGGGGGAGCTCAGCTCAGAACATCTCATTTCTCACCTGGCTTCACTCCTCTGGAACTTTTCTGAGTTCTCCACCAGGTTTCTGAATCAGGTACCTATCCTTCCTCCTTCCTTATCTTCCAAAGTTAGATTGGAAACTCCTTGAGGGCAAGGACTTTCTTTCCTTTTTAGCACAATGCCTGACATATAGTATGTACTTAATAAATGTTTATTGACTTAGCAACTGATTTATCGACATATTCTAAGGAGGTCAAGGACAAAGTGAAGGAGTCCACATACACAAAAATATTTATAACAATACTTTCTGAGACAGCAATAAACTGAAAATAAAGAAAGTGCCCATCAATTAGAGCATAGGATCATAGATTTAGAGTTGGGAGTCCATTTTTCATTTTGCAAACAAGGAAACTAAGAACTGGTGAGGTTAAGAGATTTGCTCAAGGTCAAAGAGGTTACAAATGTTAGGCAGGGTTTGAACCAATGTTCTGATTCTAGATCTAATACTCTTCTCAATCGTACCATGAATGTAATGGGATATTGTTGTGCCATAAGAAATAACAAATAAGAAGAGTTCAGGGAAACTTGGGAAGACTTAAATTAACTGATACTGAGCAAAATGAGCAGAACCAGAAGTTTATTATGATAATGTACTCAATGACCACACTAATGTAAAGGAAAACAATTAAAGCCATCAGAACATTAGGTAGCTAGGTAGTACAGTGGGCAGGAGCTCTGTCAGTGTTGAAGTTCAAATGAGGTAAAATGGTTCATAAAACTTAAAAGTGCTGTATAAATGCTAGCCATCATTACCTGATTCCAAGCAGTGACCAATATCAAATTCAAAGGACTGAAAATGGCCAAAAACACTTTCTTCCCCTTGACGGAAAAATGAATGACTATAAATGCAGAATGAGATATCTGGCTGAAATAGTCAATATGACACTTTGTTTTGCTTTACTACAGTTTTCTTTTTTGCTACAAGGAAGAGTATTATTTTGTAGGATTGAGGAGGACAGAATTACTGGAAAGTAACATGGAATGAAAAGTCATCAATAAAATTCTTTTCAAAAGAATTTTTTTTAAAGAAATGGAAGGCTAATAAGGGATCAACCTTCTCAGCAAGGATTTTAAAAGGAAGGCATTAGCCTCCATTTTCCCAGGGAACTAACACTATAGCAGGAGGATGTTAAGTTAAATTTTAAGCACTTAAAATCCCCAAAATGGCAATCAAGACTATAGCATCTCCTTCTCTGACCTATTAACAAGTCCCACTGGGTTAGGATGAGTAAGAAAGCAGAGATATTGACCTTATTGACCAGTAGCCTTTCAAGGACCATTCAAAGGGTAACTCCTATTGGTTATCCCAAACTTACTTCTGTGGGGTCTTGATCACCAAATGGACAGTGAGCCCATCCTTGATCCCATGCTGATTTAATGTGTCTCCATCTTTGAGAATCTTGCCAGCGAAGATCAGGACAAGCTGGTCTTGCTGGGCCTTAAACCTCCGGGAGATCTCCTCTTTGAACTGTGACATCAGGTCAAAAGTCCAGGGTCAGTGTGGCCTGCCCCACAGCAAGACTGTCCAACAGCTCAGATTCTTCTTTAGAATCCTTTTACTCCCTTGCTCCAATTTCCAGCCATCAGAAATCTTTCCTCCAATCTAGCATCTCTATGTCCTGCTGTATACTCTCTGATGAGATGAAGTCCGTGGGGGCTAGTCCTCCCTTGATCACTGGATTCCGAGCTGGAAGGGACCTTATGGATCACTTAGTCCAACCCCAAAAGATGAGTTTAACTGACGGGGTGAAAGGGCTTGTCCAAGATAAGCAAATGAGCTTAAATTCAAACCGGGTTTTTTGGACTGGGACAAAAGACCCACAGCATCTCACACCTCTCAAAAAGTCCTTGCTACTATTAACCTTACTTTCCTCACTTAGATCCAAAGCCCATGTCCCCCCTTCACTGTCCACCTTTAAATATTGGGGGGGGGGGGCCTTATCTTTAAACTCATTCTAGGATGGAAGCAGTGAAGGACCAAGCCAGCCTACAACAAACACCCCATGGGGGCAAGCAAGGCCTTAAAAGGGAAACGTCTGAATGGGGGGCTTGGGGCAGGGGAACATCCTCCCCTCACCCCTCACTGTCAGCTTCTGGCCCCTCCGAGCTCCAGGACTGGAACTGGGGCCACGTCGCCCCCTTACTTTCTCCCCTGCCCGGACCCTCGTGGGTCTGGGTGCCCCCAACCCCATTTCTGCAAACCTCTTCGCTCCGCGCCCCGTCGGTTCCCTCCCCCACACCATGTGCCAGAGGCCCCCTTGCTCCCCTCCCCCAGCCTTGCCTCTCCGCCCCCTCCATCCCTCTCCGCGCGCCCGCGCCCGGCCTGGCCCCCAGCGCGCCGCTCCTCCCGCCTCCGCGGCCCGCAGGATGGACAGCGGCGCCCCTACCTCCTTAACCGAGGCGCGATCGCAGATCACGATCTCCTCCTTGTCCTTGGGGGTCTTGACGGTGACCCGGATCGGGGGCCCTGGCCCCGGCTCGGCCCCGGTTCCGGTCCCGGTCCCGGCCCCGCTCGGCTCCGCCATGCCGCCGCTGCCGCCGCCGCCCGCCCTCCAGCCCGGCCCCGGCTCCTCCTCCCCGCCCGGCCTGGCCCGGCCACGGCGTCCCCAGCCCTCCCCCCCCCACCCCAGCCTCCTGCCCGCCCTCCGGTCCTCCCCCACCCTGCCGCCCGCCCCGCCCCACGGGTCTCCGCTTCCCCTCCTTCTCTGGCTCTCAGCGGCTACAGCGCCCCAAGCGGGCCGGGGGCGTTACGGCAACGCCAGGGACACGGCTGTGCCGGGACGCAGGAAGCTCACTAGACTGGACAGTCATTGATTTTAAAGGGTCCTGAGGGTCCCTGGATGGAAAGGTCGCTTACCACACTGAATGACGAGCTCCCTGGACAAAGGAGAATCAAGAAGACCTGGGTTCAAATATGGCTTCAGATGTTTACTTTGTCAATGGATGGATGGATGAAAAAAATTAAGCTTTTACTCTCTGCAAAACCCCGCCCCTGCCACCTAGTACGTGCAGAATATTTATTGACTGACTTACTATTACGTCCTGGGGAAAAAGTAAAGTAAGAAAAGTCCCTGATCTCAAGGAGCTCAGGTTCTATTGGGGGAGACAACACACAAGGAAGAAAAAAGAGAAATAAGAAAGTGGTCAGTGCCATGGCTACTCTTCCTGGGAAAGACCTGGCCCAGAACAATGGTTTTTCTGTCTCTAGGCCTTATCAGCTTCTCTCCTTCCGATAACATTATCTTTCCTCTGAGGGTCATTCCTCCTCCCCTAGTTTAGGGGTCTTGCTTCCTCTTCAGAAGCAAATAGCCTCAAAACCCTCCATCTTTTTTGGAATCCTGTGTAAAGTATCTCCTAGTCACTAGAGTCTAGAAGATCTTGTACTAAATAGGAATATGTCTGGGTCCCTGTGATTTCTTTGGTGCAGAGAACTCCCGGGTGAGGACATTCCTTTTACCAATGCAGCTCAGCACCTTCTCTGCAATTTATACCCTTAGTTGCCTACAGAAAAGAGGTTAAGTGACTTTCTCACATTTACCCAGTCAAGGTTATGGCAGGGGCAGGACTTGAACCTGGGTATTTTTGGCTAAATAAATGCTTGTTGATTGATTGGAATCTAACAGCTGATGCCTTATGCTGAATTCTCTCTTCTTCTAACCCCTTCCCTTAAATAAAGCAGAATGCTGTAGTGAAAAGAGTACTAGACAGGGAAATAATAGCTCACATAGGAGCTAGCTGTGTGACCGTGGGCAAGCCACAACTTTTCATCTTCATCTATATAAAATGGAGATTAATAATAACTTGTCCTTTCTATCCCACATGGTTGTTATGGGCAACTTAGGTTTAGCACAGCGCCTAGCACATAATAAACGCTTAATAAGTGCTAGTTGATTTATATGAAAGTGCTTTGCAAAGTGCAAAGATTTGCGCACACACAAAAATTAAATGCATGACTTATTACATACGAACCACACTATTCCCCTTTCCCAGAACGGGTTGAATGTCCTCTGGATTCTTTACTACTCACAAGTTTGACTACGGCTCCCAAGATGCCTCGCGAGCTGAGGAAGAACTACAATTTCCAGGGCGCCCTGCAGCGGAGGCCTGCAAGGATCATTCCTCATGGAGACTACAACTCCCAATGTGCCCCAGGGGAAGCGGCCAGACTACGGGAAGCGTCCCGCAGAGCCCTAGCCGGGGGAGGACCCTAAGGATCCGGGAGGGAGACCCGGTTGCAGGGATTCGGAGCCGTAGTCATGCTTCGCCCCAAGGCCCTAACCCAGGTACTAAGTCAAGCCAACACCGGAGGCGTCCAGAGCACACTGTAAGTGTTGGGATGGGGGCGGGGGTCCCCTGGGGAGAGGGGAGCAGTAAGCAGTGCTTCTAGCTGGGATTGGGGCAGCCTTTTAGCCCGGCCTGGGAGTGGGGATGGGGAGTGGGAGCTCGGCGTACACCAGGAAAGGGGGGAATGACTCCAGGAACAATAAGGTGTAGGAAGAGAAGGGGCACGCTATCATTCAATCCATCATTCAGCCAAGCAGCATCGATTAAGGCATCCCTACTAGGTGCCAGACATTGGGCGGGGATCTGGGGGATTAAAAGACAAAAATGAAACAAACTTTGCCTTCCTAGAGTTTGAGCTATTAGGGAAATGAAACATGGATGAAAAGTGGGTGGGGGGGAGGGAGGGAGGAAGAGAAATTTGAGTTGGGGGGGAGGCAGGGGAAGGGAGGAGAAGAAGGTTGTAGTTTTCAGAAAGTGTGGTGGGGAAGGCTGATAGCTTTTAGCCTGGGGCCCCACCCCCCTGGGAAATCTAGGAGAGGGAACTCAGGCTTCTCACCCCTGGCACATTCATAGAACTCTTCTGTCAGTCATTTTAACCATTTCCCCTCTCATCAGGTTGCTGAATAATGAGGGTTCCCTGCTGGCCTACTCTGGTTATGGGGACACCGACGCTAGGGTCACTGCCGCTATCGCTAGTAACATCTGGGCTGCCTATGACCGGAATGGGAACCAAGCCTTTAACGAAGACAATCTCAAATTCATCCTAATGGACTGCATGGTATGAAGGGAAAGAGTGAAGCTCCTGGAGGGGTGGATTTAGACTAGATTCCCCTTGGTGGGTAGCTTCTTAAGGTCATTGATTTAGGGCTAGAAGAGAACATAGAGATACTTTAATCCAATCCCCTTATGTTTTATGGATAAAAAAAACCTGAGTGCTAAATGATATGCCCAGGTCACAAACATAGCAGAAGCCCAGATTAAACTATGTTAATAATGGGATGAGTGCTGGAATTAGATTCAGAGAACCCGGGTTCAAATATTGTCTATGTTACTTAAATGTCTGGTTTTCTCAGGCCTTCCTTTCTTAGCCTCTCAGAGCCTCAGTTTCCTTATCTGTAAAATGGGAAGTTTGGATTTATTGATCTTCAAGGTAGCTTGCACCTTGAAATTCTTTGTTTTTTTTTTTTTGGAGGGCAGTTGGGGTTAAGTGACTTGCCTAAAGTCATATGGCTAGTAAGTGTGTCAAGTGTTTGAGGCCGGATTTGAACTCAGGTCCTTCTGACTCCAGGGCCGGTGCTCTATTCACTGAGTCCCCTAGCCACCCCTGCATCTTGAAATTCAATTCAATTTGACAATCATTAAGCCCCAGACCCTGTGCTAAGAACTGAAGGTTCTAGGACAAGGCATAAAACAATCCCTGTTCTCTGTGAGTTTATGATCTTCTGGGTCTTTAGTCCTCTGACTTCAAATTCAGTGTTATTTCCACTGCATTCTGATTACTTTAATTCAGTGGATAGACCTGGAGCAGATCCTGGATGGTTGAAGGGAGGAGACAGAAGCTCCCAAGTGCATCATCCGGGTGGGATCCCCACAACATTCTTAGGGTAGAATTTCAAGTAGACCTGAAAGCAAGGATTTAATTTTGCATTGCATCCAGAGAGACAATTTCATGTGCCTGGGGCTCTGCCCTGACAGCTTATAGGTTTTCTGAGAATGAAATACTTCAAAATGAGGACAATACATGAGAGTATATGACTATATATGATCCTAAAAAAAGATCACAGAATCCTAGATTTCAAGCTGGAAGACACTTCAGAAGTTGTATTCCAACTCCCTAAGGAAATTGGAGCCCAGGGAGTTTACCTAAAATTGCACAAGTATTATATTATTCCAGAAAATGGATTCTAGGAACCATGATTGGGGTCGACTGGGGCCAAATAAGCAGTCATCTGTCACATTTCCCACCCCTGCAGGAGGGCCGGGTAGCGATCACTCGGGTGGCAAACCTGTTGCTGTGTATGTACGCCAAAGAGACTGTGGGCTTTGGAATGCTGAAGGCCAAGGTGATCCCTCATCCCATCTCCTTTCTTAAAAAACCTCTCCTGTTCTTGCCATGCTGTAGAGTTACCTTTTCTCCTTTAGACTCCCACCCCCTTCATGCCCTCATCTTGGTAGTTCTGAGCTCTCTTCCCTATTCCCAACCTTTCTCTAGAGTGGGTAGAAATGAGGAGCTCAGACATCTCAGTCTTATTCCCTGGGAAAAAGAGTATATGGGGCTTAAAAGCTTATGATGATGGGGGTGGAGGGAGTGGAACTGGGAGTCTGGATGTCCCAGTACCTGACTCTGTCAGGCATTGTTTTTGTGGCTAAATCAACCTAACCCTCTTACAGGCCCAGGCCCTGGTCCAGTACCTGGAGGATCCCCTCACTCAAGTGGCAGCGTCATAGCAGTCGGGGTATAATGGGCTTGAGAGTGGAGATGAGGGTGGAGGGCTAACCCTTTGATGGGGGCAGGACCCCCAGGAAACCTTTCCTGAGGTATGAAGGGAAAGTTTTCCAATCTCATTGAATAAAATATTTAACACCTGTCTTATGTCTTAGATTCTTTCTTGATGGGCATGTTTTTGGGGGGAGGTACAAAGGATTAGGTTTGTTCTGTTTGGCCTCATTGGGAAGTGAATGAAAGTTTCAGAGAGGCAGATTTAGGCTCCCACAGGTCAGGAAAAACAATTAGAGCTGGCCAAAAGTAAACTGGGCTTCCTTGAGAGGGGGTGGGCTCACCCCTCCTTCAAGGTCTCAAAGCAGAGGAAAGATGACCACTTGTGGGGTATGTTAATGATGAGGATTTCTTTCCTGTATGTATGGATTGAACTAGAGAGCTGCTGAAGGCCCTTCCAACTCCCAGATTTTGAGACGGATAAGGGATCACTCCCAGGGTGAATTTTTAGTAAATTCTTTCCCCTCTCATCAGGAGCCAAATGGTTTTTGGCTTTGGTTTCCCACCTATCATCCATAATCTGCAGTATGCCTGGATGGATGCCTGAGTTTAGGGTCACATTTTCTACATGGGGAGCTCAGTGCCCCAACTTCCATTCCAGGAGGGTCATGTGACCATTTTACTTCCTTCCCCCAACCTTTAGGCATGCCCATTTTGAATCTGTTTCTTAGTTTGGAAGATGAGTAAGAGCTACCAGGGACATTTGGCTTCCTTCAAGGGTTTAACTGCCTTCCCACCCCCAACACATACAAAGATGAACACAATCTTAACTTGGAATCTGAAAGTTCTTTTCATATGTGTCGGCAGGAGTATGGGGCTGGGAAGGAAGCCCCAGGCCAGAGAAGGGGGAAGGCTGGAGTCCAGGCAACCTAACTGCCTGGCCAAAGGTTGATCAGAGACTTCAGGTTATGCTGCCCCGGCTCCAGATCTTCCCCTAACTCACAGGTGTGTGCACATACACACACACACACACACACATACTTCACAGGACCTATTTCTTTTCTAGCCACCTTAGTCCCTCCCTTTCTCTACCTTGCTCTTCCCCTTTCCCCATGGTCCTCCGTTTCTTGCTACTTAACTCAGAGCTCTCAATTGGCCTTCCAGAGACCCCACCCCCCAAACAATCAGTCCCCATGCCACCAATCTTGCTGTAAATTACTCAGTTTCCCAAAGCTGACACAGCCCTAAATTCCAGCCTCACTTCCTGGGGGGGGGGGGGGGAAAATACAAAAAAAAAAAACCCCAAAAAAAAAAAAAAAAAAAAAAAGGAAAGGCTGCCCAGCCTACTGCTCTGGGCTACCTGGGAGGGGGTGTAACCATAGCAACTATACCTAGCTAACTTGCTGCTTCTCCCCAGCAAGTGTTACTAGATTGTAAACTTCCAGCCGCACTCACAGCCCTTCCTTGTTGGGAATGCTCTCTAAACCGCTTAGCTTGCCTGCTCTGGCTACTTCTGCAGAATGGGAACAGAGGACAAGATTCTTTCTGTTTTCCCCATGTGGTAGTTGCAGACTTAAGATCAGGGGCAAACTGGCCCAACCAAAGTCCAGGAAAGCCTAGTAATGCTAACTTAGTTGGCCCTGCTCTGTTCAGCCTCCTGGGTCCTTCTCCCAACCTGTCCTAAGAAGTCTGTCCTACTCCCCACCCAGGGCCAGGGCCTGAGAGACACCCAACCTGTCCAACCTGTTGTGACGTCATCACTCTCTCCACCCACCTGGGCCCCAGGTCTCCAGCGGCCTGGCTCTTCCTGTTCTCCGCAACTTCCGTCCTCTCCTTGTGACCCGTCCCCTTTCTAATTAGTTGAGACTCCACAGCCCACCAGTAGTGACTGAGTCTGCCCTTGTTCCTTCCCATTGCAAAGGCTGACTGTCCCCAATGAGAAAAGAGTCAGGTCAAGGCCTCCAGAGAGCAGAGGGTTGAGGGGCACAGAGCCAACGCCCTAATCCCATTTTCCACCCACCCTTCTCACTGCAACGGCACATATTCTTACACACTCCATGCGGGACCAAGATGGGAAACGGAGCAGAAGAGGATTATAACTTTGTCTTCAAGGGTGAGTTGGGATCTATGGGGGAAACTGAGATTTAGACACTAAAAAGACTATGATGACAGCCCCCCCCCCACTTCTGTTTTTTACTAGAGCCCCTCTATAACCAATCATTCCACTAGATGACAAAGGACTCTACTGTGACAAGAAGCTGAGAGGGTTCTGGAGTCTGTTTTAGAAATAATGATGATAATTTCTTAATAGTGGGATCATTTACAATCAGAAAAAAAAAATCTAGCCACACACCTCTGCCCCAGAGTTTGTAGTTAAGTAATGGAGGTTAGACTTTAGGAAGAACCCCTCTGCTCACTGAGGTCTCCCTTCCCCTAAAGAAATAAAGGAATGGGGACTCGAACAAGAAAAGAGGAAAGAGAAGAGGGTAGGTCTCCTTATTTTGTGTTGAAACCAAAACAATGGGAGGGGTTCAATACCCCAGGGGAAGGTCAAATTTCTTTAAGGAAGGGGACTTATTGGAAGGTGATATGGTATAGTGGGGGCAGCTAGGTGGTGCAATGGAGAGTGCCAAGCCTAGAGTCAGGAAGACCTGAGTTCAAATATGGCCTCAGACACTGCCTAGCTGTGTGACCCTGGGCAACTCACTTAACCCTGTTTGCCTCAGTTTCTTCATCCGTAAAATGAGCTGGAGAAGGTAATAGCAAACCATTCTAATATCTTTGCTAATAAAACCCTCATGAAGAGTCTGACACAACTAAAAATGCCTGAACAACAGTGGTGTTATAGAAAGAACACTGGTGTTTAGAGCTACAGGACTGGGGTTCTGCCCCTTATCACTCTTGTGACCTTTGTTAAATCACTTAACTTTTATGGGCCTCAGTTTCCTTATATGTAAAATGAAGGAATTAGGCTAGTTGATCTCTAAAGCTTTAAATATATGATCTTCTGGCTTGGGAAATGAGTTTACCCTAATCAGTCGATCAACAAAGCATTTATTAAGCACCTACTGTGTACCAGGTACTATACTAGGTGCTGGGGATACAAAGTTTCAACCTCAAGAAATGAGCATCTGGGTTCTGGGCCCCCACTTCCCTCTCCTGTCTCTTTTTTCCTCTTGGATGTCTCCCTGAGAACTACAGCTGCAGACTCTGTCCCCTTTCTGTATTTGCATGTGTGGCTATCCCTATTGGTCGCCTTCTCTTACACCCTACTCTACCTTTAGGGCAGGGTGTACAATGTAAGACTCAGCTTCCCCTGTCTACCCCACCCACCAAGCCTCTCCCAGACCCAGCCCTCACGCAGGCTCTAACTCCCTAGAGGGCAGTGGGGCACTGGGGAGGGGGGGGGATAAATTAATTTATAGAGCTTAGGGTGAGGGTAAGACAGACACACACACACACAGAAGGACCTAGATACACATATATACATGAATATTCTTACATGTAAACTTGCCTACAAATACACATGCCTATCCACACAGACATGCAAATACATGCAAGTCTGGTACCCTCATGTACCCACACGTCCAGGGCGCATAATTCATAAAAGTAAGAGGCAGTTAGGTGGCACAGGGAATAAGGTCTTGAACCTGGAGTCAGGAAGACGTGAGTTCAAATCCATTCTCAGATTTCACTAGCTGTATTGCTGTGATCAAGTCACATAATCTCTGTATGCCTTAATTTCCTTACCTATAAAGTGGGGATAATAGTAGCATCTACCTCCCAGGGTTGTAAGGATAAAATGAGATAATATTTGCAAAGCTCTTTGCAACCTGAAGGTGCTATTTAAATGCTACCACATAAGTATATTTGTATCCACGCAGAGAGAGACTGTTTGGTGTACTAGAAAGAACACTGGATGTACAGGATCATAGATTTAGGCTGGAAAAACATCAACTAGTCCAAACCCTTCATTTTATAGATGAGGGAACCAAGGCCTAGGTAAATTAACCCTAATTCCAAGGAGACACTGGCAGTGATTAAAAGAATCACGATTAGAGCCTAGATTCTAAGTCCAGTGTCCTTTTTACTTTACAGAGTCATAGAACCCCACTTCAATTCCTGATCTTACCACTACTTTGCGTCTGCATCTTTTAAATGAACCAGATGATCTTTGACCCCCTTTCAGTTCAAATCCTATGAATAGCAAGTGGCACTTAATAAACGTTCGTTGGTTAAATTCTAGGCCCCTATTAGTGCGTGTGTGTGTACATACACATAAACGTACACACACATATAAAAGCACATGGTATATCTTCCCTTTCTACATATACACAAGTGCAAGCAGGAATAAATATTGACACCTAAACATTGCTAATAATTGTAAGAAACAGGTGCATTGGATAGAGCACTGGCCCTGGAGTCAGGAGGACCTAAATTCAAATCCAGCTTCAGATAGTTGTGTGATTGTGGGCAAGTCACATAATCCCAATTGTCTCCAAAAAGAAAGGCCCAAATGCACTAAACTATCCTTTGAACAATTAAGACATTTTAGCTCTTAAAGACACTTCCATCCTCCCTTATGGTTTTCTGTAACATAGTCTGAGGTCAGAAGGTACAGACTAAGTTCCCCAGCATGTACCAAGAAGAAACTCTTTTGCTATGCTCTCAGCAATCTCTTCTCTCCAATCTAACCTTTTTTTCCTGGGCTTTCTCCTACCCTCTATGCCTCCTCTAGTCCCCTCTCTGACCTCTTTAGTCCATAGAAGAGAGAGTCCTCACTTGACAATCAGTCTGATATTTTGGGTCCTCTTTGATATGGATAATCTTATAGTATCCCCTAGAATTTAAGTACAGACTCAGTCTCCCTGTAAAGGGTTTAGGGCTTTGTCCTGTCATAGGGACAGGGAGAAATAGGATATTGATAGACAGCTAGGCAGGCTTTGGGTAGGAATCATTTGTAATGGAGACAGAAAAAGAGTTATGGGGTGCTTAAAAATACTGGAAATTAAGATCACTTATCCTGGGGTCCAGGCCAAACCCAATTACCCCAGAATAGTGATGACCTTGAAGAGACAGAGAGAAAAAGAAGAGTAACATAGAAACAGGGAACACTAGAAACAGATACAAAGAGAATCAAAGGCAGAAAGAGACACTAACTGAAGAGACCAAGAAAAAGTAGAAATGCAGCAGGAAAATGGTGGGCTCTTCAGTTCTTTACCCAGCAAGCAGTTAACTAGGACTCATCACTGGAATCACCATCACTCTTTAACATTTCTCTCCTTCAATATCTCTTCCCAGTTGTGCTGATAGGGGAATCTGGAGTGGGGAAGACCAACCTGTTGTCAAGATTCACAAGAAATGAGTTCAGTCATGACAGTCGGACAACTATTGGGGTGGAATTCTCTACTCGAACTGTGTTGCTAGGGACAGCAGCTGTCAAAGCCCAGATCTGGGACACAGCTGGCCTGGAACGATACCGTGCCATCACTTCAGCGTGAGTCTGGGGGCTTTGAGGGATGGGAGTAAGGGAGAAACACAGAGGGGGACTATGTTTAGGAACAAGGAAGTGAGAGGATGAAAAGAACTATACAATAGCTTCTATCTATACAAATTTTTTCTTGCCAACACCCCAATTTATATGTAGCAGTAGTAAGAAAGTATAGTGAGCAGAATTGCTCAACTGTTCCTATTTGCCCCCACCCCCAAACACACCCTACTACAGATTATTGATGTGTTCCTTCTCTGCTCTAGAAAGTTGTATTAAAGAATTTGTAATTTTTCTCTTGATATTTTTTCTTTTTTAGCTCTGAGCCCCCAACCAAAGACAGGTCTTTGACAAAACACTTCAAGGTTTGACTCTCTTCTCTGGGGGAACTCCGCTTTCAACTACATCCTCCTGACTTTTTTTTCTAATAAGTAAATCTAGACTAGCAAAGATCTGTGGTTAATTCTGTTTATAAAGACAAAGTAAATCTTTAAAAAAGAAAGTAAATAGACTTTCCCCATGCCCAGAATGGTTTCAGGTTTCCACAAGGGAGCTCAACGGGAGAAAGGAGATAAGGATTACTGAATTGGGGTCTTTAAATTAGGGATGGTTTCAGCATTTCAGCATCTATCTTGACACTCTACATGACTGATTAACCCAAACAGCCTCCCTCCCTCCCAGAGTCTTTGCCTCCATCCTTTTGGCAGTTGCCCAGACTTCCACTCTTTCAGCTCCATATAGCTTTTCATGGTCTTCCCTCATCTCAATCCATGGATCTTTTATGTGTCTCATCAGTAGCTGGGTTCCTCTTCAGCTTCTACCTGAATTGACTTTTATACCCAGGGGTGTGGCATATTATACCCGAGGAACTTGGTCCCACCTCAGACAGAGATCACCTGGTGTAGCTGCATTTTTTAGTTACTTTAACAAGTTATCAGTCTCTCTTCTGTGATTAGGTCCTGGGCTTTCAAGAACCATCTCCCTTATTCTTTCCTAGTTAAACATTTACTGTCCCTAGCAAATCAACTGAAGTACATTTGAGCATATTTGTCCATAGTCCCAAATTCTAGACAGAACTTTAGTAACTACAGGTTTAAATTTTATGACAGATTGTTATTATGTGCATGTGTAACAATAGTGCATGCATGCATATCCATATAAGTAAATAGGTATAATCAGAAAAATACAGCAATGCAGTAATAACACAAGAAGAGAACATGCCTAAACATACCTACAAATAGACAAGTCAAGGAGCATTTATTAAGCACCTACTCTGTTCAAGGCAATTGTGCTAAGCAATGCATATACAAGAAAGTCTAAAGATAGCTTTTGCTCTTAAGGAGGTCAAGGTCTAAAGAGGAGACAACATGAAAACAACTACCTACAAACAAGATAAATACAGGACAAATTGAGGATATAATGGTAAGGGGGAAAGTCTTATTGCAGAAGATGGGGTTTTAGTCAGGACTTGAAGGAAACCAGGAGGCAGAGGTGAGAGAGGGAGAGCATTCCAAGTATGGGGAACTGCCAGTGAAAATGTCTGGAGTTGAAAGATGAAGCTTTGTTGTTTTTGTTTTTGTTTTTGCTTTTTGGAGGGGGGGGGGAGGGAGGGCAGGGAAATTGGGGTTAAGTGACTTGCTCAAGGTCACACAGCTAGTTATTGTGTCTGTCTCAGGCTACATCTGAACTCAGGTCTTCCTGACTCCAAGGCTAGTGCTCTATTCACTTAGCCACCTAGCCTCCCTGAGATGGAGTATTTTGTTTAAGAAACAGTAAGGAGGTCAGTGTCACTGGATCTCAGAGTATATGGGGAGTAAGGAATAAGAAGACTTGGGGGGGGTGCAACTAGGTGGTGCAGTGCAGAACACCAGCCCTGAAATCAGGAGGAACTGAGTTCAAATCCAGCTTCAGACACTTATTAGCTGTGTGACCCTGGGTAAATCACTTAACCCTGATTGCCTCCCCTCCCCCCCCCCAAAAAAAAGAAGAAGAATGGAAAGGTAGGAAGGGGTCAGATTATGAAGGGATTTAAATACCAAACACAGGATTTTACATTTAATCCTGGAGGTAATAAGGGACCCTTGAAGTTATAAGGTGGTCAAAAGATTAATTAGGAAGGTTAATCTGAGTAGAGAATGAATTGGGTGGGGAGAGATTTAAAGCAGGAGCAGGGAGACCAACTAGCAGGTTACTGAAGTAGTCTTGGCATGAGGTGAGGAGAACCCATACCAGGGTGGTAGCAAAGTGGGGAATGTACGGAGAGATGTCAAGGTAAAACTGACAGGCCTTGGTAACAGATTGGATATGGGAGGTAAGAACCAGTGGGGAGTCAAGGCAGAATGGTGGTCCCCTTGAAGTGATAGGGAAGTTCAGGAGGAGGGGAGGGCTTGGGGGCAAAGGTAATGAGTTCAACTTTGGACATGTGAGTTTAAGTTATGCTTGTATCATCAATTTATCCTGTATTTATCTTGTTTGTAGGTAGTTGTTTTCATGTTGTCTCCTTCTTAGTTGAACCTTCAGTCCTAGGTATCTAATGGACAGCTGAAAATGTGAGTCTGGAGGGTAGAATGGAGGTTAAGGCTAGGTAAGTAGATTTGAAAATCATCAGCATAGAGATGATCTTTGAATCCATGAAAGTTGATGAGATCACTAAGTAAAACGGTAGAGGGAGAACTCAAAAGGGCCCAGGACAGAGTCCTAGGACACAGAATCCACAGCCAGTGGGCTCAAAACAAGCAAAATTATGCTAATATGTATAGCACATAAAGGTGACATAATTACCATGTACACCAGAGAACATATGTAATTATATGCAAGACACAACTTACATTATTGTTATCTGGTTAGAAATATAGCCACTTCTCTAGTTTTCCCTGAACTCTCATGGGTCAATCAATTGCCTTTCCAAAAAGCCAAAAAAAAAAAGAACTATATAGTAGAGTTATTCCTTCCACATTGTGACTTTCCCCATACACTTTTTTTTTCTTTTTTTTGGAGGCAGGGCAATTGGGGTTAAGTGACTTGCCCAGGATCACACAGCTAGTAAGTGTTAAATGTCTGAGGTTGGATTTAAACTCAGGTCCTCCTGACTCTGGGGCCAGTGCTCTATTCTCCATACACTTTCAATACATTGCAGGTCGGCAAAAGAAATTAACTGGGAATTTGGAGGGAGTTTTGTGGAAGTCGAAGATGACACTTGAAGGCCAGCAAATGACACAGAGCCTATGACTAAATATTTATCCCAAATTTTACAATAAGGTTCTGTAAACACCCCTAAAAGAAAAAGGGAAAATTCAGACTTTTTGTCTTGTACGAAGGGAGAGCCAAAAAAATTTACACAGATTTTCCAGATCATGTGAACTCAACGCCCCTAACCCCTTGATATGGAAGGGATTGCTTTACTACATTCCTAAAACTGAATTTATGGACTGTACAGGCTGGCTAGCAGTATTACTATACTCTATGTAGGAATATATATATTGATATCAATATAGATATAAGATAGAGATATGGTACATATATCTTCTTTCTCTCGCTCTCTACCTACCTACCTGTGATATATCTATATTTTAGGAATCTATACAGCTGAAGATCTAGGTATGAAAGGTGGTTCAGACCTCTCCCCCGTTTAGACTGGCTGCTGAGTTACAATATACTGAGTCTTCACTTGAAATATCTGTTTCTGGGGTGGCTAGGTGGTGCAATAAATAGAGCACTGACCCTGGAGTGAGGAGGACCTGAGTTAAAATCTGGCCTCAGACACTTAACACAAAATTAGCTGTGTGACCTTGGGCAAGTCCCTTAACCCCAATTACCCTGCCTTTCCACCTCTAAAAAAACAAACAAACAAAAAGAATTATCTGTTTCTGAGCCATTGTTTGGTTCAGCTAGTCTTTGAAAAACTGATAGGTGGTCTCTTTTGCTTAGAATCCAATGAAGTAAGTGGCCATCAATCTTTCCCTACCCATCAGGAAGTCCAACTAACTGTCTAATAGGCAAAAGTGGTTGGATGAATTGTCTATGTAGTTTCTGGGGCTATTCTATAAAATGGGAGAGTTGTCTACTCTCTCCACAACTAACTGAAGAAACAAGATTTCTTAGCCAAACTGTCCTCTTGTTCGAAGTCTTGACAAGGAACAAATCTGAGCATTGTTTCTGACAGTGCTCTTCTGAGCTGGAGTTGTAGCTAGCGAGTAATCTTCTTTCAGCATCATTCTTAGCCAAGAGAGGTTCTGGTTGTTAGCACCTGCAGTCTCTCCATCTCAGAAATTCTAAAACACAAGTTAATAGGTTCATGTGATTCTCATCTTAACAACATCAAAAACCTTCAAAGTCTCCTCATTGCTTTTGGAATAAAACATAAACTCTTGAGCTGGGCACATAAGGCCCTTCTCAGTGTGACTTAAACCCACCTTTCCCACCTTATTTCCTACTGCTCCCTTTCACAAACACTATAACCTAGCCATATGGGATTACTTACTAGCTGCTGACTGAATTCTGTACTCAAGCTTCTATTCATACACATAGCTTTTCTCCTTGCTTGAAATTCATCCATTCTTTATTTTTTTTTTTAATTTTTATTCTTTGGAGGCTATCAGGGTTAAGTGACTTGCCCATGGTCACACTGTTATTAAGTGTCTGAGGCTGGACTTGAAACTCAGGTCCTTCTGACTCTTGGGCCTATGCTCCATTCACTGCACCACCTAACTGCCCCCCAAATTTCACTCACTCTTAATCTCTGTCTCTCAAACTACTTGTCTTGGTTCAAGGCCCAGCTCAGATAATCACTGCCTCTAGTCAGGCAGTCAATAACCATTTATTAAGCACTTGTTATATACTAGGTAATGAGGATATAAAGAAAGGCAAAGGATGGTCCCTACCCTCAAGGAGCTCACAGTCTGATGGGGAGACAACATAAAAACAACTATGTTCAAACAATATGTACACAATAAATTGGAGCTAATCAACAGAGGGAAGAAACCATCATTAAGAAGCATCAGAAAAGGCTTCTAATAAAAGGTAGGATTTTAGCTGGTACTAGAAGGAAGCCAGGAGGCAGAGGTGAGGAGGGACAGTATTCCAGGTATGGAGGACAGCCAGGGAAATTCTTGGAGTTGGGAGACAGACTAGTGTCACTGGATGACAGGGTACATGGTAGGAGTAAAGTGGAAAAAGAATGGAAAGTTAGGAAGGGTTAAGGTTGTGAAGGACAGTGAACAACAGACAAAGAATTTTATATTTGATCTTGGAGGTGATAGGGAGCCACTGAGGTTTATTGAATAGGAGGTGACATAGTCAGAAGATTAATTTGACTAAGAGGAGGACAGAGTTGAGTGAAGAAAGACTTGAAGCAGAGGGACCAACTAGCAGGTCTAGTTGGAAATAGTCTAGGCATGAGGTGATATGGGCCTGTACCAAGATGGTGGCAGCATTGGAGGAGAGAAGGGGGTATATTTGAGAGTTGTGAAGGCAGAATTGACAAGCTTTGGTAACAGTCTGGACATAGGGGAGAGAGAGAATGAGGAATTGAGGATGACACCTAGGGTTATAAACCTGGGTGATTGGGAGGATGAGGGTACCTTCCATTCCCAGGAACAGGGAAGTTAGGAGGAAGGGAGGGTTTAAGGAGGAAAGATAATGAGTTTAGTTTTGTACATGTTGAGTTTGAGATGTCTACAGGATATCTAGTTCGAGATCTTAGAAAGGCAGTTAGAAATGTGAGTCTGGAGGTTAGTAAAGGGGTTAGGACTGGAAAAGCAGATTGAGAATCATTTGCATAGAGATGATAATTGAATCCATGGAACTGGATGAGATTGCCAAGTAAAATAGTATAAAGGGAGAAGAAAAGAGGGCCCAGGACAGAGTCCTGGGGGACTCCCTCCTTTAGTGGGAGCAATCTGGATAAAGAAGCAGCAAAGAGGCTGAGAAGGAGTGGTCAGAGAGTAGAAGGAGAATCAGGAGAGAGTAATGTCATGGAAACCTAGAGAGAAGAGAAGATGGAGGAGAAAAGGGACAAAGGCTGAAGAGAGGTCAAAAAGGTTGAGAATTGAAAAAAAGGCCATTAGATTTTTCAATTAAGAGATAACTGAGGGGCAGTTTGGTGGCTCAGTGGACAGAGCACTGGCACTGGAGTTACGAGCACCTGAGTTCAAATCCAACCTCAGACGCTAGCTGTGTGACCCTGGGCAAGTCACTTAACCCTCCAAATAAATAAATAAATAAATGAACAAATAAATAATTTTTTTAAAAAAAGAGAAATCACTAGTAACTTTGAGGGAGGCAGTTTCAGTTGAATGAAGTTAGAAGCCAAATGGGGGAGTTAAAAAAAAAAGAGTGAGAAGAAAGGACGTAGAAGCATCTATTGGAGACAGTCTTTTCAAAGATTTTAATTACCAAAGGGAAAATAGATATGAGATAACCATTAATGGGGATGGAAGGCTCAAGTAAGGTTTTTTTTGTTTTGCCTTTTTGAGGGGCAATTGGGGTTAAGTGACTTGCCCAAGGTCACACAGCTAGTAAGTATTAAGAAAGTTTTTTTGAGGATGGAGGAGGAATGGGCATATTTGTAGGTAGCAGGGAAGCATCCAGTGGACAGGGAGACATGGTGAAGCCTGTCCTGATCTTCTCTCCCACCTCCACCCCTCCAGTTGTTAGTATTCTCTCAGGTTTCAAATGACCTTGTGTTTCCCTTATCTGTGTACATATTGGACCCATACCCAAAGAAGAATGCAAGCTACTTGAGGGCAGGGATTTTTTTTTGTCTTTGTATTCTTAACATGGTCACCAAACCACATCACGCCAACATGCCTTTCTGTGTGTCTGGGGTTAACCTAGCTGTAGTTTTTCTCCCCCTCTTCCTCCTAGGTATTACAGAGGGGCAGTTGGGGCCCTTCTGGTATTTGACCTAACCAAACACCAGACCTATGCTGT
Source organism: Petaurus breviceps papuanus (assembly GCF_028583685.1). Lineage (NCBI taxonomy): Eukaryota > Metazoa > Chordata > Mammalia > Diprotodontia > Petauridae > Petaurus > Petaurus breviceps. Next base: position 79,824 of record NW_027187237.1, read on the forward strand.
GGTGGAGCGCTGGCTGAAGGAGCTATATGACCACGCAGAGGCCACCATCGTCGTCATGCTGGTGGGCAATAAGAGTGATCTGAGCCATGCGAGAGAGGTGCCCACTGATGAAGCTCGAATGTTTGCTGGTGAGGGCCAGGGTTGAGTCCTTGTGGCTCATATGGGATTTGTTTGCAAGTTTATTTCCAGTCATATGGCACTGATTCCCCAGGCCAGCCTCTTTCCCCCCAATTCCAAGTTATAAGAGAGTTACTTCACCTGATGAATCTGTGGCTTCCTCAATGTGTGCTGCTTCCCTGATAGATATTGTGGCCCTTTCACGTCTTTGTTCATGCTCTTCATGAGTCACTATGCTCAAAAAAAATTAATCACCCTCAGGGGCAGCTAGGTGATGCAGTGAATAAAGCATAGGCCCTGGTATCAGGAGGACCAGAGTTCAAATCTGGCCTCAGACACTTGACACACTTACTAGCTGTGTGACTTTGGGCAAGTCACTTAACCCCAATTACATTGCCTTTCCCCCTCCAAAAAAAAATTGTCAGATGATATAATTAGAATTGTGCACTGCTAAAAATTACCATAATCAGACTGGAAGAATTTTAGCTAAGGAATTTTCTTTTAATTAATTTAAATAAAAATTTCAAAGCAGATAAAATATTAAAAAAATTCATCACTCTCTTGTGATGGGCTTTCCAAACTTAGTGAGGGATCAGACAGTAGTGTGAACTTTTAGACCCTTCTAGTTTGGGTTCTGCTACAGTTTATGCTCTACTGGCTTAGCCCTGAAGGATGAAATAGTCAATCAACAAATACATATATACACACATACACACATATATGTATTTTTGTAAGGTATATATATAAAATAAACACCAGGTAGTTTGGGGAAGGAGACACTAGTTCAGGGATTCTTAACGTGGGGTCTGTGAACTTGTTTTTTAAATATTTTGATAACTGCATTTCAACATAATTGGTTTCCTTTATAATCCTACATGTTTTTATTTTATGCATTTAAAAATACTATTCTAAGAAGGGGTCTATCCATAGTCTTCACCAGTCTGCCAAAAGGATACATGATGCCAAAAATTCGCCCACTAATGTTTCATTGGATCAGGCAGGTGCCTATAAAAGATAGTGATTGAGCTGAGTCACTAAAGACAAAAGAATGGAGGGAATGTACTCTAGCCATGGGAGAACAGCCAGAGCAAAGGAGTGTAACATAAGAAATACTGAGAAGGACAGTGTAGTTGGACCATAGAGAAGAGAAATAACGTATAATGAGTCTGGAGAGGTAGGTTAGGTTGAATGAATGACTGAAACATTTATTAAGCACTTACTACGTAAGAAGGGGCAGCTAGGTATTGTCATAGTGAACAAAGTGCTGGGCCTAGAGTCTTCCTGAGTTCAAATCTGGCCTCAGACACTTACTAGCTGTGTGACCCTGGGCAAGTCACTTAACCATGTTTGCTTCAGTTTCTTTTTTTTTTTTTTTTGGAGGGGGGTAGGCAAACCACTCCAGAATCTTTCCAAAGAAAACTCCAAATGGGGTCAGGAAGACCTGGACACGACCAAACAATCACAACAATATGAGACACGTTGTGCTAAGTGCTGGGGATTTGGGACCAGATTGTGAGGGACTGTAAAAAACCAAATGAAGTGATTTGTATTTAATAGTAAAGGTAATTGAGAGCCACTGGAATTTGTTGAGTAGGGGAGTGACATGTTCAATCAATCAACAAGTATTTATTGAGCTTCTCCTATGTGCCAGACACTGTTCTAAATGCTGGGGATATGAGTAAAAAAAATAAAATCATCTCTGATTATAATGTGCTTATGTTCTGATGGAAGAGACCACAAGTAGATATAAAATATATATTCAGCACAAATATAAAGTTTTATGTTGAGCTATTTTTCAGTCATGACCAATTCTTTGTGACCCCATTTGGGGTTTCTTGGCAGAGATCCTGGAGTAGTTTGCCATTTCCTTCTCCAGCTCCTTTTACAGATGAGGAAAATGAAGCAAACAGGGTTAAATGACTTGCCCAGGGTCACACAGCTGGCAAGTGTCTGAGGCTAGATTTGAACTCCAGTCTTCCACTCCTGGCCCAGCTCTCTATCCACTGAGCCAACTCAGTGTAAAATTAATAAATACATATATGTCTAAACACACATAGTACTTAAATACAAAGTATCCTGGGAGGGAAGAGAATTAAAAGTTGTAAGGGTGAGAAGGAGATCAGTAAAAGCTTCATGCAGAAGATGCTTTCTGAGGTACATCTTTTTTTTGTTTGTTTGTTTTTGTTTTTTGGAGAGGGGAAGGTAGGGTGATTGGGGTTAAGTGACTTGCCCAAAATCACATGGCTAGTAAGTAAGTGTTAAGTATCTGAGGCTGAATTTGAACTCAGGTCCTCCAGACTCCAGAGCCAGTGTTCTATTCACTGCGCCACCTAGCTGCTTTCTGAGGTACATCTTAAAGGATGTTAAGTGACTTGCCCAAAGTCACTTAAAAGAGAAGTCCTACGGGGCATTGATAAGAAGAGAGTGCATTCCAGGAATGGGACACTGCTAGTACAAGGATATGGAGAAAGGAGATATGGTGTCATGAGTGAGGAAAGGAGATAAGGCTGCTTTGGCCAGATTGAAAAATTCTATAGGGGAAATAATGCCCTATAAGATTGCAAAATGGCCAGATGTGTGCTTAAGCAAAGTCTTTTTGAGAGAGTTCACTTTATTCAGTGAGCAGGTGTCAGAAGAAAATGCTGTATGGCATTGTGTAACACTGTTGTTGTTAACAGAGGCACTGATTTTGTTTATCATCATTGGTTAGTCATACATTAACATTTGAGTAGACTCACCCAATAACCTATGGTAATTTAGGAGCTCATTTAAGATGAAAATGATCATTTTTATCATGCCTGTTCCCCCTGATGGTAAGTTTATTATCAAGTGTGTTATCAGTGTACACACTGTCTTGATAACTTAATTTCAGTGGGGATGACCAGAGTTGTTAGCAATTTCCAAGTTTTTCCTTGGATTATCAATATTAATGCCAATTACTGTTTTCCTTTTTTGTGTCAGAAAATAATGGACTCCTGTTTATTGAAACCTCAGCTCTTGACTCCACTAATGTTGAGCTGGCTTTCGAAACTGTCCTCAAAGGTTCGTATGAGTCTCTATATTTCTCTGCAGGCCTCTATCCCTTCCCACTGACCACTCCTAGGACTTTTCTTGATGTGTTGCTCTCTTGGGTCTTGGCTAGAAATTGAGAGGGCTGGGTTCCTCCTGCATCTCACCAAGATCTCAGCCCAATCCCCTGCTACACCCAGCTTCTAGGGCTCCTAACCTCTGTCTGTCTGTCTCTCTCTTCATATACGTATCTCTTCATCTTCTGACCTCTTCTTCTTACAACTTGTCTATTAGTTGGGGAAAAGAACTGGTCGCTGTAGCTCCCAGAGACGGAGCCCAGCTACCCAAATTCTCCTACTTCTTTGACCAACTTCCTTTTAAGTCATGCTGCTCCCAGTGATCAAAAAAAGGGATTAGACAGTGGTGAACTGACCTGACCTCTGACCTCCATCCTTTGCTCTCCCAGAGATTTTCACCAAGGTGTCCAAGCAGCGACAGAACAATGCCCGTACCAATGCAGTCACTCTGGGCAATGCCCAATCTGGGCAAGAGCTGGGGTCTGAGGAGAAGAAGGCTTGCTGTATCAGCCTCTGAAGTCAGCTGGTGACCTGAGTATCTTGGCCTGAAGCCTCTCCTGTTTGACCTGAATTTCCTATCATTCTCTCCCCTTGAGTCTCAGCCCTTAAAGATACCCCCTTCAGTTGAACCCTCACTAAGCAGAGGGAAAGGGAGGGACCCAAATGTCTAGAAAGCCATTCCTACTTGGCCTTGGGGATCTGTGACTGATCACTTTCTTAGAGTATTAGGGGAGTTTCTATAGCCCAATTCCACACCCTTTCCCTATTACTCCTGTATGTTTTTTTTTCTCATCTACACAAGATTAATTAGCTTCTGGGATATTTCTGTGCCCTTTGAGAAGGTCCCCTGGCCCTAAGCACCTTACTCTCACTCACCCAGAAATCCAGGATTCTATTGCCTGCTTGTTTTTGCTTCGTTGCCCTGAGCCCCTCCAGTAATACCTCCCCACTCCCCAACTATATCCTACCAATAAAAACTGTTTTGTAACAAGGGCCACCTGTCGTTGCTCTCTTGTATTTATCCCTTCCCCCAATTTCCCCACCCACCCACGGGTCCTCAGCATCCTTCCTTCTCTCTCTAGCTCAGGGCCCCTCCTTAAAATCTCTTCTTTGAAGTCCCCAAGCCTCTGTCCTCCTCCCCATGAGCTTGCTGCCCCCTGTGCCAGCTGTCTCTGGAGCCCTATGGTCTGGGGATGGTGCCAAGGAGGCGGGGAGGTGCCCACCCTCCCCTCTGCCAATCCTCAGGGCAGGTGGGAGGAAGGGGGGAAGGGGACCTAGAAGGCAAGACAAAGAAAACAGCGTTGGCAGGCACCATCTGGTGCCCTGGGCATTGGTGCCAAGAGCTGAGGTCACCTATACAGCAGTGGGAGGAGTAGGGAAGAGGGTTCTGGGGGGCCAAGCACCTTAAACCCCAGCAGCAAGAGGGCAAAGGAGGCAGATGGGACACCTAGGTCCTTTTCTTTTGGGTTGGTGGGTAATGAAGTTCAGGAGACAGGATACCTAAGCTTACTTCCTTTCCTCAACAGCTAAAAGAGCAGAGCTGATGGCTTTAGTGCATGTGGGGGTAATTATTGTGTCTGATCTCCTTCCTTCTCTCCCCCATATAATCAATCTTCTGTCCTCCTGAATGTAGTCTGGAAGAAGCTGGACTGGGCTTCTGGAAGATAGGACCACTTCAAGTGTCTTTTG